>NW_004567116.1:11598729-11644085 GCF_000260355.1 Condylura cristata | reverse complement strand
TAAAGCAAATGAAAATGACTTATTATTTAGTTGCAGCAAATCATATATTTCTGGGATGCTGAATACCTATTAAAAACTTAGAAAAATATGATTACTATAATTTCCACTCTGGTAAGATTGACTGGATGTATCTTTCCCTATTCCCCCTGCTAATTGCAACAACAAAAAATCCCACACATAATATATAAATAAGAGGAATACGGGAGGTGCAACATCGTTGCTGCTCTATTTGTATAGCATGTTGTCATTGAGAAGACATTAATTTTCCTTATTAAGGATGGATAAACTCTACAGTTTGGGTTCACAAATTCAGGAGCACAACAGGAAGTTCCCTCAGTCCCCAAGAATTCAGTTTTTTTTTCTCCCTATATAGAGATAGCTGCCTTATTAGTCAACACGAATAGTTATATTCCTAGCTCCCTTGCCATTTAAAATATATTTGATTTTCTTCTTAATGAGCTCATGCATGGGAGGCTACTCCAGTGAGTTTTAAGGGATCTAACAGCCTTCATGTTTTAAGGGAACTAAACTCATCCCTACCTTTTATAACATGGAAACATTAAATAGAACATAACAGGTATAACAACTAGAATATAAAGTGATTTCCCTACACAGTCTGAGACTTTCTATAATTCAAATTCCTTAAGAAATATACAGTGCTTATTTCAGAAAAGCCTTTTATGTTTGTAATTGTTTCCCACTAGCTCTCTAGATGGTCAGGTGAGTTCCTGTCTACTCTAATTTAAAAAATGATGAGGAGGCCCTCCCTGGTGGCGCAGCGGGTTAAAGCACAGCACTAAGAAGCTTAAGCCACTCCCGCATGAGTTTGATTCCCGCCTGCCCCGGAAGTGACCACATGGCGTGGCAGACCTCTCCTGACCTGCCCGCTGCTCCCCTCAGCAGTGTACTTCGTCAATCTGCCTGTTCTGCTCCCAACTCTGTCTCTGGTGAAGTCTCTCGTCGCCCCTGAGCGTCTGGCCTGTACCCCAGTTCTGTATGCACAAATAAATAAATCTTTTTAAAAAAATGATGAGGAATGTTTTTATCTTTTTTTTTCTACAAGTTTCCCTTTTACAACTATCTCAAGTGTATATCATTCAGGGTTCCTACCTACAAACAACAGAACCATCATTTTACTAATTTAATTTAAAAAAATGAAGCTTTGGGAAGGAATATGAAGGAGCTGGAAGACTTAATTCATAGAAAAGTGTGTGGTAGGGTGTGCGTTTGGTCAGTCTGCCCCCATCATGAACACCTAATGCTACTGCTAGTTGCCAGCATACATGGAACCCTAGGAGGAATGAATTATCTGCTCACTTCTTTGCATCACTCATCATACATTCAATCTCATATGATTGGCTATAGGAAATACATATGAGAAACACCATGACTTGGGAACCTTTTGGTCCCAATAAAATCAGGACAGTGGTCACCTAATCAAAGGAAGCTGAGAGATGAATTGTTTGATTATTTTGTTTTCAAGAACAGTAACTAGGTCCTTGTAGACTCCCTGGGATGTATACATATAAAAGATTTCCCCATATATAAATAGAACATCTTTATAAATGACAAACATGAAAAAGACAGGTGATATTTCATTTGAAACACTTGGAAAATATAAACATGAGATTGCCAGGGAAGGTATTATCACAACTGTCTGATACCTAAAAACTAGTCATCATTTATCAATTCATTTAACAAATATTTTTGAATGATCCAGGCATTCTCTTATTCATTAGGATACATATGAAAAATACTATATACAAGAGTTACCTATTATGAGTGGGTGCTTTAGGAAAATTACCTTATAACAGATAGTAATATTTGCTATGAAAAGACATTAGTGAAACAAAGAAAGTGTGATTAGATGAGAAAATGAAAGGTATTTTATGAATGGCCATCATAAAAATACTCTGTAGACCTGACAATCAAGCAAATTTGGGAGTGAGGGTACCAGTTTTATAAACAAATTGAACAAGAGCATTCTAGGAAGGAGAAAAACAAGAATAAAGGCACAAGACTAAAGCAAACTTGGCATGTTTTAAGAATAGCAAAAAGACAAATGTGCCTGAAACAGATGGAGCAAAGGCAAATGAATATAGGATATGAAGGAAAAGACATAGTTATAAACCAGATCATGAAAGTTCTTACAGGATGTGGTAGACCTACTTTATACTGAATTCAGAAAGCTCCAAAAAGAACATTTGAAAGTATGAAGTTGAGATGCAATTAAATTAAGTTGCTTGTCAAAATAAACTCCCACAATTTATAAGAAATCCCAAAATATCCCAACTTTTAATATTATGTGCATAATGTCAAGCATTCAGTAAAAAATAATAACATGCTAGAACCAGGAAAACATAAAGAATAAACAAAAGAGAAGTCAGCTGGTAGAGACAAGCATCAAAATGACAGACATGAAGGAAAAAACAGATAAGGACTTTCAAAAATAACTATTGTCAATATGTTTAAAGATTTAAAGTAAAAAAATAAACATTTTTAATTTTAAAATACAGAAAAAGGCAGGCTGAGGAAGAACAAAAGGGAACATGCAATACTAAAACATATGACATATAAAACTGAAAACCTATCAGACTGCCTCAATGGAAGCTAAGGTTTTGCAGAATAAAAGATCAGTAGTGTTGAAAACAAGACAATGGCAGTTCAATCGAAAATGAAGGTCTAGTGTTAAAAGACTGAAAAAATACTGAACTGTCTCAACAGCAGGATAGTGGAAAGTGGTATGAAATATGAGAGTCCAGAAAGTAGAAGAGAGCAAAGGAGAAATAAAGTAAATTTTGATATTTTAGTATCATTGATAAAATTTAGAGAGCTATTATTTCAAGATGCTAATAAATCCTGGTCATAATACACACTAATCAGAGAATAAGGCATAATTTTAGGAGACTTCTAAAAAATGAAAAGAAAATAATAGAAGCATAGACTTAAGACCAGTTGTGAATCAGAAGAGTATGTGAACATAACAAAAGATAATTGAGAGATATTAAAGTAAAATGACTGAAAAACAAAAGAGAGAGAGAGAGAATACTCAGAGCAACCAAAGGTATTGAGGTAGTGTAGGCTGGAAATATTACTTTAAGAATTTCAGAAATTTCATGCAGAATAAATAACACATACCCCTTGCTAAGTATTTTATCCATATATTGCTGAGAACTAAGGATTTTTCCTTTTTTTTTTAATATGAAGGTTTCAACTGAAAAAGAAAATATTAACTAGAAGGACAATTATAAGAATTATAGAAAATCCCTCATTAAAAAAAAATGTAAGCCAGAAGACAATGGAGTGAGTGATAGGTTTAAAAAAGAAAACACTGCCAGCCCAGAATTCTATATCTAGTGAAATTATCTTTCAATATAAAAGTAAAGTAGGACCTTTTAAAACCAACAAGAGCTGAGCAGAAAAAAAAAAAAAAACATTTTTAGGATAGCTGGTGTTCAATGAGGGATTAGCATAATTGGTCTGGGGTGTCCGTTGTGTAGGATAGAGTTAAGTAGGTGGATATGCAATGTTTAAGCTCTGCACATCCCATAGAAGGGTTTGGCTCTTGGGAAGTAATCTCTAAATCCTTGAAATATTCTACCTGGTTAGAGTATCTTTGTATGTCCAACTTCTTGACCCAAGCCCGGTATTTTCACTATAAATATGAATTTGGGTTGAGTTTTTGGGCAATGCTATTAAAGTGTGACATCCTGAGGGTTTGAAGACTGAATCACTAGGTGAGTTACATGGTCCATGCCTACAGTCTCACCCAAAATAAAGCCCTAGACTATTATGGCTCAAGTGATCCAGACATTGGAGAAACAATGTAAGTGGCACAAGAATCCATTTATAGGTTTCTTAGGTCATCCTTTGAAATTTTTAAATTGTGCTTTCTCTACTGGCAAAGTGTGGTATAGAAAGTGTGCTTCACAAGGTTAGTTCTCATTTCAAACATTTTGTCCTGTGGTTTCCATAAATATATTTCATACCCTATGTTATGCATCCTAACTTGTAGTTAATAAAGTAGTTAATAAAGCAGCACTCTGATGGAATTCTATAGGATATGATAATAAGGAACATAGTTCTAAATGTTAAGTAAAAATAAATTTTAGTTTTAAAAGTAGATGGTACCTCAAGTACTGATATTTATGTCAGGATGATCTTACAAAATTGCTGTATCCCGCTGTGAGTTAATGAGCTTCCATTTCTGGCATTCCAATCATTTAATTTCACAGTTGTAAAACACAGCAGAAGTCACTGTTCTCATCACCTATTTTTCTTAACAAATAACAAAATAGGCTCAGAGAAGGACAATGATTTTGCCCATATTCACCTCCAATCCTGGAACAAAAACTAGGCTTCCTGATTCCTGATTAAATGCATTTTCAAGAATTTCAGCAAATAGCACAACCTTCATGATTAGTTAAGCTAGAGTTAAGTCTTGCATTGCCCTTTTTAAGTAGGTACAACTCTTAATTTTCAGTTATTTCATTAGAAAATTGCACCTATTCTAAGAATATTCTGGTAACAAATAGGAAAAATATCATAACACACAACCTAACTTTGTAAGACAAGCTCAATAAATATTACATAGTACAATAGTCATTATAAACCCCATTCAAGAGTGAAATTTTGACAATGATGATGCCACTGGTCACTGCATCAGCCAGGAACAAGAATTGTCTTGTGTTTTTCTTAGTATGCAGTGAATCAAAAAGGTCATTGGATAATAAATTTTTAATTCCATCATTTTTTCTTGCTGTAGTTATTGCTGGCCTATGTTCCTAAGTCTACTTTCTGTTGTAAATATGAGTTCATCCTTGGGTTGGAGGAATTACAGGTGTCTAAGGAGAATTTCTCAGAGTCCTTCCCAATACCCCAATACCAGAAAGTTTGATTAACTTACTTCCAGTCTCCCATAAAGTATTTCTACCATTTGGGAAGTGAGGCTAATTTTGTGTGTATTCATCGTTATGTGATACTATGCCTGTAAGTCTTCAGTTTAGATCATCCTTTAATAAAAGACATGGTAGAATAATGAGAATTTGTTTAGTGCATTCACAGAGGCTTCACTTATTCCTCTTCTACAATTAGCTGGCCAAAATTAACCTAAAATCTCACCCTTTCCATCTGGGAACTGGAGTTACCACACACTTGAATGACTGTAAAGGCAGTAGAAAAGACCCATGCTCTGTCCCTCCCTTCTTTCCCACATTTTAAAAAGAATAAAACTATAATGATTAAAGAGAAGAGGAAACAAATGATTATCAGTAAAAAATGAGCTTCTCTTTCATCTTACTTAATCTAAGACTGTCTATATGTTGTTGAGAAAAGTAATCCAGCCATATGTCATGAGAGATGGGTGATAAACAAAAATGCTAAAGCAAAACATTTATAGTTGTTGGAAGCAAATAGGGTTGGACTAACTAAACAAATTACTCATGTAGTAATAGTAGCTATGGGTGAATGTCCAAAAGCAGAGTTTAAACATAAACTTTTTTTTTTCAGTTTGCCCTCAGTGAAAACCACTCTCTCACATGCTTCTACTGTCCTCTCCCTTCTTCAGCACAAAACATCAATTTTTAGAATAAACCAATTGGATTTGTGTATATAAATGAAGTAAGATATGGGTGGCAGATGGGAGGGAAAAGAAGCAAATGGGGCAAAATAATTGACTGGTTTAAAGATATAGGTTGGCTCTTCAAATTAAATAATCTATATATTATGTCCCACATTCATTACTTTTAGAAACATCTATTGAATCTGGTGTCAGGCACTGAATTGGGTGCCAGAAATAGAAAGATTAATAATACTGTCCAGCCCTGAGAGAATTTACAGCACAGTGGAGGAAAGAGGTAAAGAAAAAGATAATTCCACCATAATATATTTAGTGTTGTGCAAATAGCCCTTGATGTTAAGGGGAAATTACTGGCTGGATACACCCTATTTCCTAAAACACATGAAGGAATTAGGCAGAAGGGTAATAGTCATAGATTAAGATAGGAACAAGGGAATAGTGGTGTTCTGGAAAATAGCAAGGATTTTTGGGTGACTGTCAAATTAGGATAAGGTAGAAAATCTACAAACAGTAAAGGTCACAGATGTAAGTAGGGAAAAATCACAAGTCCTCTATGCTACATAGTATAAATTACTTCTCTTTCTGAAGTTGATAATAAAACATCAAGAATGTATTTATTATTATACTTAATATATATAATGTATATATTAATACTTAATATATACATTACATTTACATATTTTATATTTTTTCAATATGTGGTCAGCTTTAAAAGTAAAGCAAAAGTGACTATCCTTCTAAGTTCAAATTCAAATGCGAATGAATGGGAGTGGTAGAAGTTAAGGGAAGATAACCAGAACTTGATGACCAATAAGACAACAGAAACAAAACAAGAACCTGACTCCAGGAATTATTCTTTTCACTGTTCATCTGAAGGAATTCAACACACATTTATATCAGTAGTTTGTCAATATGGATGCTGCTACTGTTTTTAGTATTTCCCCAAAATATCAAATACCTTCCAACTTCAGGCATTATGTGTTCATTAAAGGGATTTTTTTTTCAAATTATTAAATATTTAACACAGTGATTTAATTTAAGTCTCCCGTGACATCTCAATAGAACTTTACTAATTATCAAAACAAATTCTCCTTATCTGTACTTTTTGTCTCTTTAATTTGTTTTAATATTTTCACAGCATTAACACTTTTAATTAAATCACATAATTATTTGTTTATTTATTGACTATCTCCCTACCAGATTGCAAACTCTCTAGGCTCAGGAACTTTTTCTCTTTAAGACTGTTTTTAGTGCTGAGGACAAACCCCACCACCAAGTAGTTAGAATTCAATACATAATTATTGAACATAGAAAATGTACCATATTTTATGCCCTACCAATAAGTTACCAAACTCTCAACATCACGAAACATTAAATAAGAATGGTCACTAGAATAAATCTAGATAAACCATCTTAATTTTGAGATAACAAATTAATACTCCTAGTATGTCTTATTCCTTCCATGTCCAAAAGCATGTTAATGGTGAAATCCAGGATTTCTGATTCCTAGAGCAAGTGACCTGTCTTTGAGCTTACTCTCCAACATGCTTAGAAATTACAGCTTCTATTTTGTCTGTTTTCACTGTTCCATAGTTCTTACAACCATGCAAGGCTCACTGAGATATTTACTTCTTCTGGAACAAATAATTGAATGTATTCAACTTTTGTCACTCTTGATAATGAAACCAACTCACCAATTTCAATTCTGCCACCTGAAATTCTGACCGTTTCCTCATAATAATAGTGCCTGAAGTTTCAATCATCAGAACAACATTGTCTTTTCTTGAACACAAATATCAACATCACTTCTATAAGTCTATGGAGTATTGCTGGGAGGAAAATCAAGTTGAGTTCTTCATGAGTACAGAGAATTCTTAAATGGAATGAATTTAAGCTGTTAGTTATGAATCAAACCAGTAGAAAAGCACTTTGCCTATGAAGCTCCAGTTTCCTGAACTGATGCTAGAATAAAAAGACTTTGGTACTTACTATTTCACGCCTCAATAGTTGTGTTTAGCTTCTTAGCTTTCAGTGGTCCCAATCATTTTTCACTCTAGAGTTGTATGTTGCCTTCAATTCTAACTTAAAATATTGTCCCAAACTGAAAACATTGCCTCCCCAGAATCAACTAAAGATTGTTGATATATATATGTCAGATAGCAATATGTAAAGATATTTCAGCCAGGTTTCAAAGATTGATAGAAATGATAACTATTTGAAGATTTGTCACTCTAGCTTAATTCCACTAAACTCAGTGTTTCTAGGCTTACAGGTTGACCATGCTTTTCCAACAGGTTGGGCTCTGGGAAAAAAAAAATACAACAACAACAAATAGCACAAGTCTGAACTGAGGACCTTCACTCTAGATTGGTCAAAGTTCTTCCTTGGGAATTTTTAGACTTTAAAAGTCTATGCTTATGCTTGCATAAGTGGTATATATCACACCCTTAATCTGTTGAGAATAGTCAAACCCAGTTGATACTTAATATGATATTCATGTATGGGTGAAAAGAATGAGAAAGTCAAACGTTCCTGGTTTGCTCACTTAACCTATACCATGGGGCTGATAATATTTGCCCCTTGGAGTTATTAGGTATATTAAATATGTTCTAAAAATCAACTAGCATAGGTCTGCTCAGAATAGTTAGCTGAATCCAGAAATTGGTTATGTAGGTCCAGATCCTGAACCTCACAACATCTGATTGGGAATAAAGAGAATGCTATTTTCTGTACAGCAAAAGAGACATTAACCAAAACAAAGAGAAACAACTCAACACAAACAAAGTAAACAATCAAGTGGGGCACTTAGAAGACACTACTCCAAAGAGGAAATGAAAATGGCCAACAGGTATATGAAAAAATATTCAACATCCTTTACAATCAGGGAAATACAAATCAAAACCACAATGAAATATCACCTTACACCGGTCAGAATGGCACATATTAAAAAAAAAAATAGTAACAACAAATGTTGGGGAGAATGTGGGAAAAAGGAACTCTCCTACACTGCTGGTAGAAATGCAAACTGGTCCAACCACTATGGAAAGCTGTTTGGAGATTCCTCAGACTACTAAAAATGGAGGTACCCTATGACCATCAATTCCACTCCTAGGGATCTATACAAAGACAAAAAACACTAATTCAAAAGAATACCTGAGCCCAAATGCCCAAAATAGATGCCTGGATCAAGAACATGTGATATATATTCACAATGGAATCCTAGTCAGCAATCAAAAAAGATAAACTAATGCCATTTGCAGCAACATGAATGGAGCTAGAAGGGATTATAGTCAGTGAAATAAGTTAGAAGCAAACAGAGAAATAGCAGATAGTTTCACATTTAAGATGATATAGGAAACCAAGAAAGGCATTATGGAAAAAAAAAAAATCAGACAATTGTAACTCAGACACATCCTGCAGGGGAGGGGAAGAGTGTTCAAAATGAGGGAGGGAGTCCTCCCTGATGGTACAGTGGGTTAATGCACAGCACTATGAAGCTATTGCAGCCACTGCAGCATGAGTTCAATCCCCAGCCAAGGCAAGTGATTCACATGGTGTGGCAGACCTTTCCTGACCCACCCGCTGCTTCCCTCAGCAGTATGTTTCAGTACATCTGCCTGTTCTGCTCCCCACTCTGTCTCTGGTGATTCCTCTCACTGCCCCTGTACCTCTGGCCTGTACCCTAGTTCTGTATGAATAAATAAATACTTGTTTTAAAAAAATGAACAGTGATGAAAAACATATATTAATAAATTATATAGTAAAAAAATAAATAAAGAGAATGCAATCTATACAACTTTCCATTAAAATCACCTGAGATTCTGAGGCATAACAACCACAACTATATATTTGAAAGTAACCCGTGTTACTCTGGTGACTTTGTATCTGACAATCTTAGGTATCTTCTCCCTTTACTTCTATATTATTATACTATTAGCTACTGCTGACCTATTTTTCAAACTAGCTGGATATAACATCTGACTATCTGATGGCTTATTTTCAACTCTTTATTAAAAATAGTAAAACTTCATGTGGCAGATCAGTTAAATAAACAGTAGTTTAAATTTTTCATTGTGTAAATAAGTGATGAATGGCTGATTAAGCATGAAAATTCAAGAACTCTCCCGTTGAGTATTGTTTCCACTACCACTCTTAGCCCTGAGATTCATTCCTCCTCTGTACTGCCCTATAACTCTGAAAAGCATTGCTATTGTTATACTCTCTCAATGGTAAAACCTCAAGCATCATCATGCACACAAAAATCCAAGGATCTTTTCCTATAATGCTACTGGCCCCGTGACACTAGGGCTCACTACTTCGCTAACTCCCATTTATTTTTATAGATATGGAAGGCAACCAGAGGGAAGAGAAATGATGACAAGGATGGACTGTCTGTGATATCATTGTTTATAATTGTAGGTTTGGGACTAGTTTCTCGATTCCTAACCTAATCTGCTTAAACCTCATCATGCTGTGACTCAGAGGAAGAAGTAAATGCAGAGTATATCGTGGGTGGTACCCTCTTGGGGCAGGTGAATCAGTCTATCAGCAAACTTACTGTCTTAGAAACTCTACTTGCTTCTCTTATCTGTTTCAAGTAATTGTCCTACTGATACTTCCTGCTTCCCACATGTTTCTCGATCATATTGCCTCCAGGGTCAGTTAAATTTTCTACCATTGGGCAAATCAATCATAGGTCAATTTATGAATATTGACTTAATTACCTGACCCCTCCCCACCCCAGGATGCCCTCTACCTTATATGTATCACGAGGTCAAAATACATGTGATCTGGCCCTCCCTGGTGGTACAATGGTTTAAAGCACAGCACTAAGAAGTTAAAGCCACTTCAGCATGTATCCCATCACAGTCAGCCCCTCCTGAGATGATCCATTTGGGGCGGCAGACCTCTCCTGACCCACCTGCTGCTCCCTCAGCAGTGTATTTCTTCAGTCTGTCTGTTCTACTCCCTGCTCTGTCTCTGGTGAAGCCTCTCACCATCCCTGCACCTCTGGCCTGTACCCCAGTTCTGTGTGCATAAATAAATAAATCTTTTTCAAAAATGCACGTGACCCTTTTGGGTAAAATCCTCAGGGTGGCTTGGGTCAGAAGAAAGCTAATTTATGACAAAAAGTGGTATGATTTAGAGAAGCACAAGAGACACTCATTTAAAGAATGTCAGTATCAACAGAGAGAAAATTCAATTATTTTTCTACTTATTTTCAAATGATTATGTCTTCTAAACTCTAGTTGCCATCAAAACCACGTTGTTTTTTTTTTAAAGATTTTATTTTAATTGTACATACAGAACTGGGGTACAGGCCAGAGGTTCGGAGGGGGAGAGAATTCTCCAGAGACAGAGTGGGGAGCAGAACAGGCAGATCGACGAAGTACACTGCTGAGGGGAGCAGCGGGCGGGTCAGGAGAGGTCTGCCGCGCCATGTGGTCACCTCCGGAGCAGGCGGGGATCGAACTCATGCGGAAGCGGCTTTAGCTTCTCAGTGCTGTGCCTTAACCCGCTGCACCACCAGGGAAGGCCAAAACCACGTGTTTTTAAAGGTTGAAGAGTTCATATATTTTTTATGCAAGCCCTTCATTTTATAGCTAACAAAACAGAACTTCTTATTTGACATGGCTAATACAAAGACCAAAGTAATACAGAGAGGAAGCAATGGGTACCCCAGATTATTCTGGCCAGTGCTAGAAACTAAACAGATGCCAAATCTGTTTCCAAGGAATGGTTCAAAACATGCTCATGTTCTTCTCTTCCCATGTATCCCCTCTTCCTCCTTTCTCACAAATGTACATACCGGTTTTTGCAAAGTCTAAAGAGCCTGGCGAGTAGAAACCAGCATAAGCAAGTTCTAACAGGTTGGCAAGTGGATCTATTCTAGAGAACACATGTGAACCCACCATGAGTAACTCAAGAACATCAAAACATGCAAGTCCCCCACAGAGTACATGCTAACATCCCTCCACCCCCTACTATGAACATGTGACCCATGAAAAGGCTCCTCCTTGTACCTTGACAACTCCCCTGCTCCCTTCTCCCTGACCAATCCAGACACCCTGAGCCCTCCACTCAACTTGTAAGGCTACTGGCCCTTTAGGCAACTGGGAGACAGATTTAAGCTAGCTCCTTCTTCCATACTTGAGTGATCACAGAGTAAAGCTTTTCCTCTGCTACAAGAACCAGGGGAATTTGGAATTTGTGTGCCACTAGCAAAGGGCCCTCGCTAGGTCCAGTTACATAGTTCACTTTCCCTCCATAAAATGAGAAGTATTTAAGCTTAAATAGGGTAACAGAATAGGTGCATACAGAAACCCCTATCTGTGCATATGCACATGAGCCCAGGGTAGTTTTAAATTACTTGGAACTTTTTCTAGGGTGAGTTTTGTTCTCTTGGTTTTACCCACCCACACAGCCAAGCCTCTTTAGTCCCTGCAGTGTCATTCCTCTCTCTTTCCTGTAGTTTGCAACATTCCCAATTTAGTATCATCTGAAAGCATAATTAAAGTGCCATTTATTCCCTTTTATATAACTGATAAAAGTGGGAAAAGTTGAAAACTCCTAAATTCAGTTGATTTTTGTCTTCAGGTTCCTTCCTTATGTACCATAGATCCTGGCATTCTTTTGAAAAAGATGATTATACTTTGGATAAAATAAATTCAAAGTAAGGTAGTGTCCTATCAAATAGAAATGTTATTGGGGCAGAGGTAAGAGAAGAAATGTTGAAAATGCAGCAGGAGAAGATGCAGAGGAAGACACAGACTTATACTGGGAGGTCTCAGCAAGGGTGGAAATGAGGGAACATACATCATCATATCTCCCTTTGGAATCAATTCTTAAAATCTAAGTGGGGAGTGGAATGATTAAATGGGAATATACAAAGTCAAAATCCTAATGCCAGGGAAGAATTAATGTCCCTAAAAAGAAGTCATATCAAGATTAAACAGTTGAGCTGTGATCTACTTTTCACACTGAGTAGGCGTTTTCACATCTCCCTTCCAGATGAGTTCCAGATATTTCATCCTCTATCCTTTAGAATGCTAATTCAGCATTCAGCTGTAATCACCCTATTTTATACATATATATTTGCATCATTATTCATTTTATACAATTTTTCATCTCAGTTGCAATCCCCATGGACTTCCCACCACCAATTCACCCATGTGCCATCACCACAGTCCTGTGTGCTCTTCCCATCCCAGTTTTTATCCTATTATCCTCTCCACCCCCACAGAATATCTCTGGTTTATAGTTGCTTGTTGATTTTATTTTTTACTTTATTATAATTACTTTTTCTTGCACATCCCTTATATTCTTGCTACGAGTGTGAAACAAAAACAATTCAAACTGACACCTGCACTCCTATGCTTATTGCTGCACTATTTGCAGTAGGGAACATGTAGAATCAACCCAAATGCCCAAAAATAGATGACCAGATCAAGAAGATATGGTACATATTCACAATGGAATAGTACTCAGCAATCAAAAAAGATAAACTCATGCATTTGTGGCAACATGGACGGATGTAGAAGGGACCATGCTAAGTGAAATAAGTCAGAAAGTAAAATACCAGATGATCACCCTGTTTTACAAACATGTTTTGTTGTTTTTACAAATTAGCAAACCAGTAAAAAGAAAAATTGGTGACTTTTTAATAATCTTGTGTCAATAAAATTACATTTATGATATTTAGGAAGTATGGTATTATGGTCACTCCCATAATGAGCAAAATTAACAGAAAGAAACAACTAAATCAGGAAGTTACCCATCTCTTTAATGAAATTTAACTGAGATGAAGTAGAACAGTCAAAAGGACATTCTATGACCACTGCCAACATCTTTAGAGACAAATTTACAACAATAAACTCATTCTGGGTTGTATGGTGTTCCCTGAGATGAATTTATACAGGGAAGGTGGATTTAATAAAGGAGGGAGTCATAGGGGTAGAAATTACCCCTCATCCTTTTTACAAAATTAACTATAGTTACAAAATCTAACTGTACTTTGAATAATATTATCAGATGAAAATTGCCCAAGATTATATGAAAGATGATAAATTAGAAGCATTACTCTGGAAGTCAAGATTTCCAAGGAGGACAACTTAAAGCAACAATTAATTCCTACCCAGAGGTTTTAAGAAGGGATGTTCAAGTATAATGGAAATAGTCCTAAGTCAGGAAAGCCTATTTTTGGAAAGCGATGCAAAAATGAATGTTAGCTAGACAATCATGGCTCCTTCAATGACCAGGAAAATTGTCAAAACTCATTATATGACAAAAAGCAAGAGCCCACTACCCAACTCCAGTCAGATTCTTTTCAGGCTGGTCAAGTAATCACAATAGCACCAAATGGGTCAGCAGGCGATCAATTTAATAATACATGAGGTATATGGGGGACTCTGCATATATTATGATGGTTCCAATTTGAAGCATGGAGAAAAACACATATCCCTCCTTAAGTAAGGAATGGGATAGAGTTTGGGGCATCAGGAAGAGAGAGAAGGGAATTTGCATGATCAGGTGACAGTAATTTATAAGACCGAAAGTGCTGTAAGAACATGTTTTTCCAATCATCTAAATAGACTTCTCCAACAGAAAGGTCATTTCTAGAGATAATTTTGGATCTGTATAACACCCCTAATTTTCATTTTTCTAGGTAATGAAAGTAATCGTTTCTCCTGAACCTATATGGCCTCGTTTGACCTTAACTCCAATATCCCAAAGTGGAATGGCTGAGGGAAACTGTTCTTTACATCTTGGGGAGGCCTCTTCTGAAAATCTTAATTGGCTTCTTAATTTCACTGCTGGTCGGAGAGATAGATACATATACAAACAAATAAAGTGCATAACAGGCACCACTAGGGGAGAAGGAAGATAAAACCGTTTTGATGGAAAAGTCTCTGTTTCGGGACCATAATTCTGCCCTAAAATGTAGTGAGGAAAGATGAGTCAGTGCATGCAAATTACTTGGCACAGTGCCTGACAGATTAGCATTTCTGTCTCTCATAAAATTAGCGGCTGGCTATTTGTCACCACTCTACAACTGGATAAAATGTCTGTTCACATGTCTGGACCAAACTTGAGTCAGGTGTCAGTTACTTCCCCCAGGCTCCTGAACATTGTAGAACAATCCTTTCATAGAACAATCCCTCCAAATATCTGAGTGGTCAGATGATTAATCAAGGAGTATTAATCATCTGACCACTCAGTCATTCCCACCTGCCCTCATCTGAATCCTCCAAGCTTTGTTCCTTTCTGTGAGTGCAGAGTTCATTTCTGCCAGATCTTGCAACACTCCTGGTCAAAGAGTTCTAATATCAATGGAAATGTGAATATTTCTGTTTCAAGTGGAGGGGAATATTTCCTTCACCTGCTAAAACAGTCCTTATGAAAAAGTCTCCTATCTAAGCTGGTATTTACTTCTTATTTGACACGGTAAGCCTAGGAAAAATGTAACTACAGCATAGAAACCTGCTCCTAAGTGAAGACGAGAAGGCAGGAAGGATGAGTGTGAGCATCTTAGAAGTCTCTACAGTCCAAGGTAACTCTGCCATCAGAGGAAGCCTAGTCTCTCAGGAAACCTGCTGTAGGAATCACACTGTGTTCAATTATCAGCAGGGAGTAGCCCATGGGAGCATGTTCCAACAACTTAATGGATTTCAGAGTGCGCAGCTGGGGTTCTTACAAGTCAATTATACTCTCTGAAGTTGAAGTCTACAAAGCACATGTTCATGACTGCTACAGACTATTATTTCCCAGCCCTTGTGACTGTCCCATCACCCACTTCCAATATAACACCCACATCGAGCCACTGTGGCGACAGGCATACTCTCAAATATCTTGGATTGGCAAAAAGTTAGGATCTCGGATGTGGATATTTACTTACACAAGTCCATGAATACGCTGACTAGAAGGTAGAGTGAGCAATGAAGTGTGAACCCCTAATGGGTGAAGCTCAAACAAGTGCTTCTTGTGAGGGCTGAGAACACCAATGGGGAAAGGAATGCTTACACCTCTGATGTCTCTATTCAATGTGCTCACTATGAGAAAAGCATGCGTGCGGAAACAAGGTAATACAGACAGGCAGTGAGATTGCTGGAACCCAGCTTTTGTAAATATGAACAGTTCACTTTCCTCGTTGAGTTTCTTCATCTGAAAAGCAGGACATGTTTATCACTGCCCCTCACAGGGATGATGGGAAACATACCTGACATCCCTATGAGCTCCTTCAGTATTCTTAGCAAAAAAACACACAGACGAGAGGCAGATATGAAGTCTGAGTTCTCACAGATATAGAGATACTGGCATGCTTTTGCAGTTAATAGAAATGCAGCCCTGTATGAGTCATTCAGTGATGTTGAGCCCAATGTCCTATCTAAAGGTGGAGGGATTTGGGAAAGGAAAAGAATAGAAGGGGTGCTGAAAGAAAACAGACAATTAGATGTTAATTTCTTGCCCTCGTGTCTGGAACTATTGCAGAGTACAGACTTCACTGCACATAACGACTGCTCAGTTGAAGAATAAGCACCATTTTGAAAAGTGAGACAGCTTTTTGGACAATGACTTTCTTGTTTTCAGTAGGATGATATTTTTCTTCCAAAAACACATTAAATAAATACAGTGTAGAAGCTAATATTTCAATATTATGGCTTCAGGCAAAGACAGTCACCAATTTACTTGACACCAAAGTTTCCAGTTAGAGAACATCATCAAGAATAAATTTGAATGAGTTATATTTTGAATGAACATAAATGGTCTAGCTTTGCATATAGATGCCAAGCGAGTGTGATCAAGAGAAGGCACTAAGATGCTTCAGTTTGCTTGGCATGTGTGGTGTTCTATGTATTTCAAAGTATCACGGTAACCTTTATTTTGGTATGCAAGAGAGTTTTTATTTTCCCTGTGCTCTATTATCAAGTTTAAACTAAGGAAAAGACAACCATCAGCCCAAATGTCTGAAAATTCATTGAAGAAAATAATTTTAAAGGAATGCACTTCGAAAAGGAAATAAAATAAAATAAAAACAGGATATTGAAGAGCTAACTGCACCCATATGTTTATTGAGCATTACCACACTGACCGGGATAGGGAAACAACCTAAGTGCCATTAATGGATGAATGGATAAAGAACATGAACAATGTGTGTATGTGCGTGTGTATACACACATATATACTAAGTATATACATACATAGTATACAATGGTATATTAGTTATCAGACAGAAAGAAATACTGCCATTTATAACAACAAGGATGGAACTTGGCGAGCATTCTAGTAAGTGAAATAAGCCAGGCAAAGAAAGGCAAATACTATGTGATATCACATAATATACATGGAACCTTAAAATTAAAAAAAAAATTAGTTAAATTCACGCAATCATAGACTAGAAAAGTGGTATTGAGTTTGAAGGAAATAAGGACAGGCTGGTAAATCAGCATGAAATTTCAGCTGTAAAATGAATGATGTCTGAGGAGTCAAATGTAAGACATGGTACTATACTTGATAACACTGTGCTGTATAGTTGAAATTTGCTAAGATACTAGAAGTTAATGTTCTCGCCAAAAAAAACAATCAGTTGTTAGACATAGTAACTAAGTAGATGAGGGATACTTTTAACAAATCCTGGCCAAATCAGGTGATCAAAGCAGTGATTGTTTTAAATATCTGAAGATATTATACATCATTTATAACTCAGGAAAGCTGGAATATAAATAATTTCTAAAATAGTGTATTGATTAAGGTCAAATTTAGTATGTTTCCAGTACCTAGAATAGTGGACCTTTCAATAAATACTTAGAAAAGAAAAACATAACTAAGCAATTAATAAAATAGTGCTCTTCTAAAGTGTAAATCTGCATCCTCTCTTACAACTATTTATCATTCACCTGTCCCATACTCTTTCAGCAAATAATCCCTATACATTAAATTTTATGTAGAAACCACATTAATTTACCATTAAATAGTTGTTTATTACTTACATGAGCTTCTTTTCACTATGCCATGGACTTTTTTTTTTTTTTTGATCTTTGAAAACTGTCTGCCTTACATTGAGATCAAAAGCATCATAATTTTCCCATTAAAATTAATAGAACTGTATTTCTATTTAATAGCTTTTCAATGGGAAGCAGGGTTATCAGAAATGAATTCAAGTCATTAACAAAATGACCTACCACGAGCACTCTTTCATTTAAACCTCACAGCAACTCTGCAGGCATGTATTACTATTATTATTATCACCATCATTGGTATTATTATCATTATCAACATAATTACTTTAATTTTTATCCTAATTCCTAGATAAAGAAACTGAAGCAAAACACAGTTCTAGGACTTGCTTAAGATCACACAGCTAATAAATCACAGAGCCCTGATTCCATCTTAAATCTATCTAACCTCAAATTAATACTGAGAGCATTCAGATCAATGTGGCTAAAACTTCAAAGGGAGTCAGCACAACTTTTTGCCTCTCTCTTCTCAGAAGTGATGTGACAAAAATCACACTTTAAAAGGTACAAGCAAAACACTGAAATAATTACAACAGATAATACATACAATCACTGATTTTAAAGAAAATAAATCTTTGGTTCTATATCTGTGGAGCAGGGGATGGGGGAAGTGGATCAGGAAAAGTGCAAGCTTAGACAACTTTAATCAAAGCAGTCTCATTTTCATGTGTTTTATGTTTTGGCATTCTTGCATGATATGTTATTTGAGAAAAGGGTTGTGCTGTGTGTTTGACAGAAAATAAATTTGGAAATTCTTTGTTCTAAGTTAACCCTGAGAACCAACTCAAAGTCCATGTTTCTCTCACTTTGTGGAGATTACATGAGCTGCGGTTCTTAGATCTAGAGCTGAACAATCAATATCCACATTTTATGAGTCATAGTCAAAGCATCTCAGTAAAGTAGTCAGATTGTGTTCAAGGCTATCCCACTCATTATGTCAACTATCATTTACGTGGGTTTTTTACATATCTTATTATGTAGGAGAAAAAACAAGAACTTTAGCTTTAATAGGTGAAAGCATTTTGAGGGCCTAACAGGAACTATGCATTTTCTCTGAAAGTATTCTCACACCTTAGCTGTGTCTGGGGTGCACACTCACCCATGTGCACACTCCTGCACATGCAACTTATGTCTCAGAAATATCCAAGGAGAAGGATGTAACTGTGAGTGTCAACTCGGACTCCCACGATGATACAAATGAAAGTTGGTGCATGTGTGTGATGGAAGAAGTGAAAGTGGTTCTTTCTAAATAGGTACAAATTGCAAATTTCCCTACAATTTTGGAACCGTGAAAGGTTTTATTCACCATCTCCCTCCAAATTTACATTTGGTGACTGCAAAGGAAAATCTGTTCATAGGTTCTGAATTTCCCTGAGCTGTCCATCAGTTGTGGTTGCAGACTCTACCATCTCTGCCCAACATCATACTTCTCAGGATGTACATCGTGCCTACCAAGCACATCCCATTTTCTGTCAGTTCTATATGAAAAATATCTCATTAACATTTTTCCTAACTACTGGGAAGAAAAGCAGATGAAAATCTTTCTGTTGTGTGTGTATTTTTTTTTCTTTCTAATTTTGTGTGTATGTGGTATTTCACTAGCAGATCTACTACTGATAAAGAAGAGAATATGGCAATAATCGGTGTGTGACAACCCAATGAGTGAGGAATCCCTTTAGGAACAAAGCACCGAGAAAGGCTTGCAGGGTGGAGATGAAGACACAGGAAAGTGGATGGGTAGTTCTGTTATCCCAGTTTAACATACCACTTATGGAGTATTGACTAGTGTCATCAAAATTCAAAGGCTACTTTTTCTTTATATATATATACCACCTGTGTTGTATCACCACAGTCTAGTACACCCCACTTCCCACCCCACTTCTGATCCCACTGTTCGTTCAACCCCATAGAATGTCTCCAGGTTATAGTTGTTCATTGTTTTCATTTTTACTCTACTGCATTTGCTTGTCTCCCTTTCCTCCCCCCCGCCCAACCCCTTACACTCGTGCTATGAGTGAAATATTTTCTTTTAGTAGTTTCTGTTACTCATCTTACCTTGGGAAACATAGTACTCTTTTTTCACTTTTGAAATTTATAATTCTCATATCCAAGGATAAGAAACAATTACTTATTTCCATTATTTCATGTCAGTATCTTACCTGTAGGTTGGCGTTATTCAATAAGCCTACTACATCTGTGTGGGGCAAACACTACCACCCCTCTTACCTTTCACTCCCTCATTTCCATACCACTGAAATAAGCACTATGTTTCATTTTGTTAGGCTTATACAGAACATATTCACCTCTCTTATTTGAATTTCACAACATCAACATGATGTACATTCTAATTTTACCCTTTCAAACAGGAAACAGAAGATAATGACTTCCCAATTTATCAGGCTACTGCTTATTGTACCAGTCCTTTAGGCAAATTATAAACCAGATGTTTTTTGGTTCAAGTTATTAGAAGACCTTAACTTCCATCTATTGGCAAATTTCCATAATACTCGTTTTCGTCTTTTAGAATAACACTCTATGTTTGCCATGTCATGGACTTTTTGATAAAGCACTACTATTTCTGTAATCAATTTAAACTCCAAACATTCCCCCCATTGAGTTCACTAACTAAGTGTTTAATGTCCTACTGACAAGAGCATGTTTAGCCAAACTTCAGTCTCTCATTCATCCCATGGATAAGAAGTATGGAGGAAAGATCAAACTTCCTACTATTTCCACAGGGGGAGTCACCAGAGGCAGGGATTAGGATAACTTTTTCCCTGAGGTGACATTTTAAGAGAAAGCCTCCCAAAAGGGAGATCAGGAAGCCCTAAAGTTACATGCTGAACAGTCAAAGATAGAAAATCAAAAGTTCTTCATAAGGATGATGCTATTTAGCATTTTTGCATGCATATTTCATTTCATCTGCACAACAATCCTGGTGATCAAATTGTGAGGACACTATTTGAACTTCCTCAAAGATACAGAGACAATACTTGATCAATTCATTATGATTTGCACCCAGATAAATGTATCTCCAAAGTCTAAAATTTCCCCCAAATTTCAGAAAGTGAGATTTTTTTTAAGTTTATATATGTAACTTATATTTTGCTTTAGATTTTCATCCCCTGGAAGCAGGGAGAAGCCATTCTGTAATTATCCTCCTGATTAAGGCTCAAGATACTCATTGCTTAAGCAAAGCCATTATGATCTCATCAGGTATAAAAATGCATGCATAAATCCAAAAGGCATTATTTTTTCTCCATGAAAAAAACATTTCTTGTTTTTGTTTTTCAGATTTTCTTTTCTTTCTTTCTTTTTTCTTTTCTTTTTTTTTTTTTTTTTTTTTTTTCTAGGATATTCTGAGATATGGTGAGAAAGATTAGTAAGTATACAAGAAAATGACCTGAATCTATTCAAGAGTAAAAAGAGAAGACAAAAGGTCTAGGGAAGCAATAAAAAGCAGCAAGGCAATTGGAAAGGCTGAAGAAGAAATTAAAACATAAAAAGGTAAAGGAGTCCCCTGCCACCCTCAAAAAGAAAGGGTTATTAACAGATGAAAGCTGTTTCTAAACTGTCTGTTTCTTCAAAGGTACATTCTCAACAGGAAAAGAATAATGGTACAGACATTTTAGGATAATAAACCTTCAAATAAAAGTGCTGGTACTGGCAAAGTGTGGGCTTAGGGTGTCAACACTAAATTGCAGAGCATTTAGAAGCCACTCAGTAGGAAAGAGATGATCCTGAGTTTTTCAGAACTTAATTAATGAACTTCGCAAATCACTAGCAATTAATTTAAAAAAGGTATCATGATACAAGCAAAAGGGGGAAATGAGATATAACACCAACACCTACATCGTGAATGGGGTATAGTTCATAGACTATTCAAAAGAATATGATAGGCTATTAGCAGTGAAGCAGTAGGATATAAAAACATTAGACTGGGGAACAGCATCATATTTCATACTCATAGGTATCTACAGATTTTCCCTGTGAGGAATGATGCATTCCCTAAATATAAAATATTATGGATCCTTATGTCACGGCCATTACTTTTATGTATCACTAAATTAGGCTTAGCTATCTCTTCTCTGTAGATGTGCAGAGATAAATAGACAGGACTCCCTATCAAATGTAGGTCCAAAATGTTCTCATCCAAATCATCCCATTGAGTAAATCTGAATTCACCATTTACCTTATGGTTTTCTACATTCTTCTGCCACCTATCTGGTCAACTGTTAATACTGTATTTTCTGAAATCCCTTAAAAAGGAATGGTACTGGGCCCTCTCTGGTGGCATAGTGGGTTAAAGCACAGCATTAAGAAGCTAAAGCCACTTCAGCATGAGTTTGATCCCCGCCCACCCCGGAGGTGATCCACAGGGTGCAGCAGACCTCTCCTGACCCGCCCACTGCTCCCCTCAGCCTGTTCTGCTCCCCACTCTCTGGTGAATCCTCTCACCGCCCCAGCACCTCTGGCCTGTACCCTCATTCTGTATGCGTAAATAAATAAGTCTTTAAAAAGAAAAAGAAACAAGATTGGTACTTTCCCAGTAATTGGGAAGGCTGTTGTTAATGGTGGTCTTTAGAATTAAATAATTGATGGAATCTCAACTCAGTCACTTCATTATCTTGGAGACCTTGGACAAATTAACTAAATTTTTGGATTTCTGATCTTCTCATCTGACAATAGGAGTTATTAAGACCTACCTGTTAGAACTATTTTTCAATTTTATAATGTATTATTGCATGTAAAATCCTAGACATATTAATTTTCTGGAATTAGAAAAAGAGTTTTAGACTTGAAGCCAGGTCTGGGTCCCACTTTTGGTTTTGCTTCCTATGAGTTACTGAGCTTCATTAAGTAACATGTTAACCTCATTACTAAAATGGAACTCAGCACGCCAACATTCTACAGTAGCTAACCGTTTCGATAATGCCCTTAAGTGATGGATGTTGACATGCTTTTAAAATGTAAAAGTGTTAACCATAAGTTCAAGGTAACAATTCTGCAAAGTTGAATACTTCTTTAGACTTAGTATATGTACACCAACATTTTACATATTCCAGAGGTGGGGGATTATGGTTCTCTGCTCCTTATCACATTATCACCAAGCCAAGAAGACAAATTATAGGACAGTGAATGTCAATGAACTTATGGACTTTTAGAGTTGAAAAGAAAAGAGCACTCCTTTTCTGGTTTTTTTTTTCCTACTGTATGAGGGAAACAACTCTCAAAGGCCCACCTAATCAACAGAGCAAAGACAAGACCTTAACGAAAAAAATCTCAGTTTTAGTAAATTTACACTACCATACTATTCAAAAATCTGCTTTTCTAAGAAGCTCGTAAAGTATGAATATACCTTGAAATAACAGGGCATCAATCAATGCCTTAAAGGTAATTTTTGGAAATGTTAAAAAAAAAGACTTCAAGATTTCAAGATTAATCTATTAGATAATAGGACTTGACCTGTACTCAGGTGAATTTAATATTTTCTCTTGGGATGACTTGCTTTCCTCCCTCCAGTTGGCTTGACTTTTAAGCTAATTTTGTAGCTACTGAGGTTACTATTTTCATTTCCAATTTGTGAGCCCCTTTCCATTTTCCAGATCATTACCATTTAAGATATTCTGGTCATTCTTCTTGAGAGTTCCAAAGTAATTAAGAGGAATCCTCCAGATAGGTCTCTGACCTTTGGCAGTCAACATCAAATGTGAGGACTGTGGCAAGGTTCACAGGCCTTGTTTATATTCATCTATTTCTGCATCACACAGGGCACTCTAACTTATTCATTCAAGAGAAATTCATTAAATACTAACACCAACAAGCACAAAGCTCATCACTGAGTTAACTTTCTACGTAGGGAGAGAAACCACAATCAAAATATGTCCTGATGAGTGCTGTGATAAAAGTAGCCACAGAATCATGTGTGTGTCCAATAGGGTAGACCTAGAAAAGGAGAGTGACATTCACAGGGACATTAGCAGAAGTCTTAGAAACAGTATGATGCTCCATGTGCCAAAAGAGAGTGCAACAAACAGCACAGCAAACTCTCCTTCTTCTACTTCTTGAATACACTGGAAGCAGAATATGAAAGTATATGAAAGGAAAGAGAATAAAAATATATTCAAAGTCCATCTACTTCCAGTGCTAATGCTGTTACCCAAGACTCCATCACATTCACCCGAATTATTTCCCTTAACTCACTAATTGTTTTCTTTGTTTCTACTCTTACTCACCACAATTTATTATCCACCCACAAGTCACGATTATTGATTTAAAACAAATCAGATCATGCTTAAATCTTTCATTGACTTTTCACTGAACATATCAAATTCATATTCCTTGACATGATTTACTGGTACTAAAATCTAATCTTTGTGTACCCCTTAGTCCTTACCTCCTTTGTTCACCATGATCAACATCATTAGTCTTTGCTTTATTCATCACTACTGGGTCAGTATCCTTGTTAATCTCCTAGCCTAAAATGACTTTATTCTAAAAACTAACATGGGTGAGAACATCTTGCTTACAATGTTCAAGTCACATGTCACCTTAATAAATCTTTCCTAAGGACACAATCTAATCCTAATAACCAGATTATGTCAGGCCACCTGTTTTACTTTCACTAGAGATAGCAATAGTCACCATGCAAATTCATTATTCATTATTTGTTTCACTGAAATAGAATATAACCTCCAAAGACCTTATCTATGTTGTTTTCAACCATTTCCCAAATGCCTAAAAAGTACCTGGTATAGGGCCCTCCCTGGTGGCGCAGAGGGTTAAAGCACAGCACAAAGAAACTTAAGCCACTTTCGCATCAGTTCGATCCCCGCCTGCCCGGGAGGTGACCACATGGAGCGGCAGACCTCTCCTGACCCACCCGCTGCTCCCCTCAGCAGTGTACCTTCGTCGCTCTGCCTGTTCTGCTCCCCACTCTGTCTCTGGTGAATCCTCTCACCCTCCACGTCTCTGGCCTGTACCCCAGTTCTGTACGAATAAATAAATAAATCTTTTAAAAAAAAAGTACAAAAGTGTACTTTTGTGTGTAGAAGTAGGTAAACACTGGACAGAAAATCCTTATATGGGGTCCTCCCTGGTGGCACAATGGATAAAAGTGCAGCTCTATTAAGCAATCTACAGCCACTGCAGCAATAGTTCATTGCCCACATGGGAGGTGACACACATGGTGTAGCAGACTTCTCCTGATCCACCAGCTGCTCCCCTCAGCAGTGTATTTCAGTCAGTCTGTCAGTTCTGCTCCCCACTCTATCTCTGGTGAAATCTCTCACCACCGCCCCCCCACACACACATATCTCTGGCTTGTACACCAGTTCTTGTATATATAAATAAATCTTAAAAAATAAAACAAAATCCTGCTACAGTTTATGTCTTCACTGGTAAATAGGATGCATTTGCCAACCAAATGTGATTCAGTTGTCCAGTCTATGATCACACACACACATGCTGTGGGTATACAATATATATTAACTCTAAAATGAACTTTTGAGAGAGAACATAAAGGCCCCACAAGCTGATATAGTGATATTTTATGAGACTAAAAAAATAGACAGGGCTTGGGATTTTTATTCTGGACAGGATGTGGGCCTGGGGCAAGGGTCCATGCATGGAGAGGGTGCTTACATGCATTCAGTTTCATATCACCAAAGTAGGGTGCAGCCAGGGTCACCCAAATTGGCAGAAGGGGAGGCTTAAAACCTGCTGAAAAACAACCATCAGAAGTTGATGTCAAACTCTTTATTATGGAATAAAGTATTCAAACTGTATAAAAGGTATGCATGGGACAATCTTGAAAGAGTTTAAGCAAGATAAGGTGTATTTTTAGAAATAATGATCTATTTGCACTTTGAAGAAAGTAAGGAGGGAAGGGTACAGAAAATGGTTGGGCCATTTGGGAGGGTCTGCAGTAACCTAGGCGATGAATCACAGACACTCCAAAATAGAGGTTCTCAGAGACTGTGAAGAGATAGAATGGAGACATCAGGGCGAATGTGAGAGGCATATAATCCTAGGGGGAAGAAATGTATTACTGGATTACATTTTCTTAACTTCATAATTATTTGAATTCTGACAAAACTATCACAAGTTCAGTGATTTTCAGCAGTTATTGAAAGTAGCTTCAGATCAAGTGGCCCCTCATTATAGAAAATAGAAACCCATGACCACTTCTGAATAGGAAGTCTCTGAAGAATCCCTGAGTATGTCAGGTAGAGAATGCCATGAAAAGATGTTACAGTGAAATAACATGATTCAACTGAAAAATTTAGAAGGTTTCAGATAATTTCAAAATTGGCCATGAGTGTTGGATTGACATTTAAGCTTTTTGACATGGGATATTTGCTTAGCTCCTATCTCAACTCTGCTTCTAGTTTCTCTTCAGTTTAGATTGTCCTCCAGGGACAAACAAAATTTTCCCTACCATTATAGCTGATAGAAAAGGAACAGTTAAAAGTTTGATTCAAATATCCAGGATGTTGGCAAGGAAACTGGATTCTGCTGATTTTTTTTTTTTCATAGTGATGTGCCATATGAAAGGTGGTAGGAGCAATTTGTAGTGTTATGATGTTCATGTATGACCCTATAACGGAGTGCTACTTTCCTGAAGGACTGCAACCTGCAGACTGTTCCTCCCTCTTGACATGTATGTTTCTTAAATTGTCTTCCCTTCTTCTGAACCATCCCTGTGATGTAGATTAATGTTGCCAGAATTTTGCCTGTGTTTTCAAGTTAGCTTGTCAGTCCAAGCTGTGCGGGATTTCTCTTTACATTGTCCAATCATAGAGTGACATGGTCATGATTATGATAATTAAAGATTCAGTCACATCTGCTCCTAAGAATGGTCATATCTGGTTATGGTCGCATCTGCTCTCAAGAATGGTCATATCTTTCCTCTGCAATGTGCCTAAAATCCCCCTAAAGATGAATTGTCCCCAGTGATCCCCTGTCAGACTAGTTCTTTTAAGTAATCTAACACACACACAAGTCACTGGAGGTATGTAGCAAGGCAGAAGTCAGAGGGAAGGTATATGGAGTCAGCTTTCTCTTGTTCAGTAAATATATTTTCAGATCATATTTGACCTTAGAGATTCATTAAATATGCTCACTTTCAACAGGAGATAGAAGAAGAGGTAGAAGTCATTTCACTATGCTGTCTTTGCTGCTTTACAAGAAATGAATCATTTGCATTAAAGCAGAAACTGCAAACACTTTGCAGTCAAGGGCAGCTTTTATTGAACTCATCACCACAATGCCCAAATCTTGGAAGACTGAAAACTACTAAGAAAACTCAACTTATTAAGTATTTACCTCATTTATAATTTTATTCATCAAAATTTCATTTATAACCTCAAAATGACTTTTTTTTAAGATTTATTTATTTATACACACAAGAACTGGGGAATAGGCCAGCAGTGCAGAAGTTAACAGGATTCACCAGATTCACAGAGTTGGAAGCAGAACAGGCAGATTGAAATACACTATTGAGGGGAGAAGTGGGAAGGTCAGGAGAGGTTTACAATACCATGTGGGTCACCTCCTTGGCCGGGAATTGAACTCATTTTGGAATGGCTGTGGATATTTCATAGTGCTTTGCTTTAACCCATTGCACCATCAGAGAGGGTCCCCAAAATGAGTTTTTAATAATTTATGTGAAGTTCTTTTTATTCCAACTATCCTGAAATACAAAAGCTCAAATGTTGAAACAAAACTCCATACAATATATACTTTTCTTTACAACATTTGAGTATATATGTGTATATATCTAGCAGGGAAATATTTACGAATATATATATAAGCAAAGTACTACATATGTATAGAAAAATAATAGAAAGCCATATGCACATATGATAGGCTAGAAAAAAGTTGCTACATAATTACAGAGACAAATTCATCACTCCATAATATATAAAGCAACTTTCCAAAGTGAACAGAGAAAAACAGACAAACCAATAAACAGGCAGTTGAAAAATAATATGAGTTTGGAATTCACAGAAGAAAATTTCTTTTGGTAATAAACCTATAAGAATGTATTCAATTGCAATAGTCATCAGAAAAAGTAAGGTAATGATGAAATTACATTTCCACACTTAAAATGAAGAACAATATCACTTCTTTAACGATATAGAGAAATGGCTCTTTTAATACATATTTCTGGCATGAAAATGAATCTCCATGGCCTCTTTGTGAAACACCTAGTGATATTTATTACAATTTTAAGTAGATGTAACCTTTGATGGAGACATAACAGTTTTAGTATTCTATCCTACTGAACAGAAATACAAGTTGCCTAAGCTAAAGTATTGAGGGAATTTTATTGGATCATTGTCTCAGAAAGTGCAAAACTGAAAGGAATCTGAAAAATGTCAATAAATGAATCGTTGAACAAATTGTGAATGCTATGAA
Organism: Condylura cristata; assembly: GCF_000260355.1. Classification (NCBI taxonomy): domain Eukaryota; kingdom Metazoa; phylum Chordata; class Mammalia; order Eulipotyphla; family Talpidae; genus Condylura; species Condylura cristata. The sequence continues at coordinate 11,616,071 of NW_004567116.1, read as the reverse complement.
AAAATATGCAGCATCTTTTTACTTAGAAGTTCTCAGAGCTATGGGTACTGACTGGGAGGAATGGTCACTACATATTACTAATAAAGAAATTCAAGTTTCAGAGTAATATGTAAATTATGTTGCTGTTTTGTGAAAAAGAATACCTCCTATTTCTCTCTATATTTACACCTTTTTGTAATCAAATGATTATAAAGACAATGAAATGGGTAAGGGAAGATTGTACATCCTATTTACTTACAACTTTGTCTTATATAATTAGTTTCAATAAATGGAGACTTGTTGATGTCATTGTTTGTGGAAGAGAAATTGAATAGAATAAAACTGTTTAATAGGGAAAAAGAAAATAGTTTATAGAAAACCCTCAATCACCAGGATTCTGAAGGACCCAGATATCATGGTATGGCAATCACTAGAATAGATATCCCTATGACCCTTCCTCTTTTAAAATTCACTGTACAGAACCTCCCTGGTGGAGCAACTTGCTAAAATGTGCAACACTATGACACTCTCCACAACTACTGCAGCACAAGTTTCATCGCTGGCCAAGAAGGTGACCCACATGGCATGGCAGACCTCTCCTGACCTTCCCACTGCTCCCCTCAGAAATGTATTTTGGTTGATCTGGCTATTCTGCTCCCCACTCTGTCTCTGGTGAATCCTTTCACCCTCACCCCCCCCCACACACACCTCTGGCCTACATCCAAGTTCTTGCACTGCATAAATAAAAAACATGTATAGCACAGGTTTAATAATTTCTAAGACTGAAAAGGCTAAAACTCTTCTCATTGATGTCAGAAACCCATAGGTACTTCAATTTTTATTAACCTATTTATACATTTTTATTGAATGCAAACACTCTCTAAATGTATACTTTTTTCAGTTATTATTTGGACTTTCTTTGCAAACACAAATGTTGCAAGTATAGATTTCAGGTACAGGATATATTGATTCACCCAAACAACATTTTTTTAAATGGGAAATTCAGCTTCAATTCACTTGACTTCTCTGCAAGCTGCAATTGTACAAAGTGATCCTAACATGTTTTCAATGTGGCAGGCTGAGGGCCCTGGCTAGGATGGTGAACCCTTACTTACAATTGTATATAGCATTTGGACTAGAGAAAGAATCAGGATGGACTCCTTTCAGTGACAAAACCATGCAATATAAAATGTATGAGTTGTCAAAAACTAGATTTCCAATCATGTAAATGAAGCACAATCACAGAAAAAAAAAAGCTAAAAAAAATCAATATTATCAAGAAAGGTGAAAGTGAAAGACAGAGAGAGAACCCTGATTAAGGCATTTCTGTCCTGATTAAGATGTTTTTGAAGCCCAGCACCACCATATACAATATACTGATTATTTAATCTCCTCTTGGGTTTGATGACTAATATAAATCAGGTGACCACCACTTGCAATTAAGAAAATCTAAACAAATATGAATCATGTTTTATTTCCTTTAGCATGTCCCCCAGACTGAAAACAGCTTTATGTACAGAAGACTTCTATGCCATCAGTATATAATTCATTAACTTGGAATAATATGATATGGGCAGGAAAAAAGGAAGATTATATGAGACTTAATACCAGCAGAATAAGGGTCAGAGGCAGTGAGCAGATAAAGTTCAATAGGAAGTTAAAACAAAGAGGAGGGTTAAATAAAAGACAAAGAGAATGTATGATACAAACAAAATTATAATAAGGAAACCTGATATTCTATATATAACCAAAATGAAAAATGTTAAAAATTTAGTTGCATAAGCCTAAAATGCTCCAGTAAGGTAACCTAATTAATAAAACATAAAAACTTAGGAAGAAGGCAAAGGTTTTAGAGAGTTAATTAAAGTTGTATGGATACAGTCTATCCTAGAGTGTACCTAACTGGTTTTTTTGATGCTATTTTTTTGTCTGTTAAAAAGCACAAAGTCCAATATTTTCCTCCTTCCTTTTCCACAATGAGTGGGATGGGGTAATGTTTAGTGTTATATTCTTTTTCTTTCTTTTTTTTTTTGAGATTTATTTATTTGTGCATACAAAACTGGGGTACAGACCAGAGGCACAGGGATGGTGAGAGGATTCACCAGAGACAGAGTGGGGAGCAGACCAGGCAGATCAACGAGGTACACTGCTGAGGGGAGCAGCAAGTGTGTCAGGAGAGGTCTACCAGACCATGTGGGTCACCTCCGGGGCAGGCGGGGATGGAACTCATACAGAAGTGGCTTTAGATTCTTAGTGCTTTAACCCACTACACCACCAGGGAGGACCCTAGTGTTATATTCTTTTTTTTTTTAAAGATTTATTTATTTATTCATACAGAACTGGGGTATAGGCCAGAGATGCAGAGGGTGAGAGGATTCACCAGAGACAGAGTGGGGCGCAGAACAGGCCAACTGATGAAGTACACTGCTGAGGGGAGCAGCAGGCGGGTCAGGAGAGGTCTGCCGCACCATGTGGATCTCCTCTGGGGCAGGCTGGAATCGAACTCATGAGGAAGTGGCTTAAGCTTCTCAGGGCAGTGCTTTAACCCGCTGCGCCACCAGGGAGGGCCCCTAGTGTTATATTATTGTTATATTCTTTTTTTTTTTTTAACGATTTATTTATTTGTGCATACAGAACTGGGGTACAGGCCAGAAGCTCAGGGGTGGCGAGAGGCTTCACCATAGACAGAGTAGGGAGCAGAACAGGCAGATCGACAAAGTACACTGCTGAGGGGAGCAGCGGGCGGGTCAGGAGAGGTCTGCCACGCCATGTGGTCACCTCCGGGGCAGGCGGGAATCGAACTCATGCGGAAGTGGCTTTAGCTTCTCAGTGCTGCGCTTTAACCCACTGCGCCACCAGGGAGGGCCCCCTAGTGTTATATTCTTAAAGGAAGGAAAAACATTCCATTGCATTCACCAGTAAATACTCACACTTGGACACAGAATCATTTACATATCCATTCAACAAATATTAAGCACCTACTCTATGCCAGATACTGTTCTAGTAATTACTTGGCAATATACTGGAGAACAAGCCTAATAAAACAAAAATTTCCTCTCTAAGGGAGCTTTTCTTTAAGCAGATGGGGATGAATAAGAAGCAAAAAATATAGTAAGTGATTGATGTAGGTAGCATGCTCAATAATTATAAGTGTATTTGAGAAAAGGAAAATATTGAACCAAGTAAAAAGAATCAGGATTCTTCTTATTTGGCAGGAGGCCAAGGAAGGTCCAATTTTAAATAAGGTGGTTATTTGAGGAAGGTGGCACTTGAGGAAGGCTCTGAAGAAAAGGAACTAATGGACACTGTAGATACTTAAAGAAAAATATTTCCAGGCAGTATGTGTGCTGGGACAGACTTACACATGAGCATTTATCAACAAACCAAGAGAAAGAATGACAATTAACAAAGTCAGAAAGGTAAAAGATAGATAGAAAGCTATCACAAGCACTTTGACTCCCATTTTGTTTGAAACAAGAAGTTAATGCAGGATAATAAATAGAGAAGTAAACAATATTTGACTTTGTTTTTGTTTTGTTTTTGTGTTTATTAAAGAAGGATTTGACTGGCACATGAATAGACAGCAGGGGACACAGCAAAGGTATAATAAAACCAGTTTGAATGAAGCGATATTAATGTTTCAGAGCATGCTGGAAGCAAATGAGATGAAGACAAAGAGAAAGGCAAAAGAAAGAGGAAAAACCAGATACAGATACAAAAACATTTGACTTCGCAAGAAAATTCTTGTATAAATATATAATGGAGGTCATGGGTATAGACTTATTGATATAAGGAGCCTGGATAAAATCATTACACAGTATAGTAAAGAAAAAAATGTTCAGACACAATGGAAATCATCTTGTACCCCCTTTGTTCTAAGTTGGCAAATAATTAACAAGACAGACTGGTAAGAGAAAAAGTCCAATAAAGTTTATATCCTATCTACATGAGCGATTATCCAGTCAGACTGAATAGCTGTCCACCTGGTTTCAGATACCATTTTAAATAGCTTAAATATGACAAAAAAGAAAGAAAAAAAGGTTTTAGGAAAGACCAGCTCATAAATTTTCTAAGGAAGGCAGAGTATACCCTTATGCTGATTTAAGTTCTATGTACTCCACTGAAAAGAGATAAGGGGCTGAGGTGGGAGATTTATGAAACAAGGTTTCTTTCAAAGTGAGAAAGAAAAGGAAATGCTTACATAAGAAAATGAAGAAAAAAGGGTTCCTTCTAATGATGAACCATGAATTCCCCAAGGCAAAGTGGAAAATTCAACACTTAGGGAGGGAGGAGGAAAAGTGGGAGAAGAGAGAATATGCAGTGCTTTGTGGGGAAGAGTATGTAAAAATTTAATGTAAATTTCTCTTTAAAATTGGGTAAGATTCACTAGTGTAGTTGTTAAGATGGACTTTTTTAAAAAAATGTATTTATGCTTACAGAACAGGGGTACAGGACAGAGGTGTGGGGGAGGTGAGAGGATTCATCAGAGACAGAGTGGGAAGCAGAACAGGCTGATTGACAAAGTACACTGCTGAAGGTAGCAGTGGGCAGGTCAGAAGAGGTCTGCCTTGCCATGTGGGTCAGCTCCCTAGCTGGGGATCGAACTTGTGTTATAGTGGCTTCTGAGAGCTTCATAATGTGTTGCTTAAACCCATTGTGTCATCAGGGAGAACCCAAGATGGACTTTTTTATAGGAAGTTTTTTGATTATTAAGTCAAGTTGTTACTTGTTGCAGATCTATTAAGATTTGGTAGCATGTTTCTTTCCAGAAATATGTTTCTTCAATCTAAGTTAGTTAATTTTTTACTATGCCTTTGTTCAGTCAAAGCCATATTTTCCTATGTTATTTCTTTTATCACTAATAGGATGGTAGAAATAGCCTTCCTCTACTGCCTTTAATCATTTGAGTATTCTCTCTTTTTTTCATGGTCAGTCTAACAAAAAAATGGTCAATTTTGCTGATGTTTTGTAGTATTTATCATTTTCTTCCTCTGTTGCTTGGGTTCAGTTTGTCTCCTTTTTCCATTTACTTAGGGTAGAGGGTAATTTAAGATCTTCCTTTTCTGCATTACCATTTACGGGTATAAGTTGTACTCTACATTACTTTTGCTAAGTCCTGTAAGTTTTGATATGTTGTAGCTTCACTTTCATTCATGTCAGAATTCTTTCGCTTTTCTTCTAATTTCTTGCCCCATTGGTTACTGAGAAAAAAAATGGTCTTTTAATTTACACATGATTGAGGATTTTTAAATTTCCTATTATAATATTTCTTTGGAAATACTTTGGAACATATATTGTATGGATTTGGTATTATTTTGCATGATTTTGATCCTTTCAAATCCATTGACAATTTAAATCCATGATCTGACACAGTTGATTCTGTGGAATTGTCCTTACACACCTGAAGAGAATGTGCATTGTACTGCTGTTGAGTGAAGTTTTCTGTAAGCCTGTTAGTTCTAGGTAATGTACTGGGTTTTACAAATCATCTGTTACCTTTTGATTTTTTGCCTGTTTGTTGTGCACATAGTTGAAACTGTGTGAAAGTATAGTGTTTAAGTTTACAATACTATTATTGGAGATATTAGTACCTCCTTGTTTTTTCTTCGTCACTCTAAAGTTTTGTCAATTTTGTTTATCTTTTTTTATAAAAACAGCTTTTGTTTTTCTTTGCAATTCAATTTTTGTGTCATGCCTTTGGGTCCCTGCTATTAGGAACATGTATGTTTAGATATTTATGTTTTTCTGATGTATTGACACTTTTATCAGAGCAACAGCTCTACTTTTTCTCCTATAGCCATTTTTGTCATATTTCTGTTCTATTTTACCTGATATTATTATTGCCACTTAGCTCTCTTTTGGTTACAGTGATGACATTTTTTTCCCACTATGTTATATTCAGGCTATTTGTGCTGAAGGCAAGTGTAATGTTAAACAATTGTCAGCAGATTGTCAGAAAATGCCCTCAAAATGGGTTTGCCCACTGAGTCAGGTCAAATAAAGACTACTCCTGTGAATAATTTTCTCCCGAGGAGTTGCTAGGAAGATCAAATAATGACAATTCTCTGGAGTGAGGGCTGTTTGAGAAGCTACAAACCCATGTACCCTTCAGTGTTCATTAGGCTGCTGGACTCATTACCATGTTTCAAGGCTGCTACTTTTCAAGACTACTGGAGAGTTGGGGAGGAGACTAGGATAGGTCAAATCAAAGCTCCACAAGCTCACTGTCGTAACTGAGCTCCTGCTTGCTTTTTTTCTTAAACAGTTAACATTTTTGCAAACCTTTCATTGATTTGCAGTGTTCTGGAAAAGTTGATTTTAATAATTCTTGCCACTGATGCTTTTATGAAGAACTGAATTTTTGAGGTTATTACTTTCCCATTCCAGCTATTCTTCTTACAAAGTAATTTTTTTTACAGCATTAAATGAACCAAAGCACTTAATGCTACTTTTTAAAATTACACAATACTTTCCCTTTAATTCTCAGATAAAGTCACAAAAAAATGACCTAGAAAACCCTAGGTAATCTGATCTCTCCCTTACTTAGTTGCAAGCTCCAGCACTCCCCCTGAGGCTGCGTGCCCCACAATACCTGTAATAAACTACCTTACCACTGACCTTTTGCAGAGATCATTTCTTCACCTATAACCCATTTCCTCCCCCATTCTGCCCCCTACCAAACTAATTCTTACCACCCCAAGGTCTCCCTGAAAGTGTAACTTCCTGGGGGAGGCCTCTCTGACTCACAAGCTTCATTCAGTTTCTCCATCAAATGCTCTCAAGGCACCTTGTATTTTTCCTTCATTGTATTTATCACAACCATAATAAAATGTAATTTGTGTATTTGTTGAATTTTAAGATCCATGATAGCAGAGCCTTAATCTAGCTTAAAGCAAAATGTGAAATAAATGTTTGTTGAATTAAATGAATGAATGAACAGAAGAAATGCAGCTGTGGTAAATATTTGTCAGCTAAAACTGTTCTGTTTGGGGAGAGGAAATGAGGACAGGGATTGGCAACATCACTAGAGCAGCTCTAAACACACACACACACAAACACACTGCAACGCACACTTATAGCCAGTGAGCAATTCCTTAAAATATCTATTTTGGAATTTAAAAAGGATTATGCTGCTAACTATGGAAATTGCTGATCTAATAAAAAAAATCCACATTTTATAAATGAACATACTGAATCAGGTGAGCAAGGAATGTTTGCAGTGCTTAGCAATTGAGACTACAAATTATATGAGGATGTTTAAAATATCTGCTTAGACCACAGCTCCATAAATTTGGCTATCATTTTCCTTTTCATTACATGATAAACAAAAATTCTTTTAACATGTTCTCTAAATGATTCTAATATGTAGCCAGGTTCACTGTAGATTTAAAAAAAAAAAATGTATCTTAGATTTGTTTCCACCAACCTTCTATGCAAGGTGTTCTAGTCCCTTCCAGCAGAGAAATATAGTAAGATCTGGCACAAGTCTCATAAAATTGCGTCTTAGGACTATCAGAAATGACCTGCGTGTGCCTATTACCAAGAAAACTAAAGCAGAAATAGAATGTTCATATTTGAAATAACAGAAAAAGTCCTGTCTCTAGGGAAGAGACAACCTGTTTTTAGCTAATAAACTTCAGGGTGGCTTCTGTGGCTGCCTTGATTAATTGGTGACTATGAAATAACCAGTGCTCAGGGATACATGAGACAGCAAAGGATTGTTAGTGACAATTTGCTGTTAAAATGCACCGGCCCCTGCAAAGCGTCTTGATTAATGAAGTCACTGTGCCTGCATTTGCTCTGAGGAGGGGGCCACTGCAGGAGAGAAGGGAAAACAAATTTGCAAGGATGCTCTCGCTAAAGAGGTTCGGCACCCGGTTGCATTTAATCTATCTGCTTTCCATTACGCAAGTGCCTTCTCTCTCAATATTGTTCGCTGGCGCTGTCATTAATCACAGACTTGTGTAAAGAAAAGGAGGAAGGAGGCAGGGGAGATAGCTCTTCTTCTTGGCTGCTAGCAGGGGCGGAGGGAGTGGGGAGAATGGTGGATAAACAGAGGGCCCAAGAGGGGGACTGCTGGGTTATGACCAACCAGAGGAACCTAAAGCAGGATTCACAGAGCTGAGCCTCAGCAGGCCACAGCTGGATGTTCCATCGCCTGCCACAGACTCTGCGGAGGAGGTTCTTGGTGCAACATCGCCATCTACAGCCGACTGTGAGAACTGCTCCGAGGGAGATGCGCAGCTGCAGAAACTGCCCAGCAATCAGATTCCTTCAAATCCAGGGACTTTAGCAACTCAGTGCGTGAGCCATTCAGGCAAGTACAATATTGGTTCCCATGGCACAGAGCTGCCTTTCCTGATGCTTGGACCTACAGCGTTTGATATCACACAAGGTTAAGCTACTAACAATGTGAACTTGTCCCTAAGAATGGATTTCCATAAAATTGCACGAATAATCTTTTGTACCCCAGAGAAAAAAATTACCAAGAAACAGATTGTCCCGGACAACAGATTGTCCCGGTATTCACGATCCACAATTTACCCAGTCAGAAAGGGTTTCTCTGAAATCTTTGTTGTTCTGTATTGCTGTACTCAATGAAAGAAAATCTCCGTTCACAAATGTCAATGTAGTCATATTCTCCAAGTTGCTTTCTAATACATGATAGATAACATCTGGAAGCTTTCTAATACATGAGTAATAATTATCCTGTGTTTTTACATCTCAGAATTCTAATGTGTAAGAAGCTTACATGTCTTGTTTGAAATCTCTATACTGCTACAATCGTCCTGTAGTTTTCTAAGAGTTTCTAAACATCTCATTTAATATATACCTGTAGCAGGTCATGGGAGTGGCAATAAAACAGCAATAAAAAACAACAATAGTTACATTTTCTAGATAAGAATAAATGAGCAGAGAAGTCATCAAAAATGATCTAAACGTTTCTCCCAAGGTCCTACAGTCATACCTTAGCTCCAAACTTTGATTCTGCATAGTCTGCAAGGAGGAAAATGGAGTTAATTCCTAGCAGAGGACATTGTCCATCCCTGCTCGGATATTAGCTGTGTGACTTCAACCAAATCACTTGACCTCTCTGAGCATAACCCCTACCTTTTTTTTTTGGTCTGGACACAAATAAGGTCAGGAGGCAACAATTGCCACTACTGGATACTGGAATAGAAGTTGAAAGTTAAAAGAGCGCTGAAGCTTGAGGTCTTTTATCTCAAAAATGAGAATGACCCAGTTGCTGAAATAGACGCAAGCCATCAGACTATTCCACTTGTTCCAGCACTAAAACCTGCCATCAACGGACCCCCAAACCACGTTTTTTATTTTTGCTTTGGGCAGTAGGCCAATCCTTGACAGGTGAAAGTGTCTTTCCATCCTTGTCTTTGACATACAGTAAGTAAGAGAGCTTGGGCTCTGAATTTGATGTTGAATAGGCCTGGCTGTCTTCCAACTTCACTGACAGTCAAAGGAAACTTAGCTGCACACATACAGGTGCCAGCACCAGTGACACCTCTAAGACCTGTGCCACACCTCAGCGCCAAGACCTGGGGCAACCACTCCCTGGAAACATGTAAGCAAAGAAAAGGTCTTAGTCTAGGAACCTCAAATAAGCAGGGTTTTGTTTGTTTGTTTGTTTGCAATCTCTTTAATAAAGCCACCTGGGAATAGGACATGGATGACAGCATTTCCCCAGACAGAATGTTAAATATAGCATTCAAACCAGAAAATTACTCATTGATTTGCCCTGTAAAAAGATAAATGTCTATTCAACTCTGTTCTATCCCAGTGCGGGGCTTATTGTTTTTCAGCGAAACAATCTGAGCAGTCTCCCTAATGAAGCAACACAGCGTGTAAACGCAGCCAGCACATGGCCCAAGACAAGGGCCGTGCCAAGCAGGCACAGCAGCCCAGGCCGTCATCCGCCACTACTGAAGCAAGGTGTGCACACCCGCGGAACAAGGTGACAAGCGGCGGCACAAGCACAGTGCGGGAAAACTCTGGCTGAGGATGGAGCAGAGGCAACAGCTTATATTCACTCCCTCAAGAGCCTCTGAAATCACTACTGTTTCAGCTCTGGCGAAAGACAGCTTTTGTAACGACAGGTGACTGCCATCTGTAAGACCCTGCCAGACCACATATGCCTAATAATACTCTCTCATTCTAGCCAGGGTTTTATAGCTCGCAGAGGGCCACGCATGCCCCGTCTCATTTGGTTCCCTTAACGAGCCTATTAAGCGGGTGGTGCAGGTACCCACAGCACTGAGGCATTTTGTTTTTCAGAGAGATGCTGCTGAGTAATTATTGCACCTGTCTGTTCGTGCAGCAAGCACCTATGGAGGCCCAGCTCCGTCCCTCTGTCCCAGGCACTGGAGAAGGTGAGGGGCACAGCCCAGGGAGGAGAGAAGGCAGAGATGAGTTAAATACAGGGTCTGTATCAGTGCTTTCTCGGGAATTAACAATAAATCTCAAGAGGAGGCTGATAGGTAATCCGAGAACTCTAAATCAATTTTGACAGAGCAGGGAGACAGGGTCACAGTTTCCAAGGAAAATGCCAGGGGGTGGGATAGGATGCTGAAGTTTTCTGAATGTTAAGAGGAATGTTTTATGTGCTTTTCATTCTGGTTTTTAGGGAAAGGGATGTTATTTAATAATTATGAAACGATTTGCACCTTGGGTTTGTAGGTCAGGTAACACACTTATGAAACAGTTGATTATTTTCTCAAGACCAACCACAAAACCTGGAGACAAGAAAAGCTTGTGCTTTAATTGTTAATTTTTAAACTTTTATCTTTCCTTTCCTTCTCTCTTCCCCCTTGTCTCACCCCCTCTGGCCCCTCCTTTCCCTCTCTGCATCACCATCCCTTATGTCCCCTGGTCTCACCAAGAACCTCTCCCTCAGAGGCAGTTTCAGTTCCCTCAGGTTCCCCCTCCTCCTCCCACTTCATCTCAGACACCTCATTTGATTTGCTAATGCTCACTAGTTTGTATAACTGTTTTATTTGTTGGATTGGTTCCTATGTGAGTTTTCAATATTTGTCTCTGTCATTGTGATTTGTTTTGCTACCATTAATCCCCTCACACTCCTTCCAATTCTGCTGTTAATGGTAGCATTGTATCTTTCATTATGGCTGCAGAGTATTTCATTGTGTGGCTATATATATAAATATGTGTGTATTTATATAAATATACGTGTATATATATAAATATATGTGTGTGTGTATCTGTGTCTGTGTACACTTGTGCATGTGTGTGTGTTTTGGATTAGTTAAAAATAGGAAAACAAACTATTAATAAATGCAGTTCAAGTAATACACAGAAACTAAGAGAAGGAATACTTGATAGTGAGAATGATGGAAGCTTCTTCATATCACTTACTTATGGGACTATTTTATCTTTTTTTATTGCATTGATTTGCTTTAGATTAGGCCTATCAATATTCAGTAACAAAGATTTGAGTGAGCAAATAGAAGAACCTGAATCAGATCGCAAATGTTCTGATTTCCAAGCAATAATAATAGTTACCGTTTATTAACAGCTTACTGTGTGTTGAGGACCTACATTAATTATCACATTAAAGGATCAAAATAACTCAGAGGACAGTAAGCTTATGTTGCCATTTTATAGGCAAGCACTCAAAGAGGTTATTGACTTGCCAGGAAAACACAGCCAGGAAAAGGCTTATACAGCGATGGACCCTAAATCTGTGCCTCAGACACCATTCCTGTCATCAAAATCCAAATGTTAATTCTCTCAAGGGTCTTCCTATTGTGCATCTGAGAGCTGGTCTATTTGATCTGAGACTCTTTCCAGAAATGTCCCTAAGGACCGAGGAAAAGTAAACAGGGAAGCCTTGAGCTCTCTGAGGTAGGCTCCCTCAATGGCCAGCAGTGGCCATTCCTCTCATCCTCTCAAGGACTAGAATCCTCTGCTGACTGACACAAAAATAAGCACAAACTGAGAGGCTGGGAACTAAATTCTCTACCTTTTGCCCTTAAATGTTCAGTAAAAGAAAAACAAGTTTGGGGAACAAATTCATGCAGATATGGATCCCTTTGGGCTGGCTTGTGAGCATGGACAGCTTGCTTACCTCTCTGAGCCATTTTCATCATCTAATAAAAGAGGAATAATTCCACATGCTTCAGTGGATGGTAGGAAGGATTAAACAGCCTAACCAGTGTACCCAAGAAACATATTGGTAGACCTTAGCAAATTCACTAGTTACCATCTAGAAAGACACAATCTCTTTTCCCACATCTCAGCCAGGTCATGGGCTACGAAGTGTAGTTGTGTTAGTGACATAATGATCCAAAATGAAAATCTAAACCTTTGTTCCCTAACAGGATGCCAAGCTTATTCTGAAATACTGAGGCTGAGAGGTCACTGATGATAACAGCACCTATTCTGAAGATAACTGCCAATTGCTAAAGATACAGAATCAGTGTGGCCAACCAGGAAAAGCATCTGACTGACAGATCTTCATTGGATTTCAGTGAGGCTGATAAAATCATTCCTTCCGCTCCCCTTTTCCAGACCATCATGTAGTGCTTCCATCAACAATTCTGAAAAGAAAAACTCATTTCCCAGCGAGCATTCCGAAGGAAACACACAAGGGATGGAAGAGCCCTGTCGTGCAAGAGCCCAGTGAGATTGTGAGACACAGCCACATAACCCTGGCTTCCAGGTCTCTAGTAATAGAGAATGGTGGTTTTGTCCAGGGAATAAAAGCAAAACCCCCCCGAGGGGAGGAAGGGGCTGGGAGGGGAGGGCAAAAAAAACCCACAATTTCAAATTTTAAAGATGCTCAGTGTTTAGTAGAAGCCAGTTGATGCCTCCGATTCTACTTTGTTCAGATTCTCCTTGCACAGTTAGCACCAAAACACCCATACCCAATCAGTCTGACAAATGCTGATTTTCAAGGCCACCAGCACAGGGCTTCTTCATGAGCTCTCAGAGAACACCACTGACAAATGGATTTTGCAAGATGACTCAAGGCAACCCCAGCTGGATCCCTTCTCCTGCTGAAAGGCAACCCCAGGAGACAGCCTGGATTTCAGCTAAGAGCAATCTGTGTCCAGTGCAAACCCAGCTTCCTGGAAATCTCATGTGCGTCTTATGACATGGGTTACTCTGCAGAATCTAAGAGTTAGAACTGAGTAAAAAGACACAAGGGTTGAAGCAGATAAGCAGTGGAGAGTTTAGGACTCCTTTCTCAAAACTATGACTTAGGGACAAGTTTACAATGATTTGAGTTAGGTCATCTCTGCAGCCTTGAGATTTCTACTTCCTCCCCCTTAAAATCCTTATCAAGTACAATCTCGCCCACACAGACCATACAGGTTTGTTCCAAGATTACACTTAATTGGTGGCGGAAATTCTATGGGGATTACACCGTAGAAAAGAAAGCAAACACTGTTTGAAAATGAACAATGATGTAAAATAGGTGTAAATAAAGAAAAATAAAGATTGTATTTATCCCCTTGCATTGCAAATGTCTGCTGACTCTCCTACTCTGCTATAGGGTGAGTTCTTTAAACACCATGTGCTGGATCTTTTTCCCTCTCATGTCTTCATGTCTTCAGTTTCTAACAACAGGCATTTATTACTATTTTTTGACTGAGTACTACATGCACGAATGAATAAATACAGGAATGAGAAAAGACAAGAGACCATTTTCAGCCCTGTCATTCACTAGGCTATTGAAAACATATGAAGCCATACCATTTAATGAGTTCTCACTTTGTGCTACTAACAAGCTAAGTGCTTTACATACAGTGCTCTTTTTCATCTTCACACCACTGTGTGACAGTAAAAATGATTAGCCCCATTTCAGCATGAAAAAAATAATTAGAGACTCAGAAATGGAGACACTTCATAAGTTCGCACATTTAGAAAGTAACAGTTAAGATTTGCACCCTGGTAGACTCTCTAACGGTTGCTCAAGCTTTGGACAAATGGCAGGGGCATTTAGGTATAGGATATTGAAATTCCTCTCTGAGCAGGCTTTTATTTTGTGACTCAGTCATCCATCCATGGATTTTTGCATCGATTCTGTATTTATTTAGAACTTACTTTAAACAGGGCTCCGTGTGAGGCCCCAGGGGTGCATACATGAACTATACCCCTTATTTTCAAAGTATCTACAATTTAATTGGGAGGATGAGAATGCAGAAAGATGCAATATAAGTTAGCTTTGAGAGCTATGAAATGAACTAGAAATTAAAGGAGCAAATTATCACCCTTATATTTAAAGCAGGTCTATTTAGTTTCATTCCTTCCCCTACTGTAAGCCACCCCATGCACCAACAGGAAGACAAAAAAGTAGCCTATATTTTATTTAATCACTTACAATGTATTTTGGCCACTGTTTGCTTGTTCGAATGCATTCAGTGACTTTTTGTTAGTAAGCAAAACTCTCTAAATTTATTAACATGCTATAATCTGACCCCACCTACATTTCCAGGTTATCTTCCCCATCTCTTTTAAAATTCCTGATGAGTTGATGTCTTTTCTGAGTCTCTCCTGTCCCCTCCTGTTTCTGCATCTTTTCCCAGTTACTTCCATTGGGATTAAATTTACTCTTTCTCTTTAGGCTTTTCTGCTAACTAACTACTTTCTCGGCGTCAACTACAAAATTTTGTTGCATACAGGCACCTCCTTTTTAATACAGATTATAGTCAGAAAATACTGAATTATCCTGTTTATATGTCAGATTCCTGAGCATACATCTATGAACATATAACATTACTGTTATGTCTATGAACATCTCAATAATCACAAGTTTCTCATGCATCTTTATGTCCTTAGTGTCTAATACAAAGGCACAAGCTGTAAATTCAGTGAATATCTCCTAAAATGAGTGAACTAACCAGTCAAATGGTGAAACTACTGCAAGTTGCCTAAGAAAGGCAGTCTAGGCTTGTGCTTAAGAAAAGCAGGAACATGGGTGACTCCCAGGCCTACTCTGATCGCCATGAGAGCTAGCACTGCAATGCTCATGTCCAACTCCAGGTCCAAAGTTCTTTCCTCTACAGCTACCCAAGACCCAACATGAAAATAGAACCAGGTGCTATGATTTTTAATTCCAGGGTCTTTTCTCCTACCTTTCTTGGCTTACAAAGTCATGCTGATGAGCTTTAAATAGCTGGGTTCTTCCCTCGATGCTGTGCTTTATTACAGGTGTGCTGAGTGCTGGCACAAGCCCTTGACAGGAGAACAAATCTTTCTCTTCCTTGATGGCGGAGACAGCAGAGAAGGCCTAACATGGTGTCTGCTTCATGTGTCCCCTAGGTGACTGGTAGAACTGACTACCTGTTCATGCTATATGAGAGCAACTTAGAGCGATAACTAGTTGCAGAAGGAGTATTCACATGTCATATTGCTTCATTACTTTTCTGTATGCTGAAACAGGGGATTATTTAGCTATATTTTCAAAGTTGAGAAAGTATGGTTTTCCTAAGAGGAGTTGACCACATTCAGATTCTTCTTTACTTGCTCTGGATTTTGCTTTTTGTTCTTTCTCCACCTTTGGATAATGTTAGGCTCCTTTTCTAATGGGAAGTAAACTTAAAGTGATTCTGAGAGGAAACCTCCCTAGAACCTGAGGCTTCAACCTAAATAGACTCTGCATAACCTCCGTCATTCATTATTTTGTGAAGTCCTTCCTGCTGGTACTTATCTCTTACAACTCAGCGGAAAGCTGGTGAAAGAGTTTTGGGTTCAAGTATTGAAGAAGCCATTTGTCTTCTCTCAAATTATCTATTTGTAACTGAGAAAACAGAATGGTCTTTTGGGTCACTATCTGGATGTTTCCAGCATCTGGTGCCTGCAGTCCAGATGTGTAGGACTCTACCCTGAGCAATGCTTGGGACCCCAGCCCTGGAAACCACTCATACAACATGCATTCACACACAGACAACACTTATTTTATCTTCTTAATGCTTCATTTTAAACATATGAAGATGAAAGGATGTCAATGAGAGAAAAGGAATCTTCATAAAAGTGCAGACCTGGGAATTGGGTAGATAAAAAAATAGAGAAATAAGGAATTTGCATGATGTTTCTGACGTTGATTGGTAATAAAATATACATAAAAAGAGTGTAAAAATAAAAGTATGCCAACTAATAAAAGCAAAGAAAGAAAAGTTTGAAACATGTGCTTGTGTTCTCTCTCACTCTCACCTTATATAAACTTAGCACCTTTTAGAAGAAAGCGTGATCATTTCCATTTTATAGAAGCTGGCAGTGCTCCTGGGGGTGAATATTTAGATATTTCTTCACTTTTTAAAACATCAGTTTCTCTCTTTACAAAAACAGAGGCTTCTATTGGCCCTACCTATTCTGACCTTTTAGAAACTAGAAAAGCACGAAGGTGAAGAAGATCATTTTGGAATTGTAAAGCCTTAGAAGGAAGAATGTCATCTTTGGATCTGGAATTGATGCTTACTTGACAACTAACAAGGTAGTCTTCGGTCAGTACTAGTCCCTCTTTTTACAAAGGAAGGAATGGATTTTTAGGAAAATGGAGAAAGTGCCTAAATTTACATACAAGTAAAAGGGTGGTATGGATCCAAATGTTCTCACTTGTAAATCCTCAGCTACAATTTTGTTACAAAGCTCTTGTCTTTTTCTGAAAAGTATCTGTCACAAGTTTGGAGAAAATGTCCTAGAGTTGCATTCGTGTTCAAATCTGGCTACAGCATGCAACAAGTATGTGGGAAAATTGGTTGTGTTTTTAAATAGTGACGGAGATAAGTAATGACATGGCAAGAGGGTTTTATAAGAATTAAATAATTTTGTGTGACTCATCAGTGGTAATTGTTTAGTGAAAGCTTAGTGGGTATCATAGCAGGGAGCTCACCAGAAAGAGAATGTGAGAAGAGGCTGTGAGCTCCCGAGAGAAGATCAAGACTTGGAGAAGCAGGATAGGGAAGGGAAAGGAACCAAGCAAAGGTGCACTTTCAGGAAAGACCCAGCTTCAGCTTGGTCCTGCAGGTGAAAATGAAGATGTAAATTGCAACTTGGAGTTTGCCATGCTCCTCACCTCCGTTTGCAAGGAGCAGAATGGGCTTGTACCCCTGCACCACTGAAATATTTAATAGAAGGCTTTACTAGAGATGGTGAAGGAAGACATGTCCAATCACAGGATCATCTAGCTCCATCCACCTGCAGACAAAACAGCCGGGGTTAACTAAGGGAAGAATAGCAGAAGGTGAAGGGTAGGATCTGGAAGGGATGAATTATATGAAGAAATAGGAGATCTAGGTGGAATGGGCAGTATCTGCATCATCATCATCATCATCATCGTCATCATCACCATCATCACTGCTATTATTATTGTTACCTTTTTTTTTTTT
>NW_004567116.1:11590544-11598149 GCF_000260355.1 Condylura cristata | reverse complement strand
TCATGTGCCTTATGTCGAGGAATACTGGAGAAAACCAATATATTCTTCTTGAATCCAAAGTAGAAATCAGGTGAAGGTCAGAAAAAGAACATTAGTTCACAGGAAGACGTACATTCCAACTGGTGGTCAAAAGTGGAAGCAAAAACTTGAAAGTTGTATTAGTCAACACACAGAATCTATCTTGGGCACTGCTCTCTGTCAAAGGACTAGTTGTGATCTACTGGAAATGAGAAGCACTGGATCAACGTAGAAAGCAGACTTTGGAAGAAATGGTATTTTTTAAAAATCATGGCGATAAATGCATGTTCCCAGATTACTGAAATCTTTCTTATTTTTAACTCTCCATCTCTTACCTAATGGATTTAAATCCCAGATTAATTATACAAGAAATAAACAACAAAGTTTATTATTATCTAGAGACTGAAATAAAAAAAGATCTAGATTATCTTCCTGAGTGAATGCTGCTCAATTAATGGACGGCCAAGCCCAGCCCCTTGGCATCCCCTGAAAAAAAATCTTCCTCCAAATTTTTTGGTTCCAGCAGGTCTCCTTTAATAATTCTTACTTTTTTTTTCCTGCTTTCTCTGCTTTACATTTATTTATTTAGTTAGTATTTTTATTTTTGTGTAGGAGAACTGGGTTATAGACTAGAGGTACAGGGGTGGGTGAGAGGATTCACCAGAGACAGAGTAGGGAGCAGAACAGGCAGATCCACTGAAATATACTGCTGAGGGGAGCAGCAGGTGGGATAGGAGAGGTCTGCTGTATCATATGAGTCCGCTCCCCGACTGGGGATCAAACTCAAGCCCATGGGGTAATAATAGTGCTGAGATTTAACCCTAGGTCACGAGCAAGGCCCCTCCCTGCTTCACATTTTTTAGTGGGACATGTTATATTCAAAACCATGAAAACAGGTCACTGGTAAAAGGTAATAAAATGGACATATACAATTTATCCAGAAGAAAACTCAGAAGTTCAGAAGTTCTTATATATCATGATAAAAACAAATCTAACCCTGGCTTAAGGAAACAAAAGTCCATGTCATTAATTTTCAGTTCTTTCATCACTGCACTGGATTCTTCTGAATGTGGGAATCCTAGATTGATTACAAATATAACTAACTCTGAGGGAGAAAATAGAAAGGAAATTCATATTTTAAAGTTGCAATTTCACGAGGACATATCAGTTGCCAAATCCCTCCCACAGGAGAGCGATAGTGTTTGTAGTAAGTATAAATGTAGTTTTGAATCCTAAATCCAAAGCCAACTAGCTGGGCTATTTCTCACAAGTTTCTCAAAGTGTGTGAATCTCTATTTTCTTATCTGAACATTTGAAGAAATTATGTTATACATTTTCAAGTGTTATTATGAGGATTAATGGGGTAATTCAAGAAAGATATTCTAGAAAGCAATGGACACATAATGCTTTTAGTAACTATGAAGCATTATGAAGGCATCATTTACCTTCTTGTATGAGGCTGGATCAGCCTGGAAGAGGCAGAAAAATCTAAAAATTCACCTGATGGACCAAATTCTCTCAGTAGTGGAATCATGGAGTAATTCTGAAAAGTAAACTAGGTAGGAAGGATTCGTCGTGATGGTAAGACAGCAGTAGGAAAGGCAAATCTGGAGGAAGTGTGTGATGGATGGATGATTTGCTTGGAATGTATATTGGTTTTCTATTGCTATGAAACAAAGTACCACAAATGCAGCAACTTAGAAAAACATAGATTCCTTCTTCCTCAGCTTTTTTTGGATCATGAGCCTGGAAATGGCTTAGCTGAGTCTTCTGCTCAGTGTCCCAAAGTTGTCATCAAGGTGTTCTTTGAGGTGTGTGCATATCAGAAGGCTCTACTGAAGAGTCCATCTGTACATTAATTCATATTGTTGGCCAAATTCACTCTGTGGCCAGAGGATTCAGGACCTGGCTTTTTGTTGGCTGTTGACTAGAAGCCACTCCCTGATTTTGGAGATCACCTTCAATTCCTAAGGGCCCACACAGTTATTTTGCAACATGGGATTCCCCAATCTGTCCCTTAGTTCACAAGCCCCTTGATGAAATTCAGTAAGATGCAACATTTTCACAAGAGTGATTCTAAAGACCACCTGTTTTCTTTGTCATATTCCATTGGTTAGAAACAAGTCATAAGCCCCAACTGCCCTCAAAGAGATGTTTATTAGAGAGGATGTGTAAAGTAAAGAATCTGGCTCTTACTTTAACAGGGTGGTCCCTGGGAAAAGGGGAGGTTTCAGGTTCTTGACCTCACCCAAAGGAGGGTGGAACTGAGCAGAAAAGAGAAGAATCTAGAGAGGAAACTAAAGAGAAAGGAAGCAGGATGGAGGCCAGAAGGAGCCCGGAGGCAGGCACATGGAGCAGAGACATGTGAAGAAGAGGCTCTTGCTTCTTGGTCCTGGACTGGGTGAAACAGACATGGGTGAGAGACTCGTGGGGAAGTTGAGTATGGCAGGGCTTGTTTTTATTTTTATTTTTCTCTTTTCCTCCCAAACAAGTCTGGCCATTTATGACCCTTTTCTTTGGCCCCAGCCAGAGGGTGCTTTAGACTTGTGCTGGGCTTTCAGGTCTTGCTTTAGGCCAGTCCCTTTTGGGTAGACTTTTACCAATGAGGGGACAGGTGGCTTTGGGTGTTTGATTTAGAAACTATATTCTTTGTCTTTTTTGTATTGCATACTGATTGTATTAAAAGTTCCTTTCTATTAAAGGTTTTATATGTTTTGTCTTGATGTGGCAGATGGCAGAACCCATTCAGAGTGAGCAGGTTTGGGATTTCCGGAGTGCCCCTCTCACTGCCCTGTAACAGTTCCATTATTCAATGTTTAATTGATAACAATTTTTAATTCTCACCCCTGTTTTTTCCCCTTCTTCCTGATATCCAAGAAAAAGTGATAAGAAAGTCTGGTGCTATCTAGTTTGGCATGAGCCATGCAAAAATGTGTTCATACACAGGACCCCTTACTCCAGCTTCACCCTCTGAAACCATAAAAAATGCAAGGCATTGCAGATCATGGGAACCACTTTAGCCTCCCAGAAAATCTCACTAGGTGAACAACATCTTCATTCTGTTGCAGGATGAGTGTAGTGTCATCAGTTTTGACATTGAACTAAATGTTAGCTGGAGGTCCATCCTACTCAGTGTGGTGGTTGTAACTGTGACATTTCAAGGACAGAAACTGGCAGATAATCACAAGTTAGAATATCAAGCATGGTTGTTAGCAATATGGACAGAGAACTGAGCCTTTCTAAGTGACGACTCTTCAACTGGATCAAGCAAATTTTCCAAGTGGTTGGTGAGCCTAACTTAGCTCTAAGGGCATAGGGTTTACATTGAACTTGTTCATGACTTGAATCACTGATGTGATCATTGCACTGACTCATAATTTCCCCCACCTATTCATTTTATAAGGATTTATTGAGCACCTGTTGTAAACCAGCCCTATATGAGATTCCAGGGATAGAGCTATATACATCTCTATCTCCATACATTTCCCATCGAGGGGGAAATACAGAGAATTATATAGACAATTATACAACTGAGTGAAAAACACTGCAGTAGGTAAAATAGGAGTGACTGAAACACTAAGGAGAAATAGCTGTTCTACTTCAATGAGGTGGCCTGAAGTAAAAACTGAAACATGACTAGATACTAGTCAAGCAAAGTGGTGAGCATAAAGATGGGGAGAATGTTATGGAAGCATAATTGGGAGAATAGAGAATGATCCAAGAAGAAAAAGCATGTGAGAGAATTGGTCCAGCAGCATAAAGAGAATAGAATATTCAGCAAACTCAAAGCATTTCAATAATTAAGTATGATGAAGAACATGTCTGTTATTTCAATCTCAGGAGAGCTGCTCTAAAAACAAACAAACAAACAAACAAACAAAAAAACACATAGAAAACCAAGAGAAGAGTGCCTAATGCACTAACCAGAGTCAGTAAACTTCTTATTTACAGAGGGAACTGTTTTCAGTTTTCTGGTACACAGAAGGCTGACCTAGATAGACTGACACAGACGCTAGAACCTTCTCACTATCAACCAGGCATCCTCCCACATCCCCACTGGATCTCTTTGTGACTTGTAAAATGATTGGCATCAAAATAGTTGTCGAAGGGTCTCTGGAGTCGCCATGGCCTAACAGAGAGACCTGCATATGCGGTTAATAGCATGGAGGCTCTGCAGGTGTCAATTAATGTTTTCATGCCAACGTGCAAGTGCTCTCTAATGCAGGGTTTCTGTGAGCCCCTGTTTCTTCACTTGTGAAGAGGCAATAAAAATATTTGCAAAGATATCACTTATGAGAATAGGGGGTTTCTTTGATTACATGAACTCTGCTTGTGTTTCTCGCCCCAGAGTTGTTGTCATAACTAACTCCAAAGTTGGGACGTGAGAGCAAACCTCCTCAGAGGAAAAACCTCTGATCCAAACTTGGCTTCACAATGAAGGCTCCTTCCGCCTGAGCAGTGAGAGCTGCCATTGTTGATTCAGTTTGTGTCAGTGCCTAGGAAACTTGGTGACTTGTGTTTATATTTATGCTGGCATTTGGAGTCTCCGGAGGTGTGATTGAGATTTAAAAAAAGACAAGAGAAAACAGAAGTTTTTAAAAGCCAGAACAGTGCCAGTTTGTCTCCTCACTTTGGGCTGACTTCTAAATAACTTTTTGAGGTGTCTTTTGCATGATTTCCCTAAAGAGAGGAATCCTGGCAGGGAGAGAAATGTAAATGATGCAGTTGTATCCAGGTATAATATTAACTAATATTTATTAAAGCTCTATGTGCAGAGGGTTATTTCTTAAAATATTAGTTCTTATTTTTCTGAAATTGACAAACTGGAATACACTACTCCAACAATAAAACTAGAAATAGGAGTCTTAGGATCACAACAGACAGTGTTTCTGGAAGAATCAAGTCTGTGGACAAGTTTGGTTGGGAAGAGGGGAATATGCCAGGAGAGTTTAATGCAGCACATCACAGCAACATTCTCATCTTTCACTAAAGACATCAAATGATAAGCAGTAAAACCCCTCTGTCCTCAAACTCAGTCAAATGATTGTCAATACAATCTTTATGTGGCCCAATCTAGTCCAAGGGGAAAAGTTTAGCCAATAAAATGACCTTTTTAGGACTTTCAGGGGTTCTTCATTTCTTGTTCAGTTAGAGGAAAAAGAATCTTCTGTGTGAGAAGACTCATCAGGTTAAAAAGGGCAGCAGTTATTAAACTGTATTTCTATTTCCTTGCACAAGTTTCCAGTTCAGGGGGAAAAAAAGTTATCCTTTGTAATCTTTCTCTTATTCCAGATGTTGTTTCTTGTTCAATAAGGTGAATACACATTTTACATCGACTTGCAAAATTACCTTGTTGCACACCAATGATGAATCTGTCCCACAGACTGACACTAACAGCCCCCCACTGAGTCAATCCCATCACTTTATGAAGGAGAAAAACAATGATTCCAAAAGAAGTCTCAGGAGGCCCGGAAAATTGGTAGAACGCTTTCAGAAACTAAGATTGTCAACAGGATTCATTTATAATAAAGGAGTTGTAAAACCAGCCTATTTGTCTAAAAGCAGGGGATCGTCAGCTAAATATTCTTTAACCTTAAAATGAAATTCCATACAGTCATTACAATCAAATAATCAAGGCAGACTTGATGGCATGGGAAAATGCTGCCGCAGTGTTACGTAACAGAACAGGACGTGCAGGACTGGACCCCCTTCCAGAGTGCGCTAATCCGCATATACCTATGATTCCTCTCTCATTCCTTCCTTTTCTTTCCTCCTACCTCTCACACTCCCCTCCTTTCTTTCCTTTTCCCTCTCCCCACTTCACAGATCTCTCTCAAAACTCAATTTCTCATTGAAATCTCCCTGCACACTCCATCGAAAATCCCAAGTTTGCCCCAAATACATTTGAATCCCCATACTCTTGTTCACTTTTGCACTTTAGCTCTTATAATGTTATAGTATACTCCATGTATCTGTCAAGGTCCTGGAAAGAAACAGATGGTACTCAGTGGATAGTAATTAAAAAGAATTTAATGCAAGAACTATTTACAAGGGTGTGGGAAAGCAGCAAGACATTGCAATGCATCACAGAATGGGCAACGGAGCAGGAACCAATACTATCCCCGGGAACCCAGGGGCAAGGGCAGAGGACAGGTAACAGAATCGAGAGAGAAAGCCAGAGGCACGAGAGCCCCCAGACAGAGCGGCAGCCTGTGGGAAGGAACCAGGCAGCTGTGAACACCCAGCCCAGCAGGAGCAAGTTCTCTGGCCTCTCTAGCCTTTGACCTACTGATCTGCCAGCGTCTCCTACTTTCTACACACAACTAGAATGCAGAGGGCTAAGAAATCGACCTATGCGATCCTTACAGTTCACTCTACAGGGTAATATGAAATATCCAAGTGGAGAGGATCCAACAACAGCAACGTTTACTTAATTATTTGTATATTGACTCTTCCTGTTAAAATGTAATTTCTAAGTGAACAGAAGTTTTTGTCTATTTTGGCCACTGATGTATTCCCAGTACCTGGAGGACTGCCAGTGTACAGTAGACATTTAGTAAATATTTAATGAATGGATGAATGGATGTTGAGAGACAGACATAAAATGTTTATATTTGGGCAGTGGGTCTGTGGGTGATTTTAATTTCTTTTTCATGGCTTTCTATATTTTCATGTTTGTTTTAGTCCAGAGTCTACCAAGAAAGCAGGGAGAAGAAAGCCAATTTCTATTCTGGAGTCCATCAAGTATTGAAATTGATGCTGTGCTCCCCTTCTCGGGACCACGCTGACTCTGTCATGTCTAGGAAATGCTAATCAATAATGCCTTTCCAGATTTTACAAATATCCCAAACCAATCATCTATATATTATTTATGCTGTCAAGATAATATTTAGGCAATACATAATTAAACAACAGTCAACTCTTGAGACATAAGTAGAACCTTGATCAGGAAAAAAAAAAATCCACCCTTATTTTGACAAAAGGAAGGAAAGATGTCCTTCAGGGCTTGACAACTCCTTTTAATAAAACCAGACAAACAACTTGGCAGCTTTTTTTCCTGGAAGAGGTCTCTAATCTTTAGCAATGCATTTCCCAAATGGATAGCATTACTTACACTTTCATCTAGTTACTTGTAAATTACAGTTGCCTGTATTACTAGCCCAATTCAATCACTGGTCCCGAAGCACAAGGGTGGTAGTGGATTCTAGCAATGTGTTTCCCAAGGAAGACGTTATTGTCAGCAGCAAAAACAATGATTGGATGATATGAAATTGTATTTTATTAGCTGTCTCAAAACATACATAGTAAAATCCTATTAAAAGTGTCTCACTGTACTCAAGTTTTACCTGCCATAGATATTGGGTGTTCTATCATCCAGCTGTTACAGTAATACCAAAAACCTCTAGCAGACTTGGGATCTTACACAGTGATAAGAAGTTGATAATAGGTCTGCTAGCATTTTGAATGGAACAGAATAGACACTAATTTACACATACTGTTATGAATGTTGTATTTTCTTATTACAACCATCCAGCTTGGAAGCAAATTCACTTCTCTTTTCGAACATTGGCCCTTTTCTTACTCCAG
>NW_004567116.1:11585712-11590081 GCF_000260355.1 Condylura cristata | reverse complement strand
GGGGCAGGTGGGAATCGAACTCATGTGGAGGTGGCTTAAGCTTCTTAGTGTAGTGCTTTAATCCACTGCGCCACCAGGCAGGGCCCGTGTCTTGATTTTTTAATACAGTGATTGCACATCTGAAACTGGAACCTTTCTCAAAAGTTGCAAGCGAACACCACATTGCATGAAAATGTTTTGTCAATCAATAGGAAAAATACCTTAGAGGCAGTTCCTAAACTTCATTGAACCAATGAAGGTTTGAAGTTAATTTGACTCATCCATGTTATATATGTGTTTATTTATCATTTTTTGTATTTATAAAATACGTATTTTCTCATATTTACCATTATATTTCATGATGAGCATCTTCTGCTCCAAGAACAATTCCCGACTGAGTCACTGGCGACACAAATATTAAACAAAGCATTATGTTAAGAGGAAGGTGTAACAAAAATCCACTGAGAGTTCCTAGATAAAGACCCTCATTAATAACCACCCCAGGTCCTGCAGAGGCTGGGTCTGGATTCTACCCACTCATCAGGAATAGCAACAAGGGCAGCAGCATCAGCACTTTTTATTGGAGTGATGAGTTGATTAATAAATGGTAACCAAGTTTATACAGGGTGATGATTAACTTGACACACCAATTAGTCAGGGTTGTGTCTCCATGCTGGATTAGCAATGGCAGACTCACAAAAGGGGAAAGGGGGCCCTCCCTGGTGGCGCAGCGGGTTAAAGCACTGCACTGAGAAACTAAAGCCACTTCCGCATGAGTTCGATCCCGCCTGCCCGGGAGGTGACCACATGGCGTGGCAGACCTCTCCTGACCCGCCTGCTGCTCCCCTCAGCAGTGTACTTCATCGATCTGCCTGTTCTGCTTCCCGCTCTGTCTCTGGTGAATCCTCTCACCCTCCGCATCTCTGGCCTGTACCCCAGTTCTGTATGAATAAATAAATAAATCTTTAAAAAAAAAAGGGGGGGGGAAAGGTCAGACATAAGAATATACAGCAGTCAAGAAATGATCATGAAAGACTTTTGCAGGAGTTGAAATGGAAAAGGAAAGAGGATTTCATGGTAAGTTCTTTGCCTTATGGCTGAGCAAAAAAAAAAAATCACTAAAAGACAAAAACAAATAGAGAATAAACACTGAGGAGATATATAGGCAATATTTCTGAGGCTGAAAAGAAAGCCCATATCAGATGAAGGATTTGGTCCCACTTTTGCTAATTCATGCCATTTGACTGACCATTGCTGCTTTACTGCGAGGCCCTGGGTACTTATATAAAAGATGAAATTCTATGCCAATGAGAAGTGCTAAATTTATAAACAATACCAAGGAGAAGTTGGTGTTATACTAGAGATAAATGGGATTCTGTTAAGTGTCCACAGAAAGGCCACCTGACCGAGAATGTGGGCAAAGAGAAGGCTATTAGTGTCAGTGGAATTTAATCATTTCAACAAAATGGAAGACAAATGGTGATGGTAAAATTTGTAAGACATAAGGAGGTTTATTGAGGCAACACTAATAATTGTCATAGCTGAAATAAAGGTGCTGATGAGTGTTTTAGAGAAATAACTGTCCCTTTGCTTTATGCAACAGAGTACAGAGTTATGCTTGAGTCCAAGGCCTGCATCCATCTCCCAAAAGCTAGTGAATTTGCCCAAATTACTGAACTTCTGGACCTTGGTGTTCTTATGTGGAGAAAACAGATAATGAACATCTTCCTTTTAAGTTGCTGGCACATAATAAATTAAAAATCAATAAATTCAATATTAAATATTATTTGACATTATTAGTATTGTTGGAATTGGTTGGCCCATGGTTTTTGGTTTGATTCTTCAAGAAAAATAGTTTTCCTACTGTCTCACTTCTGGAGAGAAATTGGCCAGAACTATATACTGTCCCCTTGGATCACCCCTGGTTCTGAAAATGTTACTGGGAATATCCAAATACACAGAGGTCAGTAAACCTTCCCCTTTCACCCCACTGCTAGAACTTGCACCTCAGCCTCATAGCTCAGTGATGTTCAGTGAAGTCTACACTGGTTCCATCATGCCAGGGTAGTCTTCTTTGCCCCAAACCACAAAGGGAAGAAAGCAAAGAAAATACGGCTCATCATTGTTTTTCTAGCCACAGATATTACAGCTTTCACCCCAGCTGCTGGAGTAAGAATTGATGATTGAGAGCCAATAAGGCTTCTATTGACTCAGACTACCAGGAAACATGATTTATTCCAAAGTATTTCAGGTAAAAAAAAAAATAATGCAGGCATATCCTCTGCCATAAATAGTGCAGATTTACTTTCTGGAAATTTCATAACTTCGGTGATGCTGAAAACATACTGACTCAAGTGTGTAAGGCAGAACTCCATTCTGGCAATCAATTGTTTACAGGATTGACACTTTCTAACATTTGTTTTAAGATTTTGAAGTTTAAAACTGCTATTTTTCATTGGCCATATTGACATTATTACCAAGCTCTCCTTAGCTAAACTGGTATGTGGCCTCTAAAATAGCATGGCAGGCTCTTCAAAGTCTCTGTGGATGGTGCAGAGAACAACATACAACACTCCATCTGCCACCAGCTTAAGAAGTGATGTAGGTAGCAGGGCTCATTGTGGGAAGACGAACTCTCAGAACCTGAGTAGAGAATTTGCTTTGTAATTTCTTTTTGTGGCTACTGCCAACTCAGCATATGGTGTATGAGCAGAGATTGATATGTGGTAGATTCAAGATTAGAAAATAATTGAAACTGCTACTTTGTTTGCTATTGTGTTCTTAGGCACAATAAGAATTTCTGTAGCACTTTATAGTATTGTATGGACTTTCTAGAATACATTTAGCAGACACTGCTTTGTTACTCCATTGTAAATGAAACAGAAAAATGAGAGCCCAACTATGGAAATTGGTCATTTATGGATGAAGAGAAATCTAAACACATTTTGCCTTCATAATATGTTCTATGTAGAATAACAGTAACAACATTCTAATATGATGCAGAGGTCTTAGAGAAATCTAAGAAAGTATCAAATGTCTTCCAACTAAAGAGTCCAATGTAAACTCAGAGCTTTATCAGGAAATCCTAATAAAGTTATGTGATACAGAGGGAGAAAGGATCTGCGATGCTGTGCTTCACTATTAGGCCAACCCACATTTAGGTGCCTTTTTAGTATCAAAAAGATCCATGAGGTTCCCTTTGCTGTAGCAACTTGGCAAGACTACAACCCCTCATCATTCAGCCAAATACTAATGCAGGTGTTGCTGTGAAGATATTGGATATTTCTTAATAAAGTCTAAAAGCAATTGACTGTAAGTTAGTAAGATTGTCCCAGGTAATCAGGGTGGGCCTCATTCAACAAGTTGAAATGGGCCAAAGAGCTAAATAGACACTTCTCTAAAGAAGACACACAGATGGCCAAAAGATACAAGATAAAGTGCTCATGATCATATTATCACAAAACTATAAATCAAACCACAGTGAGCTACCATCTCACACCTATGAGGATGGTCCAAACAACAAGTGTTGGTGAGGAAGTAGAGAAAAGGGTCCCTCTTATACTGTAGGTGGGAATGTGGACTAGTCCTGTTCCTAAAGAAAACATATGGAGGCTCCTGAAAATTTTAAAAATGGGTCTAACATGCAGTCCAACAATTTAACTCCTGAGTATCTACCTGAAAAATCTAAAAACATTAATTCAAAAGACATGTGCACACCTACGTTCTTTGCAACACTATTTTAAAAAACCAAGTTATTTTAAACAACTTCAGTGCCCCAAAACAGGTGAGTGCATTATGAAGATGTGGTTATATTTAGGCAATGGAATAAGAAAAAAAAGATGACCTCTTGCTGTCTGCAGCAACATGGATGGAACTGGAGGGGATAGAGTTAAGTGAAATAAGTCAGAAGCAGAAAGATAAATACAGGATGCTTTCTCTTATCGAGGGATATAGAGAAACAAAACAAAGAGCCAGACAAAGCAGAACCAATATAAAAAGCCTGGAAATCTGACTGTAGAATGGAAGCTACTAAAGGAAGAGGGAAAGGGGAGGGAACCCAGTGAACAGAGGGGAGCACCAGAGGTGCCTTAATGGAAGATGTGTTGTTCTGGCATCTACATGCATCTGAGGAGATTTAATTGCTCCAAATAACATGCAGTGCTGTAAGCCAATGTTATCTTGATTTTAAAAAATTACATCTTCATAGGTGTGAGAAGCTATTGTGGTTTGATTTGCATCTTTGTGATGACACATGATAATGAACACTTTGTCATGTGCCTGTTGCTTTTTTATATACTGAATAAACAAGCAAACAAACAAATAAATAAACAAATAAATAAACAAACAAACAAATAAATAAATAGATAAATAAATAGATAGATAAATAAAT
>NW_004567116.1:11518749-11585611 GCF_000260355.1 Condylura cristata | reverse complement strand
AGGTAGCAGAAAAAGAGGGAGGAAAAAAAATGAATGGAATATTCCCTAGTGAGGAAATTCCTCCTGCGCGTGCAGCTCTAGCTCAGGCTGAGAGGCCAGGGTGAGAGTTC
Source organism: Condylura cristata (assembly GCF_000260355.1). NCBI lineage: Eukaryota > Metazoa > Chordata > Mammalia > Eulipotyphla > Talpidae > Condylura > Condylura cristata. Next base: position 11,585,501 of record NW_004567116.1, on the reverse strand, counting down.
CAGTCTGGTCTTTAACTACTTGCCCTCTACTTGGGAACTTCCAGAGCAGCCCCCTGCCACTCTACACCCCACGAACAGCTAAGCTGATTTGTTTGCAGTAAATGTTTTAATTTACCTCCCCTACAGATTCTTTCTCTAGGTTGAACATGTCAGCACACTCAGCTACTGGCAGTCTCATGTGATTCAGTGCAATATAAGGTCATTTGGCAAAGAAAATACCATGCATGAAAAAAATGTAAAGTTTACTGGAAACGAGAAAATGATCTTAAAATGAGTATAAGAACACGGCTCTGCTGTTCTTGAATATTACCTTTTGTGTACATTATTTCCTGAACATTTGGTACTTTAATATAACTAGATGTATAAGTCCCCCAGTAAATAAAAAAAAAAATCAAAACATTATTTTATTGATAATTTACTGTCAAGTAAAGCTTAGTCTATGTCACTATATTTTTAATCAATTAATCAAACATAGAACAAACAAGACACACATTTTGATGAGAAGGTTAAGAAAAAACTTTCAAAATTTCAGAATTGCTGGGAAACAGGGATCTTGGCAAAACATTTTTGCTTTCCCTATGTTGGAGATTGCATCAAATTTTACCAAAGGCCTAATTTTTGGCAAAAGTCCCATTACTAGCCTGTTTTTTCTATTTTTTTCAGATCCATGTTTTACCAGATACTGCCTATGGAAGCCAGACAGCATTAAATCCCTCTAGAGCCATTATTCTTGCTACCTTGCACAAAATCACAATGATCGTCACTGCCACAAGAAACTCTGGAGTCAAATCCAGTCATGGGATTCAAGCCAAAGGCCAACCTGGCTGTCATGGAGAAAAGTAAACTAGAGTCATAAGTGATTCCAGTGGAAATGATCAGACCGTGAGCAGCACAAGGAAGTAAAGCTCTCAATGTATGATTCAGAATCTGCCAGCTCCCCTTTCGATGAGAATTTATGGCTTTACAAACACAGGACATTTTAAAATGGACCCACGTGTAGGGAAGAATAATGAAGAGAAATACTAAAGGTAAGCTGTAAAGACAGCAATGGCTCTTGAACAATTTCTCTAAAATCCATCACAACTGAATCACTAACCTGTTCTGTATTTAACAGGAGGTTGCTCTCTGACACCATAAATCCTGCAACAGTATTTTAGTTATTTACCAAGTGATTAAACTGTAGTAATTTATTCCACGATTACACCATATTTTTCCCCCAGGATCCTAAAAGACTTTACTGCCTCCCATAAAGCATTTTCATTCTAAATAATCAATATTGATTTAACTATGTCCTATTATTTTTTAGATTTATTTTCCTATTTTGCATGAAATTCTAAGCTCCATACAGTTTGTGAAAAGATAAAGTAGCTAATTTCAAAAATCCTTCTAAGATCCTTCTTCTCTATGCTACTCCTGGCTGCCAATTCTGGGCAAACTGTGTTTGACAACACTCCTCGTGCTGACTTGACTTTGCTGTTCCCTGTAGATGTTTTTTAAAGAAGAAAAGAATAAAGTGTATTTTAAATTAACAGTAAAATCTGTGTGAATGCTGTCAAATTCTAGACTTGTGTGTAAATGGCTAAGACCAGACTGAGCTAACCAGCCAGCCTCCTACCTGATGTGATCATTCTGCTGGTGATCCTGGATGCTGTGAACCTCTGGGCAACTGCAGAACTCAGAGATCAGGAATCTGCAATAAAGAATAGGAGAAACCACTAAATGACATTATAATGTTAATAACACTTACAATCATTTTTATTCAAGCATTTCAGGGCATTATTTCCTCTGGAATCAGTATTCTTAATATATATGTATCTGAAATCAGTATTCTTCATATACATGTTTTCAATAGTGGTATGTTATTAAATATTCCCAAATTTACATAGTGCATCATATAGCTTGGTGCTGTATATTAGAAGATAAAATATTAAATTATGGGAGGATTATAGGAGAAATCCTAACAATGACAAAACTGAAAAAAAAAATCCCTGGCTTGAGATATTCCTATAGGTATATCACTGTTTATGTTGTATTCCTGGTTTCTTGATTTTCTTCCCCCATCCTATATATCCTAAAGATATATGTTCACTCTCCTCTTTATTAAGGATAATTTGGTAGGAAACTTCAAGAAGCCGTATGTTAGAGGTGCTGGTCCTAGGACAGGCACTTCAGCATTGTGATTGGGGTAGAGTGAATGTCTTGGGAGTGGGGTGGGGCAAGCAAGAGTGCAGTGAGGAATTCTAGTTCCTCCAGTGAAGGCCCTAGAAAATGTCCACACTGTTTAAGGAAACCATGAGGACAGGACACAGGAGTTATACTTCAAAGATCTTTGGCTTCAGAGCCCCTAGGCAATAGCTGCTACCTGAGTGTGTCTGCCGACATTTACCGTAGGACACTTAGGCACAAATTGACTCGCCCTTCAGACTTTAGGAAGATTCTGTTGGGTTCCAGCCAGTACACTCACTGGCTTATTCTGAGACACATATTTAAGGTAATGGGCTGGTCAGGAATAAGGGACATGGAGAGCTGAGCCCAACAACCTCGACTTCCCCCATTATAGCTGCTCTAAGCTCTGTGAACCTGACAGGGATTCAGATAAGAAATGACCTGATAGAGTCCAATGTATTCGCCCTCTCCTGTTCACTGAAAGTTACTCAAGGGACAGATGAGCACTGACTTCATGAGAAACTATTCTGGCAACAAGGTTGCTTGAAAACACCATGGAGGAAAGGGCATGTGATCCGTGTGAGCTAGAGGGCTATTTCTCGTCAACTCCAAATACTTCCATGCTCTATACACTCGTTACTCACTAAAATGGAGGGCATGACTCACTAGAAACTTAATGAGATCAAATTATTTTCAAGGGACAATTTCAAAATAATATTTACAGATTTATGCATAGATATTCATCTGTCTTTTCCACATCAATGAACTTATTTATGAAACACATAAAAACATTTAGTGTGGAAACTAGTCAATAGCTTTATCGTAGAAGTTAAAGCTCTGTTAGAGAATTACTGCCTTTAAACTATTTATAAAGAATAGCTTTTAAAGAGTATTGACGGAGACCAAATATAGTACACATGTTATAAACTAAGATATAAGAAGTTTAAGAACACCATTGAGTAGTAACATATGAAGTTTGCTGTGTTCATTGATTTTTGCTCTATTGAAAGGAAGATATTCTAGCCCAATGAGACATTTGATTAGTCTTATTTTAAAAGATATATTGTCCCCTACCTCTTATCTGCTATCTTCTGTCTCTTACTAATGTCATAAGCCAGACTCTACATATAAATAGTAGCAGCTCATTATATGTGTGATTTCTTTCCTTTTGTACAAAACAAGAGCACATCTTAAATTAGGACTTTCCTTTTTCCAGGGACAATTTTAGCACAGTAAATCATAAATCTTGATTTTGTTTCTTAGTTCTTTGCTTAGCCCTACTTCAGTGTTCCAAATTTAGTAAATTATATTATAATCTAATAAAATTTTTAGCTAATTCCCCACCAGCAAGATACTAAGAGTTTCTATTATTTTTCATAATAGCGCATTGACTTTTCCATCATTTGTATCAGAAAATGCTACACCTCCCATCCCCATATACTGAACTTGGGTAAGTCACACACACACACACACACACACACACACACACACACACACACACCCCACTACCCTCCATTATTTACAATATCAACCTTTGTAACACTGTGTTCACAGACATGTTTCTTTTCTTACCCACACTGATAATCTTATTTTATAGTTAGAAGTAACAAAAGAAATTTAGTGCTTGTGCCTTTATCTAACCCCTATTTACTGCACAGATGTCAGGAGGGATCAGATGGAAGAAAAAGGAGCTCTATTTCTCTGAATCGTAGAAGAGAGGTTGTGGGTTTTCTATTTATGTAGCCTTGAAATACAAATGCAATGATGCTGGCACAAAATAGACTGGCTGCCTTTTTCAATAAGTGGTAAGACTGTTAGTCAGTCCATTTCACAGGCTTATCTTAAAGGGGAAGAAAGAGGCATTAAAAACACACACAGTAGTTATTTTATACTTGTACTACACCTATCCTTTGAGACTTAAAACATTCTGGAAATTGTGGTCTAAATACTGTGCTTAGCACATCATCGTCCTCCTCTGGTCCTTTCAGAGAAAGATACAAGTACATAACAGTGGACAAAAAGGACCCTTCACATAAATGTAGGCCATCATTCTATCCTGAACTACATCTACTTCAAAAAGATAAACACAATTCAGAACACCAAAGGTGCATCAAACCTAGGAGGTCCTTCCTAGGTGTTTCAAGCTCTCAGGTCCCCCAGAGCTGAGTCCAATTAATACACATCATTTTCTTGATCTGCACAAGTTCATAAGATTAGGAAATGTGACATGAAGTCTGGCTTTCCATCTTCTCTTGAAAACACTGGAGGATGAGGCAACAATGAACCCACACCTGCAAGGTAGTAACTAGCTGTTTCTGAAGAGCAGCTCTCTCCTCTTGACAGGGCTTGGGATGCAATTCACCAGGGACCTCTTCCTAATTTGCTGCACTTCCCATTTACATTAGCTCCTCACCCCTGTAGGTAATCAAGTGGAAACCTTAGTTTGACCTGTGCAGATACACTACCATCCTCCAACCAGTTGCTTTTTGTCGGAGACCAGCTCCAACTATTGAGGTGTCTGGAGGCAGGACAGGCAGGACCCTAAGGTGGGAAGGCGTCGGCGAGTGGAGATTCCTAAAAAAGGGGAAAAGGGAGAAAAAAGGGGGGGAGCGAGGAAGACACGGGAGTCAGAGTTGGGTGCAAGTCTTCCTGCTCTGCCTTCAGCAGAGGTTTATTTTATACATTACGAGCAAGCAGTGAGATGACATCAGCACACGAACTGGGCTGAGAGATTACAATCATCTTTGTTTTTCCTAAGAACAGTTTAGGGTTGTTTTGACCCTTGCTTGAGATTACAACATTCTAAAATCAATCAAGGTAAAAAACAGGTACATAAGTGCACAAAATCTATGACTAATATTACTATCGTGGAGATCAACTAAGATAGAAGTCCTTTAAACCTTATCTACTATTTAATGGGTTTGTTTTTCTGCCTTAATCATCCTGGGAGACAGAAGAGGAAATTCCTTACTAATCAAATCTCTGAATAGGAGACATAGGTGGATTTCTTTATCTAAAGACTACATAGTAGAATCCTGAAAAACTAGCCAGAAGACTTTTGTGGATTCCTTTAAGGTATAGTAGGTGGAAAACTTGATTAGTTTAAAAAATAGGCAAACTGGATGAATTTCCACATCTAAAGGCCAAACAATAGGAAGTTTGAGTAATTCTTTAAAAAGCTGAATAGAAGGCTAGGTGAGATAATAGAATGATAAGATTTGGGTTATCCTCCATCCGCAGTGAGAGAGACTTTGCAAAAACAGCCCTTTTGCTTTTATTTATCAGTCAGTAGTCAAGTCACTTGACTTCAGGGGAATTTTTTCACCCTGGTGCAGTGCTTGCTTGTCAAGGCAGAAAGGCCTTGTGCAGCTGAGGCAATCCAATTGTAAGCTGAAAGTTGCTCAGAATATTTTGATATTACGGTTATACAAAAAAGGGAGGTCATAACATAAGTTAGCGTGGAAAGTCTGATTTTTCAGAGCAATTCCCCTCCATCCAGACCGTGTCTGACGACAGAGGTTGCATAGCTCGTGTCAGCTTTTCTCAAGTGCTTCATAACTGCACTTTAAAACCTGGTGACTGGGGCGATCCAGGGCTGACAATTCATATTACGATCTGGATTTAACTATTTCCACAAGTATTTATTACACATGCCAGGCAAAAGACCCAATCATTGGAAAAGTACTTGGCTAGTAACAAAGACCGAGCTTGAACAGCAATTTCAAGGCAGTAAAGCATTGACATCTTAAGAGATGTATCTGAAAGAAGCAGAGGATTTCAGAGAGGACTTTGAGAAGGAGGTTTCCTAGATCCCACTCTCTGGATGCCATGATGGAGGTTTACACACAGCTGGGAAGTTATGGGTACACTCAGAGCCACCACCCATGGGAGAGTGAGAGAAGCAGTACTGGGCAGAGGACATGTTGAGCCAATAGTGAGACAAAAGGTTTCAGTAGAGCCTTGGTGAGCTCAGCCCTGGCATGAGGGTCATGGCCATTCAGAGCTGTTCTAAATTACAGCAAGTGGGCTGGGCCTTGATGTGACATAACCACTGGGAGGTTCTGATATTACACCCCACATCTGCCAGTCAATGGATGTGACCACCATGAACTCTCCCTCCTTTCGCTTTCTGGACTAGGCATGGCCAGCCGTCCTTTATAAGTGTGTCCAATGAACACACCCTGCTGCCATTTTTAACTCAATATGGCTCTGCCTAGACTGATAGATAGTGCTCACTCCTGAGGCAAGAGCTGAGTGAGTGGACCCAGAGGGCCCTTGGTTCCCATCCCAGTTTCCAGTCTTTTCTCACCCATGCTATTCATCTCTTTCTGTGCTGGGTGTCCATTCAAATAGGAAAGCATGGCACTTTGTGCCAGAAAGTCCCACACTGCTAGATTTGTGTGGATAGATAGATAGATAGACAGACAGACAGATAGACAGACAGACAGGTAGATATACATATACATATGTATATACGTATGTATATATGTGTATATGTATTTATCTATCTATGCTTATAGAACTAGGGTACAGGCCAGAGGTGTGGCGGGTGAGAGGATTCACCAGAGACAGAGTGGGGAACAGAACAGGCAGATGTACTGAGACACACTGCTGAGGGAAGCAATGGGTGGATCAGGAGAGGTCTGCCATGCCATGTGGGTCAGCTCCCTGGCTGGGGATCGAACTCGTGCTGCAGTGGCTTCTGAGAGCTTCATAGTGCAGAGCTTTAACCCATTGCACCAATAGTAAGAGCCAAGATGTGTATATTTTTTGCTACTTTGCTTACTCAGTGCCATCCTTTTGTGTATGTTCCGTCAGCTAGAATGCCAGAGGAGTGGAGGCTGAGAGGCACCCCAATGCTAAAGGGTGAATGTGTCTTGGAACACTTGCTAATCATCACTGTGACCTGTGCTTACTTACCATTGAAAATATTTTATGCCACTGGTTTAGAAAGATCCTCTCTGGCCACGGAAAATTTGATAATAAATAAAAACAGTCACTGATATTAGTGATTGACCCCTTTCCAAAATGGCAGGCCCAGGAATCAAAATTTGTTAAGTCTTGCTTTTAATTATTTATCAGTGTCTCAAGAAAGATACCGTCTTCCACCTATCAATGTGTAAAGAGTCATCTGGCTCCCCCACTTCAGTTCTTCCCCCAACACCACACTGCTTTTTAAAATAGCAATTAATTATTTAACCCCTACTAAGTGTAAAGTTCTTGCTGATATTACCTAACAGATGTTTGTAGAAATCCATGGCATTTACTATTGCCTGCTTTTCTCATGTGCAAAATGAGACTAAGAAAGTTTGCCAAGAATCAATGAGCTGAAAAGTGGCTGAGCCAGGTTTCAGCCCTGGGCTGACTGTTCCCTGAGTCTGTATCTCTTCCATTCTGTTGCAATGTCTAGCTCCTTGGGGAGGAGACGGACTGCTCAGAGAACATGAAAATTTTCATTCACCTGTATCATCTACAGGAAGTCATCAGCTATTGTCCACACATCTGTGTAGGCAGACAAATGCCAAACCCAATGTGTTTCCTATTTCAATAGTAAACCAACTGGTAGTGGTTTACTCTTCTCCACACTAACATGACTTGGAAGTCTTCAGGAATAGAGACCCTGTATCTCTACACAGACTCCATTGTACTCAAGGAAAATGATCTTCCCTGCACAGAGGCTTTAAGAAAGTCACCAGGACCCATGGAAGTTCTGGAGCAGAGGAAGGACTGGAGAGAGCAAGTTGAGGATAGTGTTTGTGATAACTACCACATCTATTACCAAAGGTCCTTGGGATGAAAACAAATCCTCAGAATGATTCCAAATACCTACAAACCTCCAAATACTTCCAAGCCTCCAAATACTTGAACTTGAGGTGAAATGTAGGAGAAATAATATCAGCATGTAGTAGCTCTTTCTAACAATCACCAAGAAGCCCTCAGAAAAGTGACTTCAAAACAGCAATTCAAGGTGCTGGTGAGCCAAACTGCATAGAAAGTTAGTCCTAACTTCAGGGTTTTGTCATAGCCCATGTAAACGCTGAGACCTTAACAAAACTGACGGATGACATGCTATACTTAGACTAATTCAGCCACAAGAGACCATATATTGTTTGGTTCCAAAAGAAGCAAATCTACAGACAGAAAGTAAACTACAGGCTGCTAAGGCCTTGGTTAGGAAACAAGAAGTAAGTTCTTACAGGCACAAGTTTTCTTTTGTAGAATTCCCACATTTTGTAAATCAGGTTGTGGTGACAGCTACATAACTCTAAATACACCCCAAATATCAAGCTTTACAATTTACATGGGTGAATGGGAAGGGTGTGTAAATTATATCTGGATAAAGTTACTTAAAAGAGGATTTGCTACATATTAATAAAGTAACAATAAAGTGCCCTGTTTTAGTAGAAACAATAATAAAAAAATAAATAAATAAACAGATAAGAGCAGTCAACCTAAGATGTTATCAAAAACCACCAATTAAATTCCAAGTCTGAAGTTCTGAACACACCTTGTCTAATTTGAATTGTTTTCCCTACTTCAAGTCTTTAGTTAAGGTAACTTGAGAAGAGAATCTTATATCACAAAAGGAAATCAATACCACAGTTGCCGAGGCCAGGCTCAATAACACTGCCCACCCCGGAGTGCAGTGAGGGAGAGCAACATTCATTAGTCATAAAATAGCTACATGGCCTCCTGCTTATCTCAGAAATTTCTTCAAGAAACACAGTCATTTTCCACCTATCATTACCTATTGATTTGCACTATTTGGTAAGAGGGGGAGCAGGAAGAGGATTTATAACCAGAGACGGTGAGACCAGAGAGGGCAAAGGTGTGAGGAGTGTTACATAGATCTGTGGATGTAACAGGACCACATGCAAAGCTTTCAGTAGCCCACGTTTCTGTAGGTTCACTTCTCTGACTCCACTCTGACCCTGTAAAAGCTAAAATCCCATGTGCTGACCTGAGTCCTTGGTCCAAAAATATTTGAAAGGAAGCTATTATTAATGTACTGAGACTTTCATTGTCATTAACATCGTCACCATCAGCAGCAACTGACTGATTACAATAGGCACTGACACCTTTAGTATCACATTTCCAGCCTTGCTTTACAATGAAGAACTGTCTTTGCTAACATTTATCTCCATCTGCAGGGTACTGTCCCGAGTAGCCAAGATTCTTAGAAAACCCCCTGAGATACAAAGAGACAGAAGCAGGACCCCTCTGGTGATGCAGCTGGTTAAAGTGCAGCACTATGAAGCTAGCCAGAGTGACTGCAGCACAAGTTCAATCCTCTGCCAAGGAGGTGACCCGCATGGCGTGACAGACCTCTCCTGATCTGCCCGTTGCGCCCCTCAGCAGTGTACTTCAGTCAATCTACCTGTTCTGTTCCCCACTCTGTTTCTGGTGAATCTTCTCACCCCCGTACACCACTGGCCTGTACCCCAGCTCTTGTATGCATAAAATAAATAAATATTTCCAAAAAGAGATACAGAAGCAGATTCTTTTAATATGTGAAGACTAAACATATGAAGTATTATTAATTGTCAAGCCCTGTTCTAGGGGCTTTACATGTATGTTAACTCATATAATTTTCAGAACTCTTAATTTTTTTAAGATTATTGCCTCCATTTTATAAATAAGAAACTGAGTCATGAGGAAGTTCATATTGTACAAGATGACATACTTATGAAATAATGGAGGGGAATATGAACAAATTTGTCTGGTTTTTAAGTGTTTACTCAACCAAACTTCTGTCATAGCAAAGTTCTTCCAAAGGAGAACATGTGGACCTACATGGATATTGTTCACATAGATCTCTTATAGACAAAGTGCAGTAGAGTTTGTAAAGGGCTTCGACAGCCATCAACTCCAAAGGCGTGCAATTTTTATCCCATTAATGATACATAACATCAATTTGGATTTTTCTAAGGTCATTACAATTATCAAGCTTTTGAGATATAAAAATGCTTATATATATCAGAAAGAGTATTGGCCCTATTCAGGCTTTAGGAAAGACCTTATTGCATTTACTTATTCAATATATTTACTGAATACTCAGTATATTCCTGGTGCTTTCCTAGGCAGCTGACATGGAGAGTTGTACAGTTTCTGCTCCTTCTGCGCTGTCTTCTGATGCAGTTTCTCAAACACAGCCATTACAGACATTTTGGAGTAGATAATTATTTGTTGTGGGAAGCTTGCCTAATCCACTGTAGGATATTTAGTCTCTTATTATAATAGCCAAAAATATCTCCAGATATTGCTAAATCCTGGGCAAAGATGAGAACCATCTCCAGAACCACTGTTCTAGTGTGAATCAAATTGAAAATAAATGAAGAAAATAACCAGTGACTCACAGAAGGCATCACATGGTGAAATGGAGTTCTTCAAAGTAAGAGAAGATCAGTGATATGTGAGGAAACAACTGTGTAGCCACTTTAGTGTGTGTGTGTGTGTGTGTGTGTGTGTGTGTGTGTGTGTGTGTGTGTGTGTGGCGGGGGTAGGGGGTAGCTATGATGGCCTCTGAGATCTGAATGTCAAGAACATAGATTACAGCAGTGTCCCAAGTCCTGGCTGAAAACAGCGGGGAGGCCTGGGAATAAAAGCAATCATTAACTTGTCCCTGGGTCAGAAGGAAGGTTGAACTGGTCTGAAGAGAATGAGAAAAAAAGATAGTTTAAGTTGAACTCATGAGAAATACAGAGGACCGATCAGGCAAAGCAGGGTATTTATATATTTTCTTTTTAGAGTTGTATGTTTTTAGGGTTTTTGTAACTATTTGTGTAAGTAGAGTTATCATTGCTTCTTCTAGCTATTGTCAAAATCTGTGCTGGGTCACTGTAGAACACTGCAAAGGACACTTATTTTATAGCCAGCCCTTAATCTTTCCCCTTTTTATTTTTTTAAAGATTTATTTATTTATGCTTACAAAACTGGGGTTCAGATGAGAGGTGTGGTGGGTGAGAGGATTCACCAGAGACAGAGTACGGAGCAGATCAGGCAGATCTACTAAAATACACTGCTGAGGGGAGCAGCGGGCAGGTCAGGAGCGATCTGCCATGCCATGTGGGTCAGTTCCTTGACTGGGGATTGAACTCATGCTGCAGGGGCTTCTGAGAGCATAATGCATTGCTTGAACCCATTGCTCCATGAGGGAGCGCCCCAATCTTACCCCATTCTTACACCATGAACCTCAGGTGAGGCAAAGCTCCTTTTTTCAGACGGCAAACATACACCACTCACAGTCAGTCTGAAGAGAAATCACCATCAGCAACAGTATAGCCCATATCAGCCCAATCAGACTGTATCTCAGGCACAATATGGAAGCTCCCTCTTCCTCTTAAACCTGAGGTCACCCCATGGATCTACAGAAAAACTAACACAGGGCCAGTTTTGATGAGAGACAGTGAAAATCCCAAGTACTAATGGCAGCTTTTCAGCCACCAGATCATGATCTGAATAGGGGTAAAATCTGGCTTCCTCCATTATATAAACAAATTCCTCTTCTTAATTTAGCTGATTTGAGCAAACTTTAGTCTGTGGGCAATAGAACACTTAACTGTTACAAGCACAAATCATAGAATCCAAACTTGATTTTTAAACCCAATGTCTCCCCTATGTCCCTTCTGCTTGAACAGAAATTCCTTTTCAGTAAAAACCAAATAGGCAGTGGGAGCCAGCATGCCAAGACTTAGGCCAGCCGAGAACACATGGCCCATTAGAACAAATCATCCCATCTGTCTGCTGTTAGAAAGGCCTTTCTTTCTGTATGTTACAAATATCTTTCTGTGTCATGGGTCTCTAAATGCCAAAAGTTATTCTAATTCCTCAAGCTCAACAAGCAAAGAGAGGCCATAAAATTTTGATGAACATCAATCAGGAAAGAAAATCTTACAATCAGATTATAAAAGTTCCCTTATGAGGTAGTTGCACTTAAAATACAGATGTGTGTTTCAGTGTAACAAAAAGTTATTTCCCCACCTGTCCTCATCAAGCTTAATGAATATTTTACACATAAACTCCTTTCGTTACTGCACTACATGTCCTGGTAAAGGATCACACTCCCTTAGCACTTCAAAATGGTGCACCACAGGCAGAGTGTAATAATATCTGTAGGCATATTGCCGTAGGCCAATGTGGCAGGGCCTGTCCCAGGTGAAAAGATAAACATGTAATAAAAGAAAGCATCAGTAGACCATCTTTGAAAGCTAGAGCAAAGAGAATAATCATGTAGTCAGACTTATTCAAGAAGCATACTAACAAACACACAAGGTCTTATAGTAGCTACATTTTGAAGGGAACACTTAAATCTATTTTAAAACCTTGTTATGTCCTCTAATCTCCCTAGCCTGTCACACCCATAACAATTTTTCTGCACCTCTCCTTGGAATTTATCATGTAGTACTTTTATTATCATTATCTGTATGCAAGTCTTATCTTTCCTATGAGTATGTCACCTCCAAGAGGGGAGGAATCTTGTCTACTCCTAAATCTCAACATGACAACACAGTGCTTACAGGTATTGGGCCTTCCATTAATATTAGAAAAATGAAAAAATGTTTAGTGTATTTTTTTTAAAAGAAGGGTAAATCTGGATGGAAGCAGAGTTGTTTGATTTGTTTTTTGTTTTTGTTTTTGCTTTTTGAAAGACATTGAGTTAGAAGGAATTTATAAAAGTTGATGAAGACTTGTAGCTTACATTTCAGTCAAGAAATTGGTTCTTCATCAAAATTCTCAAGCTGATCAAATACCCATTAATATTCTTAAGAACAGAAACAGAATTGGAGTAAGTTAGTTCTATGGAGAGATGGAAAAATATAACATGTTTCCAGATTTCGGTATCCAGATCTCGGTACTCTATGTCATCAAAGGCATCCGGAATTAATTTTGTTATCACTCTTCTTAGTTAATTAAGATATGTGAGAAAGGTAAGAGAAGAGAATTTTCAAATGAAAAGTAGTATTCCTTTGTTATGCTAGCAAGTTATCAAAAGAAAATTAAAGGGTTTCTCAGTTGTTTTATATTGAGGAAATGAAAATCTAGAGGAGAAAAACATGTAATACTTCTCTAAATTTCCAAAGAACAGCAGAGAATTATGAATGAGTCCTGGAAAGATTCTGAACTGACTTGAAAAGACTCTGTGGCAAAAAAAGCAGTCCTTTTAAGTCTTACAACTTAAACACAAGAAAACTTAGATTAAGAGCAAAAATTAGTGATATGTGATTAGCAAGCTGCACCTTTTTCACTGGCTTCAAACCTAGCTCTAAAATGCATCAACAGTTTAATAGATTGGTATCTTCAAGGTCTACATCCCTTAAAGGCAACTGTGGTAGGATTTATTTTTATATCAAAAAAGAAATTATTAGGCACAGGTATAATGGAATTATAACAGAGTTTAAAACAAGAGGCTAATAATGGTGATATACAAATAAGATATAAAATATCAGTTGACTAGCAATTACTATTGTCATAAGGAACATTTTCCTAACAATTATGTCCAATAAATTTGAAGAAATACACTACATAAAGCTGGTAAGGGTTTTTTCCAATAGAGAGTCATGAGTCCCTTAAGGACAGGGGACATGTCCTGAAAAAATGCCTTTGGGTATTCTCTGTGTAACAAATGAGAGAGTACACTTACACAAACTATACGGCATAGCCTACAACATGCCTATAGAGACGCTTCTTGCATATGTGTCCATTGCTGACCATGACAGTATGTGTTTAGGAACATTTAGGTTGTTTCCATATCTTGCTTATTGTAAATAGTGCTACAATAAACATAGGAGTGCAGAATTCCTTTCAAACTCACATTTTTGTGTTCTTTGGGTAGATTCCAAGGAGTGGAATTGCTGAGCTATATGGTAGATCCATATTTAGTGTTTTGAGGAACCTCCACACAGCTCTCCATAGTGGCTGGATAAATTTACATCCTACCAGCAACAAGGTTCCTTTTCCACCACACCTTCGCCAGCACTTGTTTCTGTTTTTTTAATATGAGCCATTCTCACAAGTATATGTACACAATGGAATGTTATTCAGTGTACAAAAACAAAAAAGATAAACTCATACCATTTGGGGTAACATGTATGAGCTGGAAGGGATTATGTTAAGTGAAATAAGTCAGAAGAAAAAAGATAAATATTGATTGTTTTGTTTAAATGCACAATATAGAGAAACCAAACAAAATATGGAGGTGGGGAGGTAAAATCAGCAAGCTGATCATAGATCTGGAGTACAGGGAAGTGAAGGGAGAGGGAATGGGTCAAAACAGGAGGGAAGAGCAGAGATGGATCACAGGGGCTCTGGAGGTAGGAGAGTTATGGGGACTACACCTGAGGGAAGAAAGCAAGAACTGTTCCAAAATTAACAACAATATATAAGACATTAAATAAATAATTGTAATAACACAGTATGTGGAACATGGACAAACTGCCATGCAGATACCAAAAAGAATCCTTTATTTTGAGTTTGTTCCAATTCATATAAATATTAAAAATCACATAGCCTCTGGGAAATTATAAAGAATATTTTTTTAAATATTTCTTATAATCTAAGTAGAATATTTAATACCATAAATGATTTGCAAATACATTTGTGTCTAACAAACTAACTATATGAAACACATCGTATTAGGTAAGAGACAACAAAAGATTTTCTTCATGTCTCTGTGTAGGTAGCATACTATCCCACAGGCATACAAAGTATCTTTTTTTTCCCCCAACAAAAGCTCTCCATGGTATCTTGAAATCTCAATTTGATGCTTCTCACTGTTCCCTGGGGAAGCTTCCAAATTCCAGATATGGCTGGTGTAGGCTGCCTCAGCCAAGTGGGGGTTCTGCTCCTTGAGGTCATGTCTCCATGTTGGCCTTGACTAGTTAAGTCCGTCATCCTGTTTTGTCTTTAGCCGTTGGTCCAGAAATAGAAGTCGGTCCCATTCACTCCAGCCCTACGGGTACAAAGTCTGCTGCTTTTGTGCAGTGCCTGATGTTAGAGCCATTCAGCTTCTAGGTCATTCTGGGACATTCTGAGGCGTTGGGTTGGACCTGGTAAACAGCCATTTCTGAGGATACTGCTGTTTCCTAGAGTTCAGCTTAGGTGAATCTATTCTAGAAAAGATGGGCACAGTTAACAGAGGGGTGGGACTGTGGAAAGTGCAGCCTCAGCACGGGAGAGGAACACTTTTCCTCTGTCCATTATGTTTCTCCAAACATTTTGTCTGTGCTTGGAACTCTCTCAATTCTTTTAAGTGCTTTAGGCTGTAAACCAAAGCCAGAGATTGGCAGGCTATTTTTTTTTTTTTCCTTCCTGGCTTGTCAAAATTATGTCTAAAGCAGTGGTTTAGGATGTCCTAGCTGTTTTGAATAAAAAAGTTCAGATGATGGAATTATTGGAGGGTGGGGAGTAAAATATATTTTTAAACCCCATGTACATTGTTTAAATTCCAAAACTTTCCAGGAAATAGGAAAAATGTCTGTGAGGTTATCAGGAAGAAAATGAGCATAAATTGAGGCTAGGGAGAAGAAACACGCATAAATGAGAATAAAGTGCTCTGATTTTGCTGATCTCCTGGCCTTCCAGTAACCCCACAGAACTGAACTTTGAATCCCTTTCTTGTCACTCACAAAGGCATCCTTTGCTACTACACATTCTTTTTTTTTTTTTTAAGATTTATTTATTTGCACATACAGAACTGGGGTACAGGCCAGAGGCTTCACCAGAGACAAAGTGGGGAGCAGAACAGGCAGATATACGAAGTACACTGCTGAGGGGAGCAGCGGGCGGGTCAAAAGAGGTCTGCCTCACCATGTGGTCACCTCCGGGGCAGGTGGGAATCGAACTCATGCGGAAGCGGCTTCAGATTCTCAGTGCTGTGCTTTAACCCGCTGCGCCACCAGGGAGGGCCCCTACTACACATTCTTAACAGACTTTGTAATGACCATGACACATCTCCAAGGGGTAAATCACAGTTTTCTTAAATAAGCCTCAATATTAGAAGTTGAACTTTCCCCTTTATGGCTTATATCCAGTACCAATAGGTGGTCATCTTGGTCTTGCCCTTGGATATCTTCTTAATTCATGCAGAAAAAGTTCTTTCAAACTTCTTAATAAGTTAATTTTTTCAAAACCCATGCAGTCTCTCCAGCTATCTTCCTCCAGAGTTTATAAATTCCTTCACGAAGAACATGTCATTAAAATCAGTGTGTCTCTTGCTTCACACAATTCAGAAATTTCTTATTAATTACATCATTAAAATAAGAGATCCACACTTGAACTAATATGGAAAGAATATACGTAGTTGACAAAGCCAGACTATCGCTTAGCAAATGTTCTCTTTTATTTGAACACTGCTCATACATTGTTAAGAGCTTGTTAATCTTTAAACCTCGACACAAACCGGGCTGTCTATGGGTGGTAAAGATGCAGCATTTGAGGCTCCACAACATCCCTTGAGCACCCTCCTTCTGATGTTGTCATTTTTTACCTTCTGACGCGCCAAGGTAGGGTCAGGGAGCTTGCGTCGCAGCACTTCTGCTTTGGGTAAGGGTCTATGACATGGACTCTGTCACTGACGTGCCAGTGGCTGGTCTTCTAAAGGAGGGACAGACACAGTTCTGAGCATGTGGGAAATGACAGCCTGACTCTGTGGTGATAGAGGCACTTGGTTTCTTGCAGGTAGTTGTGGCAGTTTCTGACACCCAGACTTAAGTTTCATGAAATGCCAGAGGCCAAGCAGTGATGGACGGCATTTTCCCTGCAGAGGGCCCTTACTGGGACTAAGAATTGTTTCTGAATTTGTGGTTCAAGAATGTTACTGCAATAATAAACACATTGCACACACAAATACACACTAAAAAAACACTGAACTTCAAGTGGGTGAAATACATGACATGCAAATCTCAATAAAGCTGTAGAAAACATAAAACAAAAACAAAAAGAATCTCACTCCCATGTCTTCCAAGAAAGTCCTAAGTACAAGTAATCTTTTATAAACTCCTTTTCTGATTAAACTACATGCTGTTTTCAATGGAAACCACTGTTACAGTTACTGGAAAATCTTTAAATTAATTGTACAGTATTACCATGCTTTGTTTTTTTTTTTTTTTTGGATGGAGTAAAGCCAAAACCTAAAACACCAGGTATTTGCTATCTTTTCCAGGGGACATGTGGACCAAATCTTCACACACTCAATGGGCTTCTCATTTTCTCTTACATATATTTTTTAGTGTATATATATTTTGAGTCATTAAAATGAGGGAATGTTTACAGGTATAATTTTTATTACTGGTGATTCAGATGAGGGAATGTGTACAGTTATAATTTTTATTACTGGTGATTTATTTTAATCAGTTCTATGGAAGATGAAACTGGAAGCCTGATACAATCTTCTAAACACCAAGAGCTCATTCTATGAACAACTACTGAGTCCTGTGTGCACCAGGGAGAAAAGATGGAATGTCCAAAATTAACAGTAGAAGATAGGCTATTATTAAGTAGCTCTTTCTAGTGTGGTTTCCTTGGAAAAAACTATCCAAGCTAAAGAAGTTTTCATTTCACTTCTCCAGTTTCTTTTCATTCCTCAAATCCATTGTTCTTTCCCTGGAAATTATCACTAAGGCCAGCCATAGAACGTAACTTCTGTTCCTCCATGCTAGACTGGTACCACTGGTATGAGGCCTGCCTGCTAGTATTGAGACCTACGTGTTATATTAAAAAACAGTTTTATTATATTCATCCCAGGGGCCCTATTAACATAACAAATGTCCTTTGGGAAAACAGCTAGAAGAATCATTTCTGTGTCTCCAACAATGACCAAGAGCCTTGGGAGAATTCTGGAGCCAGCCACCCACCCTATCCTCCAAAGCCCATTCTTTGATATCAATAACTAATTACATGATCGTTCTGCCTCAGTAACATAGATTGATGTTTTCATTATTCCATTTAATTAGAACTGTTTTTAATTTATCAGGAAGAAATGGTGTAATTGGTGAAAGAACAGCTGTTGTAGGTCACATGGAAAAAATATGACTGAGTGACAGAACGTGGCAAACTTTCCTGGGAAACCCAAGTGGCAATTTGGTCTTTAGGAATGTATTATGTAGAGGGAAAGGAAGCAAGCATCCTGTCACACTTCATCTACTAAACCTCTCTGAGCTACATCACTCACATTATGGTGGGAGCAAGAAAGACTTACAAAACCAGGATCCACTCTGGCTGTATCAATTCTCTTTCTCCCATTTATATGGCATCATCTTGCCTCAAGGGTTATGAAGAAGAACCCTGACCCCTAACTAAAGCCACTTCTTGGATAGAAAATTTTAATATTTTTGTGTTATTCAAACAAGTAACAGATACCACCACTTCTATTATTATAGGGATAGCGGGACTTAGACTTATGCACTATCCAAGTATCTTTGTGAAGGAAAGACCTCTGTGGTATCAGTCAGGGTTCTCAAACCAATAGGTACGTAAGGTGTGTATGTGTCATATAAGGTGTCACTAGGAATTAACTCATGCAAGTCGGAAACTTGAAACATCCAGCAGACTGGATATTCCTGGAGATTTCTAAGCTAAGATTTGATGCATAATGTCTTCTCAGATAAAACCTGGGTTTTACCCTCAAAGTCTGCAACTATTGCATGAGACCTACCTACATTATTTATAAAAGTATCCTTTCCTTAAAGTTGAATGATTACAGATGTCAGTGACATCCACAAAATACCTTCACAGCAACATCTAGACAAGTGTTAGTCAAGCAACTAGGGATGATTGATAGGCTAGTCAAACTGCCATAAAATTTAACCATCACACTTAGGAACATAAGAACCTAACCTAGGTCTTCTAGAACAAAATGTAGTATTTCAGCATGCATAACATCTCCCTTTCTTCATGGAGAGAAGGAACACATACTAATCAGATATAACACTCAAAACTACTGAGTACAGAAATACTTCTCAATCATAGGCTCCAAAATGCCACCTCCCATTTTATTAGAGATAGTATGCAAAAAAAAAATGTCTTACCTCTCCCTTCCTAAATAACTTAGTTACCTCTACTTTTAGGTTTTGTTTTCCTGGTGATTGTCACAAATGAGAGTTATATATACTATATATACATATATAAGAATCACTGGAAATGAAACTGGTCAGAGATGAATGCAAGAAAAGAAACAATGAAAATTGAAAAATTCAACAGTTGTATAGAAGGACTAGGGACTCCAAATGATGATGCATAATAAACCAGTTAAAGTGTGCTGTGAGTCGGAGAAAGGGATGGGGCATTGCTCCCTTTCATGATAAGAATAAAGAGATAAAACTGCACAGACTTAACAGGCTGAGATAAAGTTTTCAAGGCAAACCCAAGACTGGTGAGGCTGTCCTCAGTCATGAGTCCATCCTGACTTTTAAAATTATGCTCTGTCCAGTGGAGGAACTGCTGCAGAACTTTGCAGAATGCCTACAGCAAATGTTTCACAAAGCTTGGTGACGTCAGTTTTCGCAGCACAGCCTGGAAATATGCTGGGCCTGGGTTTGGGGCGTCATGGTCAAGGTGAGAAAGCACTATGGTACAGTGCTACTCTTCTGCTGCCAGCACAGTCTTACCAGGAATCTTCTGGAAAGTAACACAGGAGGCTGAGCAATGTCTGTTTCCAAATATGTGGCTCTGTCACTTCTAACATATTACATTAAGTTTCTGGGGTTACACTGAGCTTCTCGTGTATGCAATCATATCCATTATGCTCATGTTTGTCTTGTTTCCTTATTTCTCCTGACTGAAACATTTATCAGTCTCATACAATCAAAATACCACAATTATCTTTGCTTCACTATTTCCTTCTTTTGCCATGTCCAAGCACCAAGTCCTATTCCTTCTCTCCATTCCTTTACTTTGTCCACTTTGTTCATTTATCCTCTTTCATCTCAACTTCTGTTAAGATCTCTTCAGAGACTTCCTTGTCTTCCATCTCTGCCACAATGATGTATGTATTTCCCTTCAAATAGCTCCAAGGCCCTGAAAATACGATGCTGGAAATTCCTTTCACCAACTGCATTTAATCATCCTATAGAGAAAGAGTCAAATTTCTTAATTTGCTTTTGATGTCTCTCATAATCTAGACCCAATTCTTCTTCCCAATGTTAACCCCCCCAATAATCACCTACTCTGAATTTTACAACTGAGAAGCTTGTTTTAATTTTTATTCCCAGAAAATGCCTTGCTTTATTTATTGCACACCCTTTACATGAGTTCACTCCACTAGTTGGTTTCTACTGCTCTGATAGTCCATTATCCAAACCCTATAAAGCTATCTCCTTTACAAAAATCTCCTCTGATCTCTTATTCCTGAGAATTCCCTTTCTTTTCAATAAACCATTATATCACTTGTAACACTGGCAATTTATTATAGTTGCCTAAGAATAAACTGTATTCCCTTACTGTATAAACACCTCGATGACAAGAATATTTCTCATTCATCTTTCTTTTTTCAGCAGAGTCTTTCACACCAATGTATGCCATATATTTGGTAAGAGGTATAATACATCGAAAAGTGAATCAATACGTGGAGCAAACTCATTCCTCAGTCACCTTTCATAATCCATGAGAATGAAAGATTTGGTTAGTAGAGATAATTGTAATCTTGAGAAAATCCCTCTGCTTCAGAGTATACACCTCTCTTCCAAATCCTTTTTGCTGAATCAATTTATAAGTACAAAAAAATCCATTATGAGTTATTTTCTTCTCTCTAGACTCAGTCTCATTTATTCCTACATTCTTTCATTCAATGATAATCATTGTTTTGTTTTTTGTTTTGTTTTGTTTTGTTTTAATATTCTCCAGGCCTAATGCTAGATGCTACAGCTAGAGAGAACAAAGGCTTTTGGTAGGAGTGACAGAACAGTCCTTATTTCAGTACGTTCCACAAGGACTAATGAAGAAATACATTGGCTGGCAAGGTAAAGGAGACATATTAAGCCAAATTAAGATTTAGTGAAGAATTGCTGAGATAATAATATTTTGACTGAATTTTTAAATGAAAAAGAACTTATGTAAATGGACATATTTGGAGGAACTAGAACTGCATATATGAGAGCACAAGGGCCAGGGGGAGCAGAATGAGCTTCAGGCTCTGTAATCGGCTGCTCACAGAGAACAATACTAAAGTATTAGCCTTTCTTGTGGTTGTAGAAGCAAATTACCACACATCGATTCCTTACAGCAGCATAAATGTATCTTCTCACAACTCACAACTCTGTGTACTAGAAATATGTTTTGCCAAACAGAAATCAAGGTGTTAGCAGGCCACGTTCCCTTTGCAGTTCTATACTAAACTCTGTCCCTTGCCTCTTTCGGATTCTCATGGCCGTGCCACTCTTTGGCTTATCACTGTGTCTCTTCCTCCATCTGCTACGTTCACATCGCTTCCTCTTCTTCAGTGGGGCAGTCTGACCTAATTCAGCCTCTTTTATAAGGATACAGAAGTGATATTTAGATGCATATCTGGATAGCACAGGTTGACCTTATATCATGATCCTCCAGTTCATCCCATCTGGAAGGCCCCTCCCCAGTACAATGGCAGCTATAGGTTAAAAGGAATAGAAGAAGGTGGTGTGTCTTCAGGGAGCCATTCTTCATTCAGCCTCCCACACAGGGGTCATCAGTTAGAAAAGCAACCTAACATTTGCTAAGTAACTATTTTATAAAGTGTTTCTATAAACAGTAGTGCTTTATGGCATCATTCAAGGTAGGACAGATAAAAAGTGTGATTCTTCATTAAGGTAAGTCAACAAGGAAAAGAGAAGTCAAGCCTCTTCCTGTGATTCCACAGCCAACCAGTATCAGAGCAAAGTGCCAGATGCTCTTCACTCCACAACTGGACATATGGAGGCTTTCATGAATTGAAGAGAAATACTCAGGAAACAGCATATTCAAATTCACAGTATTGGTAGGTCAAATAAGGAGAGAAATTTCTTTGCCATTAAAAACGGAAAAAACAAGTGCTACAGAAGTTAAGTAGCAGTCAGATACTGAAAAGAGAGCCCCAGAATGTTGCCTCTGAGGTATTTCTCAGACCCTATTCTTGTCTTACCAGAGAAAACAAGAGGGAAGTGTGAAGAGAGAAGTCATTTCCCCCAAAGTTAGCAGTCCTTTAAACACTGCCTCTATGAGCGATCCCATCATCTTTAATTCTAATTTGTGAAACTAAGTCAGCCAAATGACACTGATTTTATTGCATATTCCAAGATGTCATAATGATAATTAATCACCTAGAAAACAATACAGTCTGTTGTATCTCCAGAGGAGCAAGGAGCGAAGTTTCTTCTTGGTGAATTATACCCAATGGGTGCCACTAACTTTCAAATGTACTACTAAATTATTTAGCTTTTGGACATCTTAATACAGTTCCTTATTATTAACACAATGTTAATATCCAATAGTGCAAAAGGGTAATGAGAAAAAGGGGAGACCTAAGACAGGAGGAAAAGGTAAAATTGTCATCACTGTTGGTGATTCATTGCAAGTGGGTGAGCAGCTAAAATGCTGCTTTATTACTTGGTTCTAACTTAAAAATTTCAAAAAGAGAGGAGGCAATCAATCAGGGAAACCCAAACAATGGCAGTGGCAACAAATTCGCTCCCATTTTCCCCACATAGTTCAATAAAATTGAGATCTGAAAGTGTTTCAATCATTCAAAGGACAAGGTATGTCCTTCAAAGTTCAACAAACATTTGCTAAGCAAATGTTCAAGATCCTGGCTCGATTAGGCTTTTCAGCCCTAAAGCCCCCTTTCCACAACTGAATTTAAGTTTCACATCATCTAACTGGGGAAGATAATGTGGGGGAATAATATAATGTGGGGAAATAATGGATCCCTTTGTTATGTGCAGAGAGAGAGGTGTGTTCTAAGTAGCCTTGGCTCAAACAAGGGGGAACCCCTTTTTCTTTCTGGACAACCCAGGAATTCACACAGAAAAAAAAAATGAAAGCAGATGAAGAATAATAGTTCTTTGGCCTGAAAACAAAAGGAAGGAAGTGTGCTTGTGCCTGGTAGAAAGTGCACAGAAACTGGGATTGTTGTGGGTCTCGTCACTGTTGCCACCCTGGCCAGCATGCTCTCAATTCTTATTGGATGGCTAGATGAGCTCTGGTTGAAGGATAACAGAATAGGAGAAGTTTTGCTATCTGGACGCAGGGTCGCCTGCTTCCATAATTTTCTATCTGCCTGCTTTCTGATTCAGGTTCACAGGCTATTATTAACAATGTCAGAATGTAAAAACTTCTGAAAACCAAAGTACTTTTCCTAATTCATTGGGTGTCAAAATATAACCTGACTTGATCTCACTCACTGGAAAGACCTGACCTGTTCCAACATAAGGCTATTTTTAATCTTTATTTACTCTAATTAGTGAAAATATGTATCCAATCATCTGAGAAAGTAATAGTGTATCTGATAATGGGGTGCTGCCCTGGACCTCATTGGAGGTATTGCATAATATGCACCATATGTACTGCACACCTTTCTAAAATCTGGGGAAAAAATATTCTCTTCTGAGACAAAAGACTTTACTGCTCACAGCAGCTCTTTACTTCCTACCTCACCCAGTCCTACCTCCAGAGGACTCAGGAAGGACCGGCCCAGGTAGACAAAGCACAGCAACATAGTGTGCGGTACGGGTTATATAACTGCTTCAGAAATGCTAGTTATTTTTTTTTTTAAGATTTGTTTTATTTACTTATGTACACAAGAACTGGGGTGTAGGCTAGAGGTGGGGGTGTTTGGGAGGGGTGAGAGGATTCACCAGAGACAGAGTGGGCAGCAGAACAGGCAGATCCACTGAAATACACTGCTGAAGGGAGCAGCAGGTGATACAGGAGAGGTCTGCTGTGCCATGTGGGTCAGCTCCCTTCCTGGGAATAGAACTTGTGCCTCAACAGCTGCAGGTAGCTTCATTGTGCTGAGGCTTAATTCCTTGTGCCACTTGGGAGGCTCAGAAATGTTAATTCTTATAATAAAAACAATTACTAGTAGCATTTCCCAATCTCTCTTCTGAAGGGAGATACTTTGCTCCACTGGACAGCAAACAAATCTATCCTCTCCTAAAAAGGGAAATTATCTCTACCTTCCAAAATAGTGAACTATACAAATATTTTTGAAACAACAGTGCAAAAGGATCACCTATAAGGCATGACACAAGAAGAACCATCTACTGAAAACCTGAAAGAAATGAGCTAAATAAAGTTCTCCTGTGACCTGGGTGAGTCATACCACTTACCCCAGCTGATCTTGTAAGAGGGAATTTTTTTAAGATTTATTTTAATTATTTATGCATATATTAACTGGGATATTGGCCAGAGGTGTGGGAGAAAGGAGGAAGGTGAGAGGATTCACCAGATTCACAGAGTGGGGAGTAGAACATGAGGATTTACTGAAATACACTGCTGAGGGAGTAGTGAACAAGACATGTGGGTTGGGCCATGTGGGTCAGCTCCCTGGCTGAGGGTGGAACAGAGTGGCTAGTGATAGCTTGCTAGGACTGGACTTGAACCCTGCACCACCAGGGAGGCCCTGAAAAAATTCTTAACCCAATCTCTTACCACCCTTTGGACTCCTGCTATAGCTCAGTTGAGCCTACAAGTTGGACAACCCCACTGATACACACACAACATTGCCGTAGGCACAGAGCGTGTCGGAGAAGGATGAACATGCAAAGCATCTGTAACAGATACGCCGTCATCAATCTCTACTCATTTCATTCAGCCTTATGCTGCTCCTGTAGAGACACTAAGACTATTTCAGTGGAGCAAAACCAAGGAATTGACAAGAACTTAAGAGGCAGGAGACCCATTTTCTTTTTCTTAGTCTAGCAAAAAACAGCTATTTGATTGCTGCCTATTTCTTATTCCTCTCTATACTGAACTTAGTTTCATAGATAACTTCACTCACATTAACATAATTTCCTTTATAACAATTTTTTTAAAAGACAATGCTCCCTAGGACAATTGCCTTATTTTTTCCAGATCATACTAGTTTATATTTAAAGTAAGAACATAAAGGAAGTTAACTTTTATAAACCTCACATTTTCTTGCAAAAAATAAAAAACACTTCCTTTTTTTTATGACAGTGTATGTTTGAGGAGAAAAGGTTCATCTCTCTTTTCATATCTCTTTTAGGATATGTTCCATTCCCACCACCAAAGCACAAATAACCCTCCATCATCGTCCACTGGACTTTGGTCACCCTTTGCTCCTCCAGTAACCTCAGGTCTGCAGTCAGAATCCAATGGTTTATTCTGGTTTGGCTTTGTCTGTTCCTTTGCTTCTTTTTTTTTTTTTTCTATTCAACATACAAACGAGACCCTACAGTAGTCATCTCCTTTTTTCTTATTTTGTTTAGCATAATTCCCACTAGTTCCATTCATATTGTTGCAAATGGCAAGAATTCATCTTTTTTTATATACAGCTGAGTTATATTCCATCGTATATGTGTGTATGCATAGATGTGGGCCACATCTTTACCCAAGCATCTGTGGATGATCATTTCGGCCATTTCCATTCTTGAATACCGTAAACACTGTTGCATTGGGGTGCATACATCCTTTCAAAACACCCTAGTGTTTTTATATTCTTAGGATTACTACCTAGAAGTGGAGTTGCTTGATCATATGGTAGATCTATTTTTTATTTTCTGAGAAGCTTCAATAAGGTTTTCTATAGAGGTTGCATGAATTGATTCTCTACAATGTGTCCTCACCAACACTTATTTTCTGATCTTCTCGAAAGAGGCCATTCTCATAAGTGTCATCTCATTGTGATGGTATCTCACTGTGGTTTTGGTTTGTATTCCCCAATAATATGTGATGACAGGCACTTTTTCATGGGGCTGTTTGTCCTTTGCATATCTTCTTTGGGGAAGTGTTTACTTAGACCCTTTGTCTATTTTTTTATTTGGTTACTTGTCCTTGTATGTCTTGGATATTAGGCCCTTGTTGGATATGTAAAGTGCAAATATTTTCTCCCATTCAGCAGGATGTCTTTTCATTTTAATCAGTTCAAACATGAAAATTTTTGAATTCCAAACCACATGTTCCTCTAAGAATTTTAGATAAAATACTGCCTGCCAGTAAAAGATTACAATAAGTTTGATATAATTAAGAAATCCTAGCAAGGCTGGCTTCTTTAACTTCTTGCTTATTGCTCAGGGTTTGTCTTATGCCAAACTCAACACAGGATGGATTATTGCCACTCCATAAATGTGCTTGACTCCAGCCCAAACCCCTTCGGGACTGACTTATTCAGGGCATCCCTTTTGGCTCCTAATGATCAAAGATACCTCTCATACTTGACCCTGACATATTGGAATTATTTCTGTGACCACAAACTGTGTACTACCTCTCTACTAGTAATGGTGGCAAGACTCACTGTCTGTGTGGCAAATGGAAAGAGACAGCAGAGTAAGAAATTACCTTTGCCTTAATGCGAATGGACTATTGTTGGGTGCCTCAGGGACCGGAAAACTCAATACACCAAAAGTGAAGCAAGGAAATCAAGGCAAAAACAAATGCTGTTGGTTGCAAATCTTGCCAAGGACAAACACTAAAAGGAACGATAAAGAAAATCTGCTTGTACTGAGCAACTCGTACATATTGGCTGCTGGAGTGGATGATATGTTGTCACATTTAATCCTTGCAATTACTCAAAGAGATCTGTTTAGAGGCTTTTGTTTTAGAGAGAAGGAAGAAAGGTATACTATGGACTGGAAATCTGCTTCTTAGAAAACACAAATAGGGAGAAGCACACCTAGGATTAGACAGTGAAGTTTCTCCCACATGCTATGCTATGCTAACTCACAGTGCTGTGCTTAAAGCCACATGCAAAAGACTGCAGGTCTGGAAAAAAGGAGTAACCATCACTTTGCTTAACTGGTGCTCTACTGAACAATTATCTTACTCACAGGTTAGCAGTAGGCTATAGTGACTGGTCAAAATGCTGTGCTGTTGTACATAAGTTCATATGATTTACTATCTTTGTACTAGTAGCCATGGAACATTCAACTACTATAGACCAGATCTTGTGCTGGACACTTCACTCAAAATGAATCATTTTATTCTGTGTCCTGCAAAACAGGCGTTAGCACCCCTGAGATTCAGAGTTGAGTAACTTGCCTAGGGTTTTTGCGCTAGCAAGCAGCTGTTGTTAAGGATTTGAAATACACAGCTATCTAACTCAACAACATGTTTTATCCATACATCATGCTGCAGCACTTTCAAGTTGAACTGTGGCTAGTGTTGAATCAGGAAGACCATCCTCAATTCACAGCGCTGACCGTGGAGTCATTCAGGAAGGAGAAATGGGGACTTAAGGGACCAGCATGTCTCCCCTCTCCCAATGAACTAGAGACACAAGAACACATGTGGAATTTGGAGCACCTTAGAATAGTCACCTGTGGTTCACCTAGCTCTAGACAAGTGATCTCTTTTCAGTAATGGGAAACCAAGGCAACTGGAATCCACATCCTGGAATTCCCTCATTCCTGGCACACACTGAGGAAGTCATACACTGAGGCCACACAGTTCTCCTGCGTGCACTCCCCACTCTCCTGGAGCCACACCTAGATCTATGCACAAGCCACCAGAGTGGGACCCTCAAATCCCACTTAGCTAGACTACGACAGCCCAGATGACAGGGCACACAGACATCAGAAACTGCCCCTATTCTTCTTCTTGCAAAGGAGAAAACTATTCTCTTCTTCCTCCAATACAGGGTGCAATTAAAGACAGGAAAAAGTCATCAGCATGGAGCTCTGCCTTCTCCACACCTCCTTCCAAGTCTTCTCCCTGTAATCATCTTCTCAATGACCTGTGAGATGCCCCATCATATTCCTTCCAGCACCTAGGAGCCAGGTGAGGCAGAGGTTCTCAGCCACAGGGTGCTGGTAATGGTATTCAAAAGTGTGGGGAAGGCATATGAGAAGTGGTGCTACTGTTGCATGGATCAGAGGGTTGGTATGTCTGTCCTTCAGTGGGAGAGGACCAGGAATCTAAAGGTGGTACAGGAGATTGTCCCACAAATGATCAAGGTAACACCAGTTGATTTGTTGGAAAATACTTCCATGGAACTGCCATTTGCTCCTAAACCTCTGGAACTCCAAGGCCAAATCACTCCCCTTTTCCTCAAACCTTCAGACTAGTACACTCCTCCCACATAGTTCACCTTTGTCCCAGCATGAGGTCTTTTGCAGCTAAGTTTATATCTTCCTTCAATCCCAATTTAACCCTCATCTGGGAATGATGGCTAGGATATGACTGATTATCTATTCAGACAAGTAGTTGAGTATTTTGGTCGATGGTCTGAGTATATAATACTTTGCAGGGGCAAGTCCACTATGCCCCACAGACTACATTCAATCACAGCCTGTTTTTGCATGACCCAGAAGCTAAGAATGGGCTTAACATTTTGAGGGGTTACTAGGAATTAAAAAAAGGAGAAGGAGGAAGCGTGTACAGGGCAGGTAGAGAAGGAGATACTGAAACTTTCTGTAGTTTCACAAACCTACAATACTCACTATCTGACCCTTTCTTAAAAAGTTTGCTGACCATTGCATTAGTTTGTATTTCAAGTATTATGAGACCATGAATAATGATCAGGGTTCTCCTTAGATAGAGCCAAGTAGTAACAGCATCCTGCAAAAGGGCTTCTAACCCAAGATATATTTCTAAAAGTGAAGATGAAGAACAGCTCCTGGTATGCCCAATTTGCATGTGGTCTAGAAGCAACTGTCAGCTACAAACCCCCATGCACTTTAAAACAGGATGAAGTCTTGCTGCTTATCTGGTAGAATGAGCTTGTTTCGCCATAAGACTATTTCCAATAGTTCCTTCTCCTCTAAGTCTTCAGTGCTATGTTAGTGATTCAGGTGCACAGACATTTTTTTTTTTTAAGATTTATTTATTTGTGCATACAGAACTGGGATATAGGCCAGAGTTGCAGGGTGGTGAGAGGCTTCATCAGAGACAGAGTGGGGAGCACAACAGGCAGATCAACGAAGTACACTGCTGAGAGGAGCAGCGGGCGGATTAGGAGAGGTCTGCCGCACCATGTGGATCACCTCCGGGGCAGGGATTGAACTCATGAGGAAGTGGCTTTAGCTTCTTAGTTCTGTGCTGCACCATGAGGGAGGGCCCCAGGGACACAGATTTGTATCCCAAGTCCTGAGCTCTCTCTATCACTCCTACCTCAGGTTCCACTAATTCTTTTCTATTGGGTAGCAATAAATTAGCCAAATATCACCAACAAGTGAATTGCAAAGATCATAATTAACAAAAGAGACAGTTGGAGGATTTATAGAAGAGGCTGATCCCAGTCTAGTTTCACTGGGACAGAGCATTGTCTCAGTCTCATTTGCCAGTAATTAGCTTGCCTTTATTGCATTGTAAATACTGCTTTAATTATCATGCTCCTTAGTTCAGAAGATGGAGCTCTGTATCCTTATTGGATTTCATGTTCTGGCAATCCCTCCTCATCACGCTCAAGCCTTTGCAGAGCACAATATATAGATGCAAATGCAACTGGTGCTGGCAGCCTGGGAGGATTAAAAGGGGCAGAGATGAGCCATACGTGACGTGCACAGTTCTGGGAAGGGGCTGCCTGCTTTTTGCTCATTATCATCCTGATCCGTCTTACCCAGGAGTCTCAGGAGGAATTAGCCAACATGGATAAGTCTATCCTGTTGGGATAGCTTCTGAAAAGGCTCAACTAAGCCATTGGAGATAAGCATCTCAGAACTGCAAGAGGAAGCAGTCATCCACTGAGCATTAATTAGTATCCGCTATAGTGTGTCAGAGCATACAGTAGCCAGAGTTCAAGGAATGTGAACTTGAGGTTCTGTTCATTCACTAACTCACTGCAAGACTTTCTTAAATAGTTCTGTTTTAGGAACTTAACTTCCATCACTGAAAATTAGTTAGATGAAGAGGTTGCAAATAAGTCCAGGCCAAAAATTGTATGGATTGATCAATTTTAGATGGATGGACATTTTGAAGAGATCTAGTTCAGTTCTTTGTGGCAGACATCACCTGACCTTTCCTAATTCCACCTCTGATTTCAGCTGCAAATCTGAACACATTTCTATGCAAGTTTATGCTTCCTTTGCACTGTCAATTTGCCACTATAAATATGTGATGGCATTCCCATGTCCTGTGCCAGAGCCAGCTCACCAAGCATCATGCAAGCAGATCCTTCAACAACTAGAAGCCACCAGGGTTGGGTGGGTGCTCTTCTAGGATGATTCTGAACTCCACTTGGTATACTCAGTGGTGCCAAGAGCCTTGAACCCTGTTGCCTACAATGTGCCTCAATAATGTTCCATTAACTTTTCTTCCCTCCTTCCTTGTTCTTTTACCAAATCATCTGAGTCTTACCACATAAAACACTCCTTCCATCCAGGAGTAGCTTTCCCAGGCCCTGCTTCAGAGAATACAAACTAAGACACCCTTTTGGTTTCATGACAAAAAAAAATAAATTGAGTGGAAGACATTGTAACTAGACCAAGAGAAGTACTCTTCCCACTGCCTTGTGTATAGATGAATGTGCTACATGGACACAAAGTATACCAAGAAGAGACCTACTATATGTGGTTCATTCTTAGGATCTCATACAAAAAGTACTCAGCATGAGTTTGATCCCCAGGCAGAATGCTGATCCATGTGGCACAGCAGACCTCTCCTGTTTCTCCCACTGCTCCCCTCAGCAGTGTATTTCAGTAGATCCACCTGTTCAGCTCCCCACTCTGTCTCTGGTGAATCCTCTCACCCCCAGTCCTCTGGCCTAGACCCCAGATCTTTTATGCATACATAAATAAAAATAAATCTTAAAAAAAAGGGAGGGGGGACTAGATACAAACCTTAGTTCTATTGTGCAATCTTGTTGCATAGGATCTTGTATCTGCACCTTACTTCAATTATCTCTAAGATATAAGGAAAAATGGTACCTAAAATACAGTAAACCCAATAAGGGATCAATATAGTCATGTTGTTATAAATGTTATATATGATAAGGTGTTGATTGTCATTCAAAGAGAAAAGAAACTATCAAATTTGTAAATGGTAACCCTACTCAAAAACCTTTTGCAACTCTATGCCCTTTCAAAAATAAAAAACCCAGGGAATTTAGTTTTCTTATTTTTGGGACACCAAGACTCCAGCAATAACATAATGAGACAAATTGCAGCCCCTTACTCCCCCTGCCTGTAGCTTTAACAGAAGCACGTGCGTGTTTCATTCCTTTGGGTTGTGGTCCCACACTCCCAGGGTTGATGAAGGCTGAGGCCGAGATCCACCCTCCCTGGCAGTGTGTTTTGCTAAGCTACTCATGCCAAGTGGGAGGGAACATATTCCAGATTCTGCAGAATGTACCAGGCAAGCATCCAGGAATGAGTACACAGGAATGCGAAGCTGTGGCAGAAACCATCCAATCTCAAGGACCTGAAATGTCATCAGGTCACTGCTCCAGCAACCTTGTCCAGAAGTCACTTCTCCCCACATTGCCACTTTCTCAGGAAACTTATTTCATATTTAGACAGATCTGATTTTCAGAAAGATTTTTTTAATTCTCCTCCAAAGTATTTTCCCTGCTTCCATTCATCATTTGTCATCATTTTAATCTACTATATTACTTAGAACCAAGGTCGATCCCTTCTTCATATGGCAAGCCTTGAAAAATTGTGTACACCTCAGTCCCATTTTCTTTGGGTCGTCACTTCTTTTAGCTAGACCACTTCAAAACCTTCCTGAGTTCCTCATGCATTTCCCACCATCACGAGATTCAAGAAATAACTTGAAAGAATATGAGTAGGTAACTGTCCTAGGGGAAAAAAAAAAGTAGTTTGACTTAACCCCTAAACAAGTAATTTAAGAGTTAGCAGTATAATCTGATCAAGTCAGTCTATAAATACCTATCACGAAAGAGGCAGGTGTTCGGGCAGGAAGAACAGAGATGCTGGCATCAGACCAGCTTGCATGTGAAACTCAGCCCTGCCGCTTACTTGTTGAGTGGCCTTTGGCAGAGCTAACTTTCCTCAGTCTGTTTCTTCCTTCTCAGCGTAGACGCAGTCATATACACAGCAGGGAGAATGTCAGCTGTACTGCTAGATATCAGAGTTTGAATCCCAGCAGGTCTACTTTTTAGCTATGAAAGTTTGTGCAAATAACTCAGGGGCTCTGAACCTCATTTGCCAAATAAGGATTTGAAAACTTGATTGCAAAGATGAGAATTATTTATAAAGTGGCTAGCATGGAGCCTGTTTCTTGAGTTAGTTTTATTTTGACAAACTCAAATATATATATATATTTTCCAGCTCCCACTCAAACTCATTTAAAAATACAAAACCAGTATAGTCTGCTAGTCTGTGGTGGTTGTAAGAGGACTTAGTATTAGTATGACTTTACGGAACATAGGGAAAAACTCAAATAATTCTTGTAAAGCAAAATATTTACAAGAATACTTAAAACAAGAATGCCAATACTAGACACATTCTGATCATTACATTCTAATGTTCTAAAAGAGCCCATGAAAGGTATGACTGTGATCAAACAGAATATCGGAGATTCTGTGATTTTTTCTGTTTAAAACATCAACAGAGAAATTCACAGGGATGAAGCCAGACCATGTTTGGCATTGGGGTGAATGTCAGGTATTTTGGACTGCTAAAAGAAAAGCCAGAAACAGCACATGGAGTCTCATCCAGAGCACACCTTGCAAAAGGTACAGTCCTACTCAACAGATGTAATGGGAATAGGACCAATTGACTCAGTGCCAATTCATCATTGGCCCTGGGAATAAATGCCCCAAACATACATCCTTATGAGAAGGACTATGTGCCTGCAGGAAAGGCGTATCAGAAGTGACAACATACAGAATGTAGACATTATGATTTCCAAGTCTGAAGACAAAAGCAACTCAGAAACTATTCCCCAAAAAGACACCAGGAGATTTCACTTCTGACCTGTTCCAAACTTTGCTTTGTACCCCAAACAAGTTCTCACTTTTACCTGTTAGTTTTCACATCTGTACATTGGAATGGAAATGCACTAGCGAATTTCTGATGTCTCTTTCAGCACTAACCAACATTGAACTTATTTTTTGTCATAGTACTTAAGATTGGTTAGCACCAAAAAAAACAGTAATTGCCAGGAAGTTGCTAGCATAGAGTCTGGAACAGTTAAACACTGAATATGAATGCCTGCAACTGTACTGCTTCACACTTAAAATGAAGGAATAAGAAAGAATGCCATTCACAATATCATCATATAACAAAAAATTTCAGAACAAATTTAACCAAGGACATGAAATCACTCCAAGTTGAAAATTACAAGACATTGTCAAATAAATGGAAAGGTATCTTGCATTCACAGACTGAAAGAATTAAGACTGTTAAATTGTCCATATTACCCAAAGTCATCTTAAAATTTAATGCAATTCCTAACAAGATTACAATGGCATTTTTTATAAAAATAGTGAAACAACCCTAAAATTCTTATTTAATTTTAGCCAAAGCAAAGTTTTTCATTTTTATTTTAATTTTGTGGGTTACATTTTGGGTCTTCTGTATGTGTACATATTCCACTCACCTTCCACAAATCACCCGTGCTAATATCCCATCTGCCTTCCTCTTCCATTCTTTACTTCCTTCCCTAAACCCTAAATCATCACATTTTTTCACTGAGTCCAAGATTATTCCTAATGTAAAAGCCAAAGCAATTTTGTGAAAGAAGAACAAAGTAAGAGGCATTGTATTTCATAATTTCAGGGTGTATTATAGAGCAATAGTACTAAAAACAGTATGGTACAGGCATAACAGACACATAGATTAAAGGAACAGGATTAACAGCCCAAAACTGAACCAATGTTCATGAACCAATGTTTATACAGCAAACTAATATTTGACAGGAGAGCCAAGAATACTCAATGAAGAAAAAACAGTCTCTTCAATAAATGATGCTGGGGAAAAAAAGGCATATGTACAAGTAAAAAAATGAAACTAGATCTCTACCTTACCTCATCCAAAAATATAATTTGAAATTGATTAAAAACTTAAATGTAAGACCAGAAACCATAAAACTTCATAGCAAAAAGATCAGGGTCTGGGTCCTGGCAGTAGTGTTTTGGATGTGATCCTCAAAGCTCAATAAAATTAAAAAAACAGACAAGTGGTTGGCCCTCCCTGGTGGCGCAAAGGGTTAAAGCACAGCACTGAGAAGCTAAAGCCACTTCCACATGAGTTCGATCCCGCCTGCCCCGGAGGTGATCACATGGCACAGCAGACCTCTCCTGACCCGCCCGCTGCTCCCCTCAGCAGTGTACTTCGTTGATCTGCCTGTTCTGCTCCCCACTCTGTCTCTGGTGAAGCCTCTCACTGCCCCTGGGCCTCTGGCTTGCACCCCAGTTCTGTATGCACAAATAAATAAATCTTTAACAAAAAATAGACAAGTGGGACTATATCAAAATAAAAATCTGCACAGCTAAAGCAACTATGACAAAGTAAATAAGCAAAATTAAAATGTGTATTTAATGCTCAAAGTGGTTAGTGAACATCTGGTTAATTGAAAATTAAGATCACTTGGAGACCACTGTCTTTCACTACATTGAAATCATTTCAGAGTGAATCTCAGATCCAGAAACTCATGGGTGAAAGTGTAACTTCTCCAAGAACAGGAGATTCTTCCTCACTTTCTCTTTTAAAAGAATTCTTGTTCAGAGTCTTAAAGGCGGTAACATGAGCTACTATCTTCTAAGCCAAGAACGAAGTCTCCATCACCTCTTTCACACACATCCCTGCATCCTTCCTCCTTAGTCTCAGTGCCGGGCACTTCTTTACCATGAGGCACAGGCTAGACATTCCAAATTTTCACAAAAAAAAACAGAGACAAGCCTGGAAGAAGGAGATTGTGCCTGGGGGGTGACGGGGGGTGGCTTAAGGACATGAATACAAAGCCACCCACATGCCATCTGCTGTGTGTTACTTATATGGAAGAAAAAAGAAAAATGGGGCCCCCAGATGCATTCTTTTTAGAGATACCTCCCACTTATAGCTACAACTTAAATGTTCAATATTAATCACATAATTATTCAATTATTACATGCAAGGATAATAATGACATAATCATTCTGATCACTCTACTGAAACATAAGCACCCGCAGTTAGCCACATACACAGATCATGCTATCATTAGGAAGTTATAAATTGTTTCTTCATAGGCAATTTCTTCCCAGAAATGAGGATGCTACAGTATTTTGTCCTCTGGCCATCTCTAGGGAAACTGATGAGCTGTTAAGGAAGCACCATCAGAGGTTTTTCCCCTGGCATATTGGAAAGGCAATATTCACCCTGGACCACCCATGCTCTATCTTGCTCTTTATCTCTTTCATTAAATGCCTTTGCCATTCATTCCAACAACAGAAGGCTAGGGTGGGCCAGCCTGATGGCATGGTGCTGAAATTGCTCCCCATAAAAACGTGCCTGCAATGTTACAACAGCTTTGATGCTGTTGTAATGCACCCATAAAATCAAGGAACATATGTAGAGGCAGCTGCTGGTGGCAGTGAAAGAATGTAAAAAATATGGGGTTGTTGAGAAACTTTGATAGATTTTACTGCTAGCCAAGTATATATTTTTTTTATGGTCTGCTATATGAACCTACCAAAAAAAAAATCATGCTTTCTTTAGTGTGTTTATTCATTGCATCGTTTACAACAAATTCCTCAGACAAACTGAGAAACCATGTGATTAGTCTTCAAATCAGTGGTCTCTGAAACTCAGAGAGAAAGGAGACTTATAAAACTCGGAGAGAAATGCCTTTGCTTTTAAATGACTGCTCTTTGGAAAGTAGTTGGGAATCCGTAAGTCTTGGGAAGAGGTTAACATTAATCTACACAAGCTATTTTCCTACATCTCATCCTCTGTGGATTTTATTATTCAACTTCCTTGATCTGGCATGGGCTTTGCAACAACAAAGTGATGATCAGGTAGGTATGTGATAAACTATAGAGGAAAAAAGTCACATGATCTAGGTCTAAGTATAGTGTTCATATGCAAACAATGTGAGAGTGTGCCAGGGAATACCAAAGCAATAGGCTGTGTAAAGAAAATGTTATAACTCATGTTTATTTGTATTAAATTATCAAGAAAGGAAGTATAGTTGGCTAATATTTAATATGTATACTTGAAGAGAATGCACCTGTCATTAGTAGGTCAATCAGGCAAAGACTCAATCCAAAATCCACATTTTGTAGCAATGCTCTCTCTCAGGGAACCTATAGTGGAGTCAGTTTTCTCTATTAATCCTCCAACTGTCTCTTTTGTTAATTGCCACGTCCCCTCCCGCGGCGCCTAAGTGAGAAATCCTTAGAGCTTGGCACGGTTGAGGTACTGGCACACGGGAGGAATACGTGGCCCTCCAGGAATAAAAGAATGGCTGATTTTCGAATGGTCACTGTAACTTTTGATTTGTTTCCTGATTCTGCTGACACACAACGTACTAAACCAAAGTAATGTTATGAACACTGTACTTCGTTCTAATGATACTCTTGATAGGAATGTAACTTCCTCTGTTCTCGATATTGATTTAACTCTGAGAAACTTTTCTATAATCTTTAATTATATTAAATTATTAACTCCTGTATACCAGGTGGCTTGTGAAAAGAATGGAGGGAGTAATTAAAAGGATTGGCAAGGCAAAAGTGCTAGATAGGGCATTTGTTTAGCCCCACTAAACATTGAATACACAATGGTTTCTCAGGGCCCCGGGTTGGTTCACGGCCCCTGACGACATCTCAGAAACAATAAAAAAAGTATTATCTGTCACTCTTCTATTGAAAGAATCATTGTACCCCTATATTTGCTTGCCAAGAAAAATTGTATAAATACTCTGCACTCTTGAAAATAAATCACATTCAGATATGCACTCCTAGAAGTCGTGTCTGTCTGTCACTCAACCTCATCCTTGTCCACCCTGCGCCAGAATTGCAATCCCTGAAACTTGTCTCCTGCTCCTGCTGCGCTGGTCCACGGCAGTTAATTATGATCTTAATAACTCACTGCTTGGCAATATTTGCCTTATTTATTGCTGCCCAATGACAAATTATTTTTCAGGCCATTTGGGATAAATGTTGCAAGCTTCTTTGCTATAAGTATGGAGTGAAACAGTTTAGAGATTGCTGAGTTCATAGTACAAAACTCTTTTACATAGCACCACAAGAAAAAGCTCATTTCTTCTGGAAATGTATAATTCTTAATTAACATGTTTAAGAGTATGGGAAATATGGCCAATTTCCAAATAACTTTATTTGGTTATAACATGTGTTCTGTGTTTGGTTGGTTAACTTTTGCTTATTTGGTTGTGCTTTGAATTTAATCTTTCTGCAAGTCCTTATCGATACATTTTCTCTTATAGAAATTATTCCATGGGCACCTTAATATTATCTCAAAATTATAAGCCCAAAATTTCCCTTATCTTGCTCTTTCCAGTATGTCAGGTGATTCTCCTTGCTAAAAGCAGTCTGGTTCAAGTAAAATAAAAAAAAAAATTACTAAGAGGCATATCTATTGCTAGAGCAATAGCTATTACTATGAATCTTAACAGCAGGGAATTGACATATATATATATATATATATATATATATATAATTTAAACATGGGTTTAATAACAGAACCACGTTCATATTCTGGGTATGCCATATCTATAGCTGTATATAAAATGATCAAGTCAGTTGCACTCCCTTAGACACAGTATAATCATCTATAAAATGGACACATCTTACCATTATCTTCACAGGATTGGTGGTTCTCCATAAATGGAAACTATAGTCATGAATATTTATTTCCTCAACATTTGTCTATTTAAAGCAATACCTAGAAGATTGAGCATTCTATTGGTGAAATACTGGATGTTTTCACTCATAGGAAGGAACCAAATAAGGGATCAGGAAAAAATTACAGTAATAATAAATAAAAAACAACAAAATTGGCATACAACTATAAATCAGAGACCTTCTGCAAGGAAGCGGGAGGTAGAGTGATCAAAACAGGAGAGAGAGGAGCACAAGGGACTATGTTGAGGGTGCATGGGGGAACTGGTGGTGGGAATTTCATAGATACTACAGCTGAGGGCAGAACACACACAATGATGCATAGAACAAAAATGGACAATGATGTAAAACAGATATGAATCAATTAATTTTTAAGGGTTTGGAAAGGAGAAAGTAGCAAAGGAAACTAACAGAAAGTTCAATGCAAAGGAATTTAAAATATGATCTCATGGCACTCTTGCTCTGAAGACGCTCTTTGGGGGAGACACTGCTTTAAATCTTCCCAGTGATCTTTAATGATTTATCTCAGCAACACAGGAACCAGTGAAACAATTTTCTTTCCTGATTACTAGGGTTCAGGTGAAAAATCTATTAGTGGGCATGAAAGGCCAGATGGACTGTCCAAGGTCTGCAGCACAAAGTTTAGTTTTAAAGGAACCACCCCACTTGTTCTTATGCCTCCAGGGAAAAAAGCAGCAAGAGCCCTCCACACAACACAGTCCATTAGGAAGGCAGTGTTGGAGGCCTGCCGACTCTGGCAGCCACTTATACACTGCCGGGGAAAATGCTGTTTGAAGACAAGCCATTTATTTTCTTCATCTTTTCCCTCAATTTCCAAAAAAACTGAGTATGTTTTGGTAGTTAATAATGTAGACACCGAAGTCAGGGCTCATCCAAGTACATGTTTCCACATCACAGAAGTTGCCAGAGCATTCTGCTTCCCAAGGTAGGGCAGGAGACCTAGTTCTGAGCAGCCACTGGAGTAAATCCAAACTACTCATCAGAGATTACCAAATAGTCTCACAACTTGTTTCCATCAGTGTCACCTAACTTCTTCAAGAGTTCATGTTCAACTTTCAGCGACATTGGGTTTCTGATTTACAAATAAAAGTCATGGCCAGACTAAGGGAACAGAATGCTGTTAAGTGACATTAGCCATTTGACTTCAGACAGTTTACATAATCACACTGGGATACAGTTCTTCATGTTAAATAATGATAATAATTGTAATAAGCTTTCTTCATGTTGTAAGCTGATTAAAGAAGAAAGTACATATATGAAAAGCTAGCACAGTTCATCCAGTGTTTTCACATATCTTCTCAGAATGTGTCCCCTGGATACCAGTTTTGTACCAGGGAGTAATGGAATGTCTGCAAAGGCAGACATGGTAACTCATTTATATGGAAGCTATTATTTTAAAGCCAAAAGTAGAAAATTGGCAAATAGGTAAAATATGTTTTACAAGATTTATATAAGAACTGGGGTACAGGCCAGAGGTTCCGGGCAGGGGTGGGAGTGGGGGGTGAGACACCAGAGATTCACCAGAGACAGAACAGGCAGACTAACTGAAATACACTGCTGTGGGAGCAGTGGGTGGGTCAGGAGAGGTTTGCCCGCCATGTGGGTTACTTCCCAGGTTGGGATATCGAACTTTCACTGCAGCGGCTGCAGATAGGCTCACAGTGCTGCACTTTAACTTGCTGCGCCACAGACCATATATAATCTATTTTAATATTGTATCTATATCTCTGCTTTGAATCATGTGGAACAGTAATACATCAATAGATCAAGTGTAAATCAATTATAAATAGCAACTTTCCATTAGAATATGTTATAAACGTTTTGTCAATTTTGTATTTCTTATTTCTATGCATTATACCTGGTCAATTTTTTAGATTATAAAAATCTTTTAATTTCAAAATAAATGGCCATAATTTCAGTAGTGAAATTAACATGTTCTTATGTCCATTAATTGACAACTGGATCAAGATGAGGTATATGTTGTATGCCCACCAGAGAGACCCACCACCAGAAAAGACCACTGCAACAGCAAAGGAAACTTTAATAAGACCAGGCTACCCCTGCAACAGCAAAGGAAACTTTAATACAAACTCAAGAATGGACTCAATGGCAACCAGCAACATCTGGTAACCAGGAAGGACCCTGAAGAAAGGGGAGCACAGCTTAAATAGCCTTCTTGGCATGCAGGCCAGGGGCAGTTTCTGACTGGTTGACCTTGGCAGTTCCTGATTGGTTGACCTTTACATGTTTTCCATGTATGGTATCGCTGGCTGCTGGCCATTGTGATTGGTCCCCTGAAATGCTGAAATGGCCAGATCAGTCCCTCCCACACATCAATCAAGAGGAATGCCTGCCCCTCCTCTCTAAAATGGTGGATCTCAGAACATGACATTAGTCATGTTCTTCAGTATATCCACACAATGAACACTATTTAGCCTTAAGGAAAGATGAAAAGCAGTTAGAGCAAAATGGAGGCAGTATGAGGGGAGTTCTGTATAGAAAAGGAAATGTAATCAAGCAAGGCAGAATGACAAAGGGAAATACAAGACGTTCACATAGAAAATGAGTAGCAAGGTAAAATACTTCAAAGAACTAGTGGACAATAATAAATATAATGAGGACTCTGAGGCAAAGAAGAGAGGAAGGAGAAAGAGACAGAGGATATAAAATGGCCATGGATAGAAATTCAAGGGTTGAAGGAAAGAAATAAATGAGACACAATGATACAATATGGAGAAGTCGTGTGATCTTGGGAGAATTTATTTTCCTTTAAGGTTCAGTTTTTGTTAAGGGGAAAGCTGTCTTAAAGGAACTCTGCAGAGTCTTGTGGACCCCACCCCCAATCCAGCTTTCTGGACTCTATCCCCTACTCCAGTGATTGGAAACTACAACTCCCAGCAGTAACAGGGAGAGAACTGTGAGGACCCAAGTGTGGAGCTAGCAGAAATTCTGGGACATTGGGGGATAAACAGGGCGCAACTGCATATCATTCTCTCTCACTTGAGAAACAGCTCTCCGGACGGAGTGATTCGGTGTTTTCAGTCAGCGGAGCAGGTAAGGTATTCCAGTTACTTTGTATCCTGCTCTTTTTCCCTGGGTTGTTTCCTATTCTTTTCCCCTTTTGTAAATAAACCATCTATTGACCCTTCTGTGTGTGCCTGCAGTATAGCTGAATTTTGAGCACACAGGTGAGGCCCCACAGACAGGAGGCCCAGTCCACTCTGGTCTACCCTGTAACATTTTCTCAATTTCAAATTTAGTTAAGATGTTATAGAAGCCTTAGTTAGGATCACATATGGTCTTTTTTCTAACTTGTGAAATAATTTTAAAAAAACTAATTCAAACTTTAAGGTGAGTTTATTAAAATTCTGCAGATAGAATTTTATAGTGTCTGCTTTGACCTAAGGAGTCAATGAGAAAAATAAGTGTTTTACACAACTTCATATTGAAAACAGTATGACAGAGCAGAACATGTTAATTTCACTACTGAAGAACTTGTCATCATCTAAAACACACTTTCAGATACAAAAGAACTGAGCCAATTCATAACCAAACCTTTTATCAAAGCACTGAGAATATTTCTGTGAGTTTTTCCTCATCCCAGGAATTAAACTAACAGGAGTGAGAAGTTGAATTTTCATGTTTACTCTTTGGTTGGTTTTCTTAAATATTATTTTTATTTGTCATAAGCACTTTACATGAATTCATTATATCCTCTAGCAGGCCTTCACTCATGTCCACATCCTAGTACCCAGAACATGGGAATATGTTACAACTATGGCAAAAGGCACTTTATAAATGTCGCTAAGGATATGAACCTTAAATAGAGATTATCTTGGATTATCTGGATAAGTCCAATTTTATCACTTGACACCTTGGAAACAATTTTCTCTGGCTGACAATCAAAGAGAAGCAGTAGAAATGAGACTGATGTCATTTTCAGGAATTTCCTAACCTGTCATAGACCCCCAAAACAAAACATTCCTTTGAATTAAATGAATTAAAGACTGGGAGGAAGGTAATTAGGGAAGTACATTAAACAATCCGTGAGGAACAAAGTTCAGCCATGGAGAGAAATAACACATCACTGATGCAGTTTAAGAATGAAGTGCTTCCTTCCCTTCTCTTTCTCCTCCCTAAGTCAGGTACAAGACAACAGAATAGATATAACAGAGACAGTAGTAATGAAGTCCACCTCACTTCCTCCATCCAAATGTGCTTCCTCCACAGTAAAGAAAGATAACTCTTGTCAAGTAAAACATCATGGAACTAGCGGGGATAATGCCAAGCAGACAAAGTCAGAGAAAGACAAATTTCCCACGACTGTGGTTTCACTAAGTGTGAAAGAAAAAGAAACCAAACAAAGGGTCAGTCAAAACTGAAACAAAACAAACTTCAGGTTACTAGAGGAGGTGGGGAAAGTGAGGAGAAAGTAGGAGGCGGCACCATAGACAAAGGTGGACTGTGGGCAACTTGGAGGTAGGTAAGGTGTGGTAGCCAGCACCCAAGAAGGTAGGTCATATCATGGCATACATCAATATTACCTTAATTTAAGGAAAAAGGTTCTTTCCTTGAACTGATAAGGTTAGTTATTTTTAAACCCACTGAAGAAGATAACAATGGCTGTTCACTCAGGTACTGAGGTATCTTAGATTCCTTTTAATTCTATATCAGTAGGAATTCAAGAGCTATTCAAAGTCTGTACCGTCTCTTGATAAACTATGAAAGTGGTCCCTTAAAATTCGAATCATTGGCCCTCCCTGGTGGCGCAGCGGGTTAAAGCACAGCACTGAGAATCTAAAGCTACTTCCGCATGAGTTCGATTCTCGCCTGCCCTGGAGGTGACCACATGGCGTGGCAGACCTCTCCTGACCCGCCTGCTGCTCCCCTCAGCAGTGTACTTCATCGATCTGCCTGTTCTGTTCCCCACTCTGTCTCTGGTGAAGCCTCTCACCACCCCTGAGCCTCTGGCCTGTACCCCAGTTCTGTATGGATAAATAAATAAATCTTTAAAAAAAAAATTCGAGTCATCACTTCCTACAGCTTATCCATGTGTTGTTAGAATATATTCGTCTAGTAACTGATCTTAAATCACTGTGATTTACTGCTTTAATCCATCTATCCCAGACAACATGTTCATGCTTCAAGAGCAGGGCCACAACTTTTACTTTTGTTCTGTGCCCTCTTCACACCCAACATAAAGCAAGCTTTAACTACTTGACAGTGGAGTTAGAAGATTCCTCAGCAGGTATGAGGAAAGATTTATATTGGCCAGGCCATTGAATTTGTAATTCTTGATGGGGGGAGGAGGAAAGCTTAATGTTGACAATTCTAATGTCATTTGATAAATACATGTTAGAGAAAGATGAAATGACTTTCAGAATCTCAACATCCTACACCTGCCCTCAATTCTTAAAAGTGAGTATTGCACAGTTTCATGAACTTTCAGTCTTCTGTTAGCCACTATTAGTGAACATCTAGGCAAGGTATTAAAAATTTTGAAAATAAGTTCCATAACTTGAAATTAAAACTTCACTTGAATGTATTCAAGGCTTTAATTAAATATTCGGCAAAAATATAGCAAAGGAAAAACACTGTCTCTCAATTGGAAAAGCAGTTACTATAGATGCATGCCTGTGTGGGCACATTCCCAAGCCCATTATTGGAATCCTGCTTTAAAGCAGGATTAATTTCTCCAGATGGGTCTTGAATTCTATTAAGTGACTTAAAGTAGGGAAAAGACTAACATGAAAGGTGCCTGGACCCATGTATAATCTGATTCAGATCAAAATCTCTGTAAAACTGTCTATCTACCACCACTTCTCAGATACTGAAATGGCTATGAATCAGCCAATGCTGGGGTTTATGATGACAAAGAAAAACTGCAGCTTCATGTTAGTGGAAATGTAAAATGGTGCTGCCATTTCCTAATCCTTGGTAGTTTCTTAAAAATCAAATACTAAGTTACCCAGTGATACAAAATTTCAATTCCTAAATAACCAGCCAGGAGGAGTAAAAGTGCATGTCTATGCAAATACCTGTTCATAGCAGCATTACTCATCATAGCTACATAGCTAAAAAGTAGGAATATCTTGAATGTCCATCGGCTGGCAAATAAATAAGTAAAATGCAGCACTTCCACTCCATGGAATACCATTCAACAGTAAAAAGAAATGGAAATACAGATACACACTAAAACATGATGGCTTTCAAATACATTTTGCTCAGTGGGAAAAGCAAGACATAAAAGAACATATGTCTTATGATCTTTTTACATAAAATTTTCAGAAATGAAAAATCCTTAGAGACATAAA
The DNA here is from genome assembly GCF_000260355.1 of Condylura cristata. Lineage (NCBI taxonomy): Eukaryota > Metazoa > Chordata > Mammalia > Eulipotyphla > Talpidae > Condylura > Condylura cristata. Next base: position 11,541,140 of record NW_004567116.1, on the reverse strand, counting down.
TAGACATTGTCTAGGGCTACAGATGGAGATAGGGAGACTAGAAGCTTATTTTCATTGTTCTTAATTCCTGACTAAGATGCTCACTTATAAAGAGCCTTGAAATTAATAGAAGAAAGTCTACAAAATTGTATAACACTCTCTTGCAAAACATTTCATTTTAGGTTGAGTATTTCTATAACCCACTGAACTTTTATTTCTGAGTTCTACATGCAGAAATGCTCTAAAATTAGATTGTGGTAAAGGTTGTACAACTCTGTAAATATGCTAACATCCATTGAACTGTATAGTTAAGCCAGGTGAAGAATGGATTTACATCTAAATTCTCTATTTACAAAAAGTTGTTTCTAAAAAATTAAGGAAGTTCAGTTTTAATAAAAAAAATAAAACTAGAACAGGGGACCTTCTCTGCTGGGGAAGATGAGGTGAGAAAAGAGGTTCTTGTTTCAGAACGCTGCTTATCTGGAAAAGACATTCAAAATGGAGCTGAACGCAAGGGTTTTCACACTGGACTAGTTTAGAACATTCCTAAACTAAATGATCTCACTCCTCATAGACAAATCTGTTATTAAAGTTGGGCTAGGCAGCTGGAAAAGCAGTTTGCTATAGTCACAAGAAAGTAAGAGATGGAAGTCAGATGACCTAACTCAAATGGTCTGCCAAGCTCTGAATTTTGGCTTCTTTATCTGCTAATTATCTATAGCCAGGGTCCATGATGAAGTATCTCCCCATTACCAGTACTATTTTATGGTGTCCTGAATGTGTTAATTCATTTAATTCTCAAAACAATGGAAGGTATTGCTATTCCCAAACCTACACACACACAGTAACTTCACTGAAAAACATTCAGCTATTGATTTGGAATGAATGGCATTTGATTCAAGGAGCATGATCTAAGGTTTGCAAGTCAGTTTCTTCTATGTTTTAGGTGCTGAGGCTAATTCTCAAAGTCAATTAAGTGATGAATACCTATTGTTCTATCACAAAGTGCCAAGATCACCTGAGTATTTCTATAACCCACTGAGCTTTTAATCCTGAGCTCACCAGAGCTTACCCCTCCCTTAACTCACCCACAATTAAGCTAAATTATTTAAAATTTCCTGAAAAAAAAAATTTGAGCATACAAAAAAGTAGAATTCATATAATAATCTCAATGTACCTAACTTCTGTGCTAAGTATTATCTCCTGACCAATGTTACCCTTTATCAGAAATTAATTATAATAGCATTATCACATGATTGACACTAAGGTGTAAATTCAAAGTTTAATTGAGAACAAAGAAATTTATTTAACAGGTTATTGGGAATCAAACTGAGGGTCTGACTGAGAAGCCAACATCATATTTTTCTAAACAGCTGGTCCCTGTTTTCAGAGCCTTGGGTCTGGGTTTATATACATAAATTACTACGCAGGCAGGAAAATAAACTTTTTTTTTCTTAACAAAGGAAAGTAGACATTAAGTTAATTTCTAAAATTTTAATTAACTAAAGGAGGTTGTTTTCTAATGACTAGTTAATTAATAAGGGAAGATACTATTCATAACTTCAAAGCAATCCCTTGATCTTACAAAATCAATTTAACTAGAACAGGCTGTCTAGGAAGATATAAGCACCAAAGTATTTGAACCCTTTATTCTGAAAGCACCCCTATAGATATGAGGACATAGTACAGCAGTTAACCCCTGTTCCTTCTTTCTGTAACTCATGCTCATAAGCGCCCAGGTCATGGACTTTTCATGTTTACTTTGCTTCTTGCCATAGGAGTCCTTACAGCAAATAAAGGCTATTGCATTGTCCTGCAGACTCCAACCTCAGGGGTGGCCCTGACAGGGCAGAGGTCGAAATTTTCCAGCAGAGTAAGAAGTAAAATTTCCTTTCTTTGGTTCCTACCACCTAATACAACTTAAAAAGAATTTCTAATTTTTATCAAATATCCAGTTTAGGTTCAGATTTACTTAACTCATAGAGTAAATCTGTAATTGTTTTTTTCAAACCTGGAATCAAATAAACTCTGAATGGTTGATGTGTTCTCTAAGTCACTTTTAGCCTAGTTCCTCTCTCCCTTACTTTCCTCTGTGAAGCTAAGTTACAGATATCATCACTTTCTATTTCTGAATAAGTCAATATATTATCAATGCTCTTCATCCTTCTGTTTTCTTTCAAAATTGATTGCTGGAATTAGATATTCAAGCAGAATCAGAACTGATATTTTGTCAAGAATTTTTCAAAGGGTCGGACCCTCCATGGTGCAATGGCTTGTTAAAGCCCAGCACTATGAAGCTAGCCACAGTTGCTTCAGCACAAGGTTGATCCCCCACCAGGGAGCTGACCAACGTGGCACAGCAGACCTCTCTTGTCTCACCTGCTGCTCCCATCAGCAGTGTATTTCAGTGAAGCTGCCTGTTTTGAACCCCACACTGACTCTGGTGAACCCTCTCATTGCCCCTGCAACTCTGGCCTATCCCCAGTTCTGTATGCATAAATAAATAAATCTTTAAAAAAAAGAATATTTCACAGTTCATATGTACTTCCATCAGAAGACATGAAGATTGTCTTTCTTTTTCTTTACCTACCACTAATGGCCATTGATGATCATTACATATATCTATTATTTATCTAGAATTGCAAAATGATAGTATTCTCATTTATAATCTTTCATTTATTAGCTAGAATGCTTTGATATAAATCACTAATCAGCATCTATGTGACTACTTTCATGCATGGTTACAAAAGGAAAATGAGAATAAATTCTTGATTCTTTTCTCCAATCTACCTATTTTCAAAATAATTATTTAGTCAGCCTCCAATGCTGATCAATAAAATTTTCATTTATAGTATCATTATGAACTGACACATTTAAATGTATTTGATATGTACTATCTATTTCTATGAATCTTAGTAATGTTGAAGTTATCTTAAATATAGCAAATGGAACCTTTACAAATTGCTTCCCGAATCCTTTTTATGAAACCCTAGAGATCTTCAGTAGTTTTCCTTTTTCTATATGACAAAAGGCATTTTAATTTAACTTTTTTATTGAAATTAAATGACTTAAGATATTGTGTAAACCTAAAGTATACAATATGTTGATTTGATACAATACTATATTGCTATATGATTACAACTGTAGCTTTAACTAACATATTCACATGTCACATACTTCTTGCATTTTGCAATGAGAACTTTTAAGATCTAAAAAGGTAGGAGGTCATCCCTGATGACCTAGGGGTTAAGTCACAGCATTATTACCTCTAGGGCCTGAGATCAATCCCTAGCCAGAGATCTAACCACATATGGTACAGCATCTTCTCCTGTCTCACCCACAGCTCCCCTCAGCAGTGTATTTCAGTCAGTCTGCCTGTTCTGCTCCCAAATCTGTTGCTGGTGAATCCTCTCACTCCCTGTACCTCTGGCCTGTACCCCAATTCTTCTATGCAAAAATAAATAAACCTTATAAAAAAGATGACACATGTTGGTGAGGATGTAGAGTAAAGGGAACATTTCTATGCTACAGGTGAGAATGTAAATTAGTGCAGACATAGAAAACTGCATGGAATGTTTCTTAAAAAATTAAAAATACATGGGCTAAAAGTATGGAACAAGTGTCTGTCAAGGGGCTAGTGGATAAAGAAGGGGTGAGATGTGTGTGTAATATTATTTATTCATGAGAAAGGAGGAAATCCTGTCATTTATAACAAAGTATATGGACTTGAAGGCATTATGCTAAGTAAAATAAGATAAAGACAAATATTGCATGACCAATATTTGTAAGACAAAATTCTATAATATCACTTGCACTTAGAATCAAATATATACACACACACATATGAGAGAAGGAAAGTGGTGTCCACTCATAGGCTGAGATTTTGGGGAGTTAGGGAAAGGCTGGTAAAAGGAAACAAACGTGCACCTGAAAAATGAGTAGGTTTCTAGGAATATTATGCATGACTTTATGTCATAGTCAACAATATCATTGTATTATATGCTTGAAATTGCTAAGACATAAAATGCATTTTAATAATTAAAAAATTACCTATTATGCTCATTATTTTTGAAAACTGAGAAACTAAAAACAATTAGGAAAAGATATTTAAATGATCCTTACACTACTTTTCAGAGAATAAAACTTTATTTCATCTTATTCTTTTTATTTATGTGGCTATATTTTACACAAATTAAAATTATGTTTTACCATCACTTGATAATGGTTTATTTATGGTAATAGAAAGGTGGAACAACCTAATGATGTAATAGTAGGATCTATGATTTAAAAATATGGTGTATAAGAAATTATAATACAGTTACTAGAAATTATGTTTTAGCAAGTAAGGTAATCTATGAATGTGCTAATGAAAATTTAGTGAAGTGAACAATTCTTGATGAACATTTAAAAATTATGCTTCAAGAAAATATTGTTACGTCAAAGACAAATGAGTGTCCGTGCCCATAAAAACTTCCTAGTACAAAAAATTATTAATTTTTAGTTTCATGTGAGCTTTCCATGCTTTCAAATTATGAGTTGAAATTTGGGGTCCCCTTTGGGAGGCCAGTCCTATGATCAGTGTGGGTCTCCTAGTCCAAGGGAGCACGTCCTTCTCTCCTTGACCGGCAGACATGTCCTGTCACCTCTCAAAACCAAGTCTGGGCATGACACCTGCCTCTTAGCCCCAGTCTCAAGTGCAGTGTTGTTTCTACCACGCTGTGTGACCTTGCTTATAGTCATGACTAATCTCACTTAATATTTAAATTAATAATTTAAAAATTACCTATTATGCAAAGTACTCCCATGCCAGAGATTTTTAAATTCACACCCCCGACTGGTTTTAGAAAAACAATTTGCTGTTTCATTTTGGCTCACTTTTTATGTTGGATGAAATGAGGTGGAATGGGAGCAAATCTGAGTCAGTGAAAAAATAAACATTAGCCAATGTGGGACTCAGACCATGCTCCAAAAAGAGATGACTATGTGATATGTTTCTAGGCTCACTGGTAATAAACAGTGAATAAGCAGTTCCTTATAGCAAAGTGATTGCAAGATGATGTGACAGCTATTAAACCTCAATGTGTGGGCATCTAAACCGAGTTCTCCAGTTACTCCCAAAACAGAACAAATTATTTAAAAAGGTGACTTGTATTCTCTACTTCTTTCCCACCATCTCCACTGTTCATAACATCAACTGAAGCCTTAAATCTTCAATACTAGGTTTTGTGCTGTTGAAATGAGAGTATTTTTTCTCTCCCCCCAACTCCACCATGATACATGATAGATCAAAAGGGAAATATAACTAAATTCCACTGGAGGATGGAAGTGTCATCCAAAATATAAGAGGCTTATTTCCATGGTGGATATTATAAAGGAGACATTGAAGTATCATTTTCTCCTCTCTGATTCGTGGTTTCAAGATGAAACTTGGACTGGTTTGAGAAGACAAATCATCACAGTCCTCTCATTTCTCCACAGCCAAATCAGCTTGTTTGACTTATCCCCCATCAGCTATTTTTCAGATGGTGCTTTCTGGCATAAAGGAATCAAGTTTGACAGGGAAGTGATAAGAGCACTATGACTGGAGTCAGATCGGCCATATTCAGTCTTTTTAGCTAGATGGTTCTGGGCAAAATGCAAAATACGTTCCTATTTCATCATCTATAAAATGGGGCTATAATTCATCTCCTAAGATATAAAATAATGTCACGGAGGATTTAAGCAGATAATGTTAATCAAAAAGTGCAAATCCAACCTGTAGTTACTAAATAGTCAAAGCTATCTAGGACTTCAGGCTTGGCTTAAAAGGCTATTTGAGCATTTTATGTTATGGGTAACAAACAGCCTGATGATGTAACTCTATCATAGATTAGGAATGATTTATTACTCCAGACTTTTAGTAAAATTTTCAATACAGCTAATGCTTGACTCTATGATAATAGGAGTGTCTGAGCCCCAGCTATAATACGAAGAAGCAACAAAAGGAAAAAAAATCAATTGGACTCTATCAAAATGAGAATTATCGCTGCTCCAATGAATGCATAAAAGTTATTTTTTAGAAGTAAAAATATAAACCACAGAATAGGAGAAAATATTTGTAAGTCATATCTGCTAAGGACCTAGTAGCTAGATGACATAAGGAACTCTTAACATTGCAACAGTAAAGGACAAATAACCTAAAAGTGAGAAAATAGCACAATGGACATTTCTCCAGTAAATACACACACACATACACACACACACACACACACACACTATGCTTATTTGTGTGCATATGTATCTACATATATGTGTATGCATATATGCATACATACATATATAAGTTGCAAATAAGCACATAAAAACACGGTCAAATTATTATTTATCTTTATCTGTTGGGGAAATGTAATGAGATACCAGTTCACACCCATGTGCTTACAAAACATAAAATGCAGTGACAAGCATTGGTAAAAATGTAGAGAAATCTGAATGATTCTATCCTGGTGTTGGTACTGTGCAATGGTATAGCCACTTTGAAAAATAGTCCAGCAGGCCCTCCAAAAATTAAATACAGAGTCAGTATATAGTCCATCAAGTCCATTCCTAGACATTTATCTAGCCTAAATGAAAACATATGATCACACAAAAGCCTGCACCCAGATGTTTGCAGCAGCATTAAGTGTAATCGCCAAATGCTAGAAACAACCTAATATTGTAAACTGATAAAAGCATAAATAAAACAGCTACTCTGTATAATATGCTAACCATCAGTGAAAAGGTACTTACCAATGCATGGATAAACCCTGAAATCAATACTGTAGCTCCTTAACATCTGTTTCATTCAATGTTGTTTTATCATAACATTGATGAGAAAAAATATATCAATATTGAACTAAATATTATTCAAGGACCTCCTGTCATTATTAGCTGTTTCAATGAAAGTTGCAGTTTTCAAGAGCCTATGACATTGTGAGGACTTACTGTATTCAAAGTGAATGATCACATTAATAATGTATGTTTCATTTATATGAAATGTCAAAATAGGTAAATCTTTAGAGACAGAAAAGTAGATCTGTTGTTTCACAGGGATTAGGAAAGGGTGGCAATTAGAAATGATGATAATGGATGAGGGGTTTCTTGGGGGGCTGGGTAATGAAAATATTCTAAAATTAATTGTAGTACTGATTGCACAACTCCATGAATATCAAAACCTAGGAACTCTATGGTATGTGAATTATATATGAATAAAGTTATGGTGGGGGAGAATTCTATGACATATGAACCTGCAGGGCAAGACGATGGGCCATTTCCACTCATATTATATTCTGACATTTGTTTCAGAGATCTGAAGACACAAATGATATTTCATTGTGAGGAAATCTATTCCTTCCAGAAATTAATCACCTAATATAGAAACAATATTTGTAATTGTCTTATTCTTCAGATAAGACTGAGTCTAAAGAATATGCTGAATCAAACACTGTGCTACAGAAGATGGAAGAGGCAGCATTAATACACAAGAGTTATTTTATTCTGCAGAAGGTTTTTTTTTTTTCCCTGTTGCAGGCATTAAATCACAGTAAATGCAGCAGGGTATGAAATTCAACCTATTTTCTGACATGAAAACTCCAAGATGATGCTTGTCTATGATACATTACAAGAAATTATTAGATACATTTTGTTGAAGAAGGCCACCTTATCCAGGATAAAATGAAAATACTCTCTGCTTTAAGAAAATAGGGAAGCAGTCATTGTACTTATTTCAAAACTGACCCCACAGTAAAAGAAAACCATTTATTTGGGGGTTGATAGTTGGAACTTGGTCATGATTTCAAGTGCTCATAGACTTCCTGGTTGGCTACTGAAGGCAACCGTGAAAGAAAAAGACTGTGTTTACATAAGAGATTGGGGAAGGTGGAAAGAGAGGTGGTTTGATGTGGAGGGGTAAGAAAAGTATAAGTGGGAAGCGGAGAGAACTGAATGAGAGAAAGAAACCCCAGGATATCAGAGCTAGAAAAGTGATTGTATATTTTATTGGGATATAATTATATTGACTGAAGGGAGCTGCTGGGAAACTTCTGATCAACCAGAATGTCGCAATCACAAGTCTTCTGGCCCTAAGACTTTGGAATCCCCACCCCTTAGCTACTTACATGATTATACTCTTCTGATGTGGTGTCTGACATCAGTTAACACCTCCACAGATAACCCATTTCCAGAGAATACTCAACATGAAATTCTAGATAGGTTCACAAATAATAAAGCTATGTATCATAGTGGCAAATTGCAAGGGACCCTAGGGTAAGCTGAGAGAGAGATTTTAATGGTCTTAGATAATTATTAAGCAGACATTTTGCCATGATAGGAAATGGCAGAGGCTAGATCTCAGGTATAATCCAGGCAGCAAGAGGACTGACCCTTCTTTTTTAATGGCACCTCCAAGCAATTTGGGCAGTAACACAGGAAGCATTAGATGATCAAATCAGTTTTGTGGAAAAATCCAAAGTTATAAGGTTAAATAAAGCTGAAAATGCACAATAAACTACCATTTAGGAATGCCCCAGAGGAAAAATAAATGTCTACATTTTTTCCACTCACTAAATCATTTCATAAACCTAATGACCAAGTTAAAAGGAACTGCTTTGAGAAGACATAAGGGAGCCATCTTGAGACCTTAAGTGGGATTCAAAAGCTGTCTTTGTAGAATTATACATATAGCTTATACCTTTAAGTAAAATAATGTATAGTTAATTTTTAAAAATATCTTAGCCAAGTGAGAAGAGGGTTTATTTTTAGCTGTCATTGCCTCTCCGAAATGTAATATGCAATTCAACATGAACACTTTAGTTCTCTTAGCTCCTATTCATCAGTGAGCTTCCTTGGGCAAATTTCTCATTACTTTTACCAGTATGACTGGGTACTTCTTCTGATGCCATGTCCTATTTCTGTCTATGCCTAAGCACTTCATTCAAGGTGTCCACCTGGACTTCTATTATTGCACAGAGGCAAACTCAGCTTAATTTTCAAATCAAACCATCTTTAATGTCATGATCACCAATGACCTGCATGTTTGGAAATCCAATGGACAGCTCCTGGTCTTTAAAATATCTTCCCATTGAGATCTAAGATTCCAAATTCCTTGATTTTCTTCCAATGGCTCTGGTGCTCAGAATTCTTTATTGATTCTTCTTCATTGACCTGACATCTGAATTTTGGAGTATTTTAGGTTTTATCTGTTCAAATTCTCTTCTAACTGCATTTACTCCCTTCCTATATTATCTAATTTCATGTTATTTAAGTGTCATTTAAATAGATTCACAATTGTATTTCTCCAGTGCTGATCTATTTCCTGCACGCCAGATTCAGTTATACTGCTGCTTATTCAACATTTACCAACTACATCTTCACTTGGCTGACATTTATATATAAATGCCAAAAAAGTCAATAACCCCTGAGAAAAAGACAGATAATTGCAGTATCCACCAAGAGCGGGGGGTAGAGAAAACATTTTCTCAAGATAAGTAGATAGATAGATGATAGACTGATGATAGACAGGCAGACAGACAGATAGATGCAAACTATTGATATGTTAAAGTTCAGGTACTATCCAAATGAAGATATTGAGTAGGAAGTATGTATTAAAAGTGGAAGATGACACATTTGTGTGTGTATACATACACACACACACACAACACCTTGCTAGCTAGCTATCTTTAAGTGTGTATCTTCCACACTTAAAGTTTTCCTCCTTATAGCTCCGTAACAGTAAAAGTCAACCCACACTCTGTAGCTAACAGGAAAAAACTTTCTCTTGCACACCAAATCCAACCAAGCAAAAAATTTCTATGGACTACTCCTTAAATCATATACATAAACTGATCACTTTTTACAACGTCCCCTACTACCAGAAATAAGCAACTAACCTGCTTACCTGTTTTAATTTAATATGGCTCTCTATATTTGTCTTTGTCCCCTATATTCTATTCTTAGTACAGCATCTAGTAAATTCAGTTTACCTTCCAAAGTAAACTGAATTATTCAAAACATGTTAGTGGTCTTCTATCTTACTTGGACTAAAACTCAATGTTCTCACAATGGCTTGGAAGGCTTTAAACAAAGTAACCCTCCCAAACAACACCTTTGATTTCATCCTCTGTGATTCTCTCTCTGATCATTCCATTCTAGCACAATGGATTTTCTTCCTCTTCATCCAACACAACAGTCAGTTCCTATATTTTATCCTTTTTGAAATACTTTATATCTAGTCCAAATTATTCAAATTCTGTAAAATAAAAAAAAAGTTTTTAATAAGATTTTTTAATTCAAGACTTCCCCAGGGCTTCAGTTTCTGAAACAATGTACATCAGATATGGAATAGTTACTCAACAAATATCTTTTGAATGAATAAGTAATGTTCTTCATATTCAAAAGCATAATCCCTTCATATTCAAAAGCATGACATATATTTGTAATGACTGACAAACAACTTTAGCATGACCAACAGTCAAAATCATCCAATCCAATGCCTCTCCCTCTTCAGACAGGAAGGTTCAGTACAGTTTGAGGCAGACTCACCACTAAGCCTACAACGATCCCACTTTTTAAAAAAAAAGATTTATTACTTATGCATACAGAACTGGGTTATAAGTCAGAGTGCCAGGTCAGTGAGAGGCCTCACCAGATACAGAGCAGGGAGCAGAACAGGCAGCTCAATGAAGTACCCTGCTGAGGGGAGCAGAGGGCAGGACAGGAGAGGTCTGCTGAGCCATGTGAGTCACCTCTGGGGTGGGGATTGAACTGGCACTGAAGCAGCTGCGGCCAGCTTGCAGTACTGCGTCCCAACCTGCTACTTTTACCAGGCCCTTCCTTCAGCTTCTATGTCTCCTGAGGGTGTCTGTCCCTGGAAAAGTCCAGCTATGCAGGATACCATACTTTCAAGAGAAGGCACCAGAACTATATAAATTTCAATCTGTCTTCATTTGCTCTAGTTCATGCCTATAGATTTCAGCTTGTTTGTGCCCCCATCACGCTTTATATCCATTTTCGCTTCCAACTGCCTACCCAGTGAATTTGAAAGCACAGGATCAGACACAAAAAACATCTCTATTAACTCCCAAAATGCATAAGATCAGTGCCTGTAACATTGAGGGAGACATAGATAGACAAACAGACACAGCTGACCCTTAAAGAACAAGGGTTTTGGAATACATGAGCCCATTTACATGTGGATTTTTTTTTCCATCTGGGGATTCTGAATTCATGGATTCAACCAATTTCCAATGCCACTTGGTCGAATACAAGGGATGGCCCATTGCACAAGGGTCAGTGATAAACCCCTGCCTTGTTCAAGGGTCAACTGTCCTATGATTTACTGTGAGGAACCAGTAAACATCGAGACTAAATTGTTCAAAGCCTACAGAGACTGATAGTAGAATCCAAGTTTAAAAGCCTAAGAACTATGAAGCCAATGGTGTAAGTCTCAATCTGAGACCAAAGGCTAAAGAAGACCAATGTCACGAGCATACAGTAAACAGAGATTCCTCTATGCAAAGGAGGAACTTTTGTTCTATCATGTCTTTTTTCAGATAATGATACCCATCCACATTAGGAATCTACTTTACTCAGTCTACCCATGATTCAATTGCTATTATATCCAGAAACACTTTCATGGGTGCACACAGAGTAATGTTTAACCAAATATCTGCACACCCTATGATTAAGTGGACTAATAAAATTAACTTTCATACATATCTGCTTATATATATACATCTATATGTATATACACACACAAGTTTACATGTAAATGTATGTGCATATATGTATATATGTACATGTACATGTGTATATACATATAAACATATATATTCCTGTTGATGGTTCTGCTTTGCTGACTGGAGCACATTTTTATCAATAATGAGGCATAGAAATGAAAACCCTCATCTAAGTCCCCTATATATTTTTCCAGAAAGCCAATTAAAAAACCTGAGGTCGGCCCTCCCTGGTGGCGCAGCGGGTTAAAGCACTGCACTAAGAAGCTTAAGCCACTTCCACATGAGTTCGATCCCCGCCTGCCCCGGAGGTGACCACATGGCGTGGCAGACCTCTCCTGACCCACCCGCTGCTCCCCTCAGCAGTGTACTTTGTCGATCTGCCTGTTCTGCTCCCCGCTCTGTACTTGGTGAATCCTCTCACCCTCTGTATCTCTGGCCTGTACCCCAGTTCTGTATGAATAAATAAATCTCTAAAAAAAAAAAAAAAAACCTGAGGTCATACGAGATCATAAAAAGCTGATTTATCTCCCAATATGTAATAGCTTTAAATATATCCATACATATCACAAGATAGTGAAACCAAGGTGTCATTAAGATTATATGATGATAATATTTCATCAGAGGAACAAGAAATGTTTAAATACTACTTAAACCCCAACCACCTTTTCAAAGAAAGACAAAGTTATATTCAATGGCTTATAGGCCACATGACTGTATTAGGATGACCCAGAGATGCACGTGTAGTACGTGGGAAGGGGCCATGTAAAAGATATTTCAAACTCCTATTCCCTGGTGGAAATTTAAAAGGATATGCACAAAATTTAAAATTAACAAATGTCAATATAAGCAATTAGTCAGAAGTACAAAAGTATTAAAAGGAATAACTACAATAAGGAAAGTAGTTGCCTCCAGGGAAAGGAAATCTGTGATGATAAAAGATATAATAACTCAACACTTTTAAATATATGGCTAAAAGGTAAGACTCCATTACAGACATTTGGCTAGTTAGTGGCAGAAGTAAGATTTGAGTCTATACCAGCCTAATCAACCACTACAGTTCTTATATTTTCTAATAATTCACAAAAGAAATCTGAAGGTCACCCCACCAGGAACCAAAGACATGGATATTGAATATTTTCAGTTACTCTTAATCCACCTGATTATTGATTCACCTTCAATGTCCTCTCTTTTTTCTAAACTGACTATCTCAATTTTGAACTTTGAGGTAAGATCCAAGTAATATATTAACCTGAAAATCAGTATATTATAAGCAGGTCCTATGAATAATTCCTGGGATATGTTTGGTAAACTCCTTCACAAAAGAAAATATAGCCTTGTGTTGCCAATAGAAACTGAAAAATAAATACATTTACTCTGAAGCAAATTTATTAGATGACAACCTGTGAATATACTTGTAATTATTTCCTTCCCCATTCATGTATGTATATATACTTCTGAAACTAATTATTACAGGATCCCCTTGATAGCATTTTATTTTCCCATGTAGTAAATAATCATTGTCAGTGATAAATAATGTTAAAAAGGCAAAAAAAAAGTCCCAGTTTTACATTGGGTGATAGAGCTAAGGTAGTCTGTGTTAATGTAAGGAAACAAGTAGGCAAACATGCCCTAATAATGATGGAAATTTGTGTGTTTAAGTAAAGACCTCTTCTGTTAATCTGGCAAAACTAATAATCATTCTATATCTTTATGGTGACATTTAAGAGCACTGTAGGGTTTTATCTGGGGAAGATTGTATGCAGCCAGACATGTATTTACAATTTTTTTTCAAATATACTTTTGCAAGTAGACTAAAGATATAATGCAATCAAAGAAATTAGTGTATTTATGAAATTGTACCTTTTGTTATAATCTGAAGGGCATGGTGTAGGGATCATGTAATGATAGTTAGCCTGCCTATCTATCAGCAGGTCTGTGTATTTCTATCACCCACCAGCTTCAGTAGACAAAACAAAACCAACCACTTATATCACAGTTGTTAGTTGAAGTTGGATTATTATCTCCCTCCCTATGATATTTGATGGTAATGTGAGGAAAAGAAGTCTTTCCAAAAGTAGGGGAGGGAGAGGCATCAAAACAGGGGAGGGAAGAGCACCCAGGACTCTCGGGGGGTGGTTTACAGGTGCTCTGGTGATGGTAGAACTGTGGGGACTAGACCTAAGGGGAGAAATCCAGCACTGTCCAAAAATGATCAGTGATGGAAGAGAATAAATAGATTCATTATAAAACACAAAATAAAATGGTGGCATTGAAGAAATAGAAGTGTGTTGTTGTCACTAGTCCCCTTCGCTACTGTTTGAGAAGTGCTTACCGGGGTTTCAAGCCAATGAAGAAAAAGCAGAAGTGTTAAGAATATGCACACTGACATCATTTAAACTTGCATTCATGCACACCTAAGTTTGGAACTAACAACGAAACCAAGGCTGACAAATATGCAAGTGAAATCCATGGGACAGGATACCCAGTGCGTTGTCAACATGGATGGATGCCAAACAGGGTAATCCCCAGAGCAGGGGGAGGTTCCAAGTTCCCTCCCCACCTTCAGGAAAGAACAGAAATGAACAAGGAGGAGAAAGATAAGTCTGAGAAATGGAAGAAGGAATGATCAAAGAAGACCTGGAGAAGGTACATGGAGCAGAGAAACATGTGATGGAGGTGTGTTTGTTTCTCAGCCTTGAACATGTACCAGGAACTTGGGGACATAGAAGGAGACCCTCAAAAGACAAATGGATGTGGGTGAGGGACCCATGGAAGGCTGACAGCAGCAGCCTTTACCTGGGCTTGATTTTGCTCCTTTCATCCCAGACTTGCCTGGCCCCTCTACCCCTTGCCTATAAGTCCCCAGCAAAATGTACCGTAGACTTCTGACAAAATTTTAGGCCTCAGAGGCCCTACTTCAGTTAACCCTTTTAGGCTGGGTATTTCACCCACAAGGTGATGGGTAACTGGGTTCTTTATTTGAAAACTATATTCTTTTCTCTTTTTCTTCTTTTTCTTGTACACTAGTTGTATTAAAGTGCTTTTCCATTGAAGTTCTTAGGCACTAGATTATGTTTTGTTTTGTTGTGGCTGAATGCAGAATCCATTTGGAATAGGCAAGTTTGGGGAGTCCCGGGGTGCCCCTCACCCTGCCCACCAATACATGTACAGAATCAGGAATTTCATTCCAGTGGGCCCATAAACAGGCTTGAGGACAGAAAAGAAACCCTGATTCTGAAACCATCTTATACTAACAAGGTGTTTTCTGGAAATGGTCTTGTTATGGGTTAGATCTAACATCAAAGGGCAGACAACAGAAGAATGGGTCTACATGGATGGTAGGAGGGATCAGATAGAAGAGAGACAGGCATGTCCCAGAAACACATCTGTCCCACTTACTTGGCCCATAATCACATGCAACCTAGTGACACTGCTTGTATCAGAACTTATGTTGCAGTTTTACCTTTCAGTTGAACTTGCCGGGGGCCTCCTAGAACATTCTAAGTTCCTAAAGAAAGTTCTATGTGAGATGCTTCTTAAAGTGCCTGGCAGAGTTTAGCACAGAACTTCACCTGCAGTACATTCTCCATATATAGTTGCTGAATAAATGAAGAAATAAAAAAATCAAAGAAAAAAATACCACATAGCTATTTAAGAAAGATCATATAAATAACTTCCTGAAATCCAAATGATTATCTTTTTGTTTGATTCTGTTTTCCTTTTTTGTTCTTTAAAATATAATCAAATCTCTCAACGTTTTTAGGTGTGTGTGTGTGCGCGCGCGTGAAGTTTGGGTTTTTTCTAAATAGTTTCAAAATTCAATCTTCTCCAATTTCTTTATCTTGGTTTCCAATTTATCTTTAGATGGGTGATTTTTCTCTCTCAAGTTTTATGTTCTTTTTATTGGCAGAATATATGTCCTTTGTTTTGCAAAACAGGGGTACCAGCATGCAGACACAATGTCTAGAGGTAATTAGGAGTAAAATTCTGCCTTATTTTAGCCCACGAGCAATATTCATTGTTCAGGGAAAATTAGGATCCCACCTCCCCAATGAACCAGATATGCAGAAGTTTTCTGTTAAAATAATGCTGACTCCTTAGCCACATTGCTGAGCTCCTCTCTCCTCCCTCTCTGGAAGGAGATGGATCAGTGTGAACTGCTTGACTTGAGGGACAGAGGTAAAAGCATCATTCCACTTTCAAAGGACTCATTATGGCAGGAGTGGAGGCTGAGATAAAGTTCATCATTCCTAAGCACCTGCTTCTCCTAGAGGAGAAAATACTTAAATAAGCAAGATTATTTGGGACAATTAAATGCATTACAGCATTACAAAGAAAGCGTCTGCACAAGGGCTGATAAAGCTGGAAACCCGAGCTGGTTAGTCTCCTACAATCCTGACTGGAAATCTCTTCCAAAAATATTTTCAGAATAAAGGAATCTCAGTTTCAACTGCAGGCCCAGGGTTTATATTTGGATATCTATCCTCTCTTAGATGAGGATAGAGCCCCCAACATACAGGCTTATCTTTAATAATGTACAGAATGCTGGTGCTACAATCTTGTCAGAAACCCTCACATTTTTCCCCTCAAACTTTTGGGAAACTTTTGTTTATAGGCAATATCAGATCATGATCTTTCTTTTCAGAAATGTGTTGAGTAACTGCAATTCAATTTTTAAATAACATCTACTATATTCTCTGATATCCTTTTAAGATACAGACTACATATCTGTAACACTTATAAAAATGCATGTGATCTAAAACTGCCTTCACTTTAAGTTTCCCTGTGTGAAGGATCACACATAACTGATGCGCGTGTTTCTATCAAAGTTGGGGGAAATTTGGCTTCGTGGTATTGCAAGGAAGCTAGAATGTGTCATGACTAGAATTCATTGTGGCCTATAGCTTGTGCGCTCAGAAAGGAAAGAAATTTTGAGTCAGAAGAAACCCATTCCCTACCACTACTCCACAACAGTCCTGTGTAATCACAGAGTTTGGTGCAAAAAGCAAGCAATATACTACCACACCCTGGTCACCATGGGGCCACTGAGTTTGGGGACCCAGTTCTCACAGAGTTTGAAAGTACAGTTTGATGCTGAGAGAGGGAGACAGAGAGAAAGAGAGAGTCCATGCCCAGATAATGTCTATCTCATTGTGATTTTGAGAAAAATCAATCAATAAATATTCAAAATGTGGTCCAGAAAAGGAAGCCAGTTCCTAAAATATCCTGGCTGGAGAAAATATGAGTAAAATGGAGCAAAACACATTTTTGATAACTTTAAATAATGTGGACTCATGAAATTTTAATGCCAGAAAATCCTTGAGATAATTTAGTTCATTGGTTCCCAAATCTGGCTGACCATACAAAATTACGCTAGACTCACTGAATCAGAATTTTCAGGAGCATGAGCCAGGAATGCATATTAATTTTTCTGTCCTCAAGTACATCTAAGATCATTCAGGCAGAGGAGTAAGTGGATGAAGTGATGTGTTGAAAAATGCATATCAAGACCATTACAAAAGCAGCTCTAGAACCAGACACAAATTAAGAGACTTCCAGAATTCAAAATGCATTAGGAAGCTCTCTTAGCACAACCCTCTTTCTCAAAAGGGGTTCTTAGCATATAAAAGATTTTCTCAGGGAATTCAGAATCCATCCTCTACCTAAGATATTCTCAGAGGTGAAGTCCAGAAATACTCATTTTCAACACGCCCTCTATTGTGATTGTAAAGTTCTGCTATTCAGCTGTTTTGTTTCCTCTGAGGCCATTCCTCTCTGTTGTTTATTTGGGAGAAGTTAAGTAACATTTTAATACCTTTCCTCTACTAGAAATGGTAAGTCTGTTCTATGAGAAGTTTATTATATTTATACAATAGGTCTACAAGGGCCCCAAAAATGACCCCTGTAACTATCCCCAGTGAAGTTGCTTCTGCATTCCTGGGTCATCCAGAAGAGTTGCTCTCAGTGTCGTTTGAGCTCTCGTGACTTTTCCAAGACCCCTCTATCCATGGGAGACTGGAAACAGAAAACTCCTCTAGTTCATCTCTCACTCATTCCTCTCAGTTTTTGATCCCCCTCACTTGTAGTCAAAGCCCTTTTCCTACTAAAAATAATTTTAAAAAGTGAAAGATTGACTAAGTGCTTCTTGCTGCCTCATGGCTCCTGGCCATAGCCTTATGCAAAGCAGCTGGGTCTGGTTCTGAAACCAGCAGGCCCCACTGCATTGGAACACAGCCAAACCTATTTTCCAACAATTAACTTTCTCAGTCTCCCCCATTCTCTGGGACAAAGTCGAAGGCAGAGTGGCTTCCTTCCTCCCCACAGCTTTCCCGGCCTGAAGGGTGAAAAGCAGTTTAAGTGGGTACCCTTGGGAAAGCAAGTCTGCAATGAGGGTGTTCTCAGGCTCCCATCCTTCCTGCCTCTTGTCTCCACTCCAGCCTGACTGAGGCATTGCCCCTGCCTGCTTCCCAGAGCTGCCTTCTTTGTGCCCTGCCTTTTCACAATGGCACACTCCTGTCTTTCAGGTTTGCTGTGTTCAAAACATAGTGCTGTCTTCCATGAGAAAGATGAACGCTGTCGCACTTCACAGGAACTGTACGGAGGGAGGGAGACGGAAGGTGTATTGCAAGTTGAAAAAAATTCAAGGGAATGTGCAAAAATGTCCCAAAGTATGAAGGAAAAACTAGAACTGTGCTGAATTTTTAGAAATGTTGAAGTTATTTGCAGCTATAGACTCTGAGTAGAACAGGGAACAAGGATGTAAAGTAGTTCTGGAGATGCAGAGTGAAAAAAGAAAAGCCCTGAATACAGCACATTGGTTGTACAAATGTGATGACCTTCCTCAGAAGCAAATTATCCTTCATCTTCACCTTTGCAGGTCTTCTACAAAGCGAGGGTAGGGGTGGTGATGTAGATTCAAGGTGCAGGCTCTCATCAGGTGAGCAGGAACATGGTGCATCCTTGTTGTCAGTCACCAACCCACTTGAGGAACCTATCCCTTTCTCATCACCTAAAGTTGAGACACTAATCCCGGTTTACCTGAGCATGGGGTATGTCACCAGAATCCCGCCAGACCAGAGAGGTTATTTCCCACTCAGGCTGTAATTCCCACACCAGTAAGCAGGGGGCGCAACCATCTACAATTGTCCTTGCCAATTTAGGAAGGCTCAGTCACCGCAGCAGAGGGTGGGCCTGAGAGGCCACACAGGGCCCCATCCCCCTCATCCTGGAAGTGAAATGTGTCCTTTCTACTCTTGTCCTACTCCTGTGAGACCTATTCATACTAAGGGGATGAAAATTCAGTTTCCTTTGTGCCTGGAAAAAAAAATTGATAATAAGATACTGACAAATCTCAGTTATCATTTACCACACAGAGGCACAGGCCTGTTGTGAGGATTATGTAACAAAATACCAATACGCAGCCAGTGAAGTGCCTGCCTACTGTGGCATAAAGGAAGTGCTAACTTAAGACCCTGTTGTAACATCGACCATCCTTGCCCTCTTGCCTTTAGTGGTCACACCTCATTATCTCCCTAATGTGCACAAAACAGCTCACCCAGAGTTGTGACACATCTCTGAGAAAACCACACTCCAGAAGACTGGAAGCAGGAAGACTACATTCTTCTGCAGTGAAGAGGCCTGTGACCTCAGCCTGTCACTGAATACACAGGGGCCGGTGAAGAAGGTCACTACCTAATGGATGGAAATAGGGATAAGTGGGAAAGTAGTGATTTGAATTCCAGCTTGAATCCTGTCATGAGTTGGACATATAGCCTTGAAAAAACTCATTTCATCTTTCCAGAATTTGGCTTCCTTATCTATAAAAAGAGAGGTTTAGGCCAGAGGATCCAAAGTTCCATACGTGAAGTATAATAGCCATGATTATGAATAAAGCACTTACAAAAATAAGTTTATATCCACTGAAACTTAAAGTTTTCAATCAGCTATCCAATCCAATAACCCCTAGTCTGACTGGTTAAGCCTTCTCAGAAACGTGAATAACTTAGCCCATGTCATATCAGGTGGGAAACAATGAAAAAACAACCACCCGTAGCAGCTCCAGCAGAGGGAAAGATGTATTAGGGTCACAAAGGAAGTGTGGTAACTGGGAGCCAAGGAATGAGCAGCAACTAAAATTTTCTGTGAATGTAGTCTACAGAATGTATCAGTAATTCTGATGCAGACCATGTAAAGTCAAGAATATGGGCACTTTCTCGGGAGAAGCACCAATAGTTTCAAATCAGAACCACATTGAATATCATTTACAGGTTTTGCACATATTCTGAAGCAATAAAATCTCATGGTTAAGAGCGTGGGTGCTGAGACCAGAATATTTAGCTCTGTCGGTTGTTTTTTCTGCTGACCTTGGGCATAAACACTCAAAGCTTGTTTTTCCTTATGAATAAAATGAAAGATAATAACATCTACCTATGAATGATGAAACTTAAATGGCTTAATTTTACATAAAATACTTTGCACAGTACCTGTATATAATAAGTGTTGTTTTCATAAAGACCCAATTAAACAATTGCTCCCAGGATATTACAGTGTTAGAATTGGGTATGCTCAAGGAGGATCACAACTGATCTTTAGGCAGCAGACAGTAGGAAAAGCCAGGGAAGTATCTCTGCTGGCAGAATTTTGTCTTAATGAGGGGTATTTCTGACCAACTAAATTACACATAACCAGGCCCTCCCAGGTGGCACAGTGGGTTAGAGCACAGCACTGAGAAGCTGACTGCAGCTTCTTGGGTGTAGGTTGGAACCCCAGCCCAGAGGTGACCCACATGGCCTGGTAGACCTCTCCTATTTTGCCCACTGCTCCCCTCAGCAGTGTACTTTGTCAGTCTGACTGTTCTGCTCCCCACTCTGTCCCTGGTGAATCCTCTCACTGCCCCTGCACCTCTGGCATAAACAAATATATATATATAAACCTACACATAACCACATCTAGAGTTAGTTTGTGCCCCTTAGGGTTTTTGTGGACATCAAAGAGGAGTTGAAATCAACTGGAGAGGCAGATACAAGAACTATCCCATGGTTCCTGGTGTCATTCAGCCTGAAGAATGGCTAGAGTCTTCCTAGAGACACCTGTGCTTACATGTGAACAAAGGAGAGACAAAAGGAGAGAAGCAGGAACAACAATGGAAGAAAAGATCCCTCAGTGATCTTAGCAGTCACTGAGACCATTGCTCAAAGTTGTCGAAGAGCCACTCAGTGGAACTGTGCTCCTCACCAAACTAGGAGTTCTCACTAGTTTCAAACTGCCCAATATGGTAATGCGCCATAAATACCAAACATCAGTTGAACATCATAAAATATCCGATGAATGTACAATATATTCACCCTACTACAGAAGAACCAAAAATAAGTAGATATAGACAATCCCCCCACCCAAGGAGAAAAGATAAGTCTGTGTATTATAGACTCCAGATCTCTCTACAAGAGATTGAAGAGAATTGCTAAAAACCAAGACTTACAGAGGTAAAGAATTAAGACTCCACATAGGGGGGAGGAGACAGCCCAAAGGGGTACATGAAAGGAAGCTGCAGTTAAAATGGCTGGTCACACGGTGAATGGAGGGAATGGAAATTTGGGGGTGATTTATGAATGTCCAGGAGAGAAGACTTTTGATAAGGTGACTTCTAGAATTTGGAAATGCTCCATACTGACAGCCAAGATATTATTAGTTGTGGTGGTCAAGACCGTAGCTAAAGTTCCCCAGCACAGAATGGCACAGAGAAGCCAGATAGAGAGAGCCTATCAGTGACATCTCCCTTGGGACTGTGATGGATTAAAGACTAGGGGCCCTTCCTTTTGGGGTGCTATGTAAATCCCTAGATTTTTTTGAGGATTCCTACTTAGAAAGGGGGATAGAAAAAGGGAAACAAAAAATCATTTAATGTGAATCAGAAAAATAAAAATGTGTCTTAAATCTTGCCAACATAATAGTTGGGCAAAAGCCACACATTACATGCACATAATAATAAAAGAGGAATACATTCAAACATTAAGGCTCCCCTCTGAGATAGGGGTGGGATCAAAACAGGGATAGGAGGAGCCCAAGGGGCTGTGGTGATGGCATACATGTGACCTGGTGGTGGGAACTTCATGTGAGATGAAAAAGCACACAATGTACAAAAATGAAAAATGATCTTAAATGTATGTATACACAATAAATAACTATAGATTATATATAATAACAATAATTTAAGAAATTAAAACTGGTGTCTCTATATCATCTTGTTACAAGTAATATTCAATAGTTTTCTGATAATCCTCATATATTTAAAGTTATTTTTTAAAATTAAAAGTACAAAAATGCCCTCATCCCTAGCTATGACTTGGTAGATGATTTATCCTGGGTCCACAGGTCTTGCTCTCCTTTGGAACAAAGTCAAACTCTGCCTAGTTCTGGCCCCTGAGGAACTAGAGAGGCTTTGATGCTCAACCATTCTAGCTCTTAAATAGTTTTCAACGATAGAAACAAGAGTCTGTTCCAGGACACACATGACTTTGTTGGATTCTAAATGATTACAAAGTTCCCTAAGAAAGGGAAAAAAAAAAAACCTTTCCCTCTGCTGGCAACTGAAATTAAAAGTCTCTGTGAGAGTCTATGGGAAAGAAGTATGTTTGGCTGTGTATGTGTGTGTGTGTGTGTGTG
>NW_004567116.1:11499082-11518649 GCF_000260355.1 Condylura cristata | reverse complement strand
AGAGAGAGAGAGAGAGAGAGAGAGAGAGAGAGAGAGAGAGAGAGAGAGAGAGAGCTTTAAAACATGCCATTCCAGAGCTCTTAATTTCTTTCTGTAGATCCATACTTCTGTCTGGCAAATGTATCCCTTTCTCCCAAAGGGCTTCCTGAAAGCGTGTTCTCTTACAGAACCTCAGAACAGTCTCCAAATCATTGAATATCACCACTGATACGCTACTACCATCTAATCCTCAGACCCCATTCAAGCCTGTTTCCCCAACCAAATCCTTTATATCGAAGGATGCGGCTGCAGAATCAGTCCTTCCAGGACTTTGTCAGCAAGGCTCTTTTGGGTCCTTGAATCTGAAATGGTGCATCAGTCTCTTTGTCCTGGATACTTGAAGGTAACAGGTCAACAATGCATCGATATTTACATGGGGTAAAAAGCATGTAACACTGAATTTACCTTACAGAATATTTTTAATTCATTTATCTATTTCCTAAACTGAACCTCCTTGATATGAAACATCATATCTTATTTAAGTGTTTCTCATTCCTAACAAGACACCTGAAATATGTTGAGTAAAGACTTGTGGTTGAATGAATGAGCTAAAACTCACTTACAGAGACTCTGAGAAAGGCCACAGATTAAAACTGGTCAGTTTTTTCTGATTCCTCCCTCAAGAAGTACTCTAAGCTTACCTGCTTCTATGCTGACTGACGCTAACAAACAAAAGTTCTGAATCTGAGGGAATGGCCATAGGGAAATCAAGAATCAGGGACAGTGTGTGCTCCAGAGGAGGTAACAATTGATGGGATTTTAAAGGATGAGTTAAGGGTTTTCAAAACCAGTGAGGAGGATAGCTCTCTTAAAATTAATTTATTCCAACATTATCTTCATAGTCTTATGTTTTCAGTTGTAACTCAGTGTTATTGACTGCTGAATAAGACTGACATGGCCAGGAACAGAGTTGAAAGGAAGTAAATCCAAACTCTAATCTGCTGTTTCAATTAACTTGAGGACATCTACAGACTGTAGATGACATATTCTGTAAATGACATAT
Organism: Condylura cristata; assembly: GCF_000260355.1. Classification (NCBI taxonomy): domain Eukaryota; kingdom Metazoa; phylum Chordata; class Mammalia; order Eulipotyphla; family Talpidae; genus Condylura; species Condylura cristata. The sequence goes on along the minus strand of NW_004567116.1, from coordinate 11,517,607 downwards.
TTCAAAAGGTGGCCTCCTTACAAAGTATAAAAATTCCCTCCCACATGCTTTCTTTGGGTCCCCATATTTTTGGTTTCTTTAATTCCATGGAAATCTTCCAAGTTGAGATTTCTTTGTAATGATAAGATAGCCTGTTGCAATGCTTGAATAGATTTGTTCTCTCAAGAGTAGGTTTGATTTTATTGATTTTGTTATAAAGCTTGTAATTGTTCCAGTTTGTTGGAGCTTTTCTCTTTCCTTTCTTTTATATTTCCTAATTGCTTTATCTCTCACAAAAAAAGATCTGGTTTGTGGCTTGTTGATCTTTTCCTTCATTAAGAATGTACACTGCAAGATAGGCTTGATGAAGAAAGGCAAAACTCTATTATCAAAAATTTCATTATGCCCTCTGACAGATGCTTCTCTTTCATATAAAAGCAAGAAAATGTTTTTGTCCTTTACTTTGTGAATAATTGTGTTCTTTGGAGGGAAGAAAAAAAATCTGATATGTTCAGCACTTTCATTCCAACCTTGCGTTATTAGTGTTTAGAATAAATCGTCTTAACTTGGTTCTTTGATTCTCTTTGTCCTTCTGAGTGCTCCTGCATTATAATTTGTATTTTAACAAATGAAATGAGAAGATATCCAAGGTCAATGCAAAAACTGTGGGAAGCATCCCTTCATCTGCACCCATTCATTCTGTGAACATTTGTTGAACACAAACAAAAGGCCAAATATGTTATCAATTACTGGAAATAAAGAGAGAGCAAGTCCAAGTTTCTTCATGCTAAGGCTCCATGAAATTGCAAAGGGAAGTCACACCCATGAAAGTCTTCCATTGTGGGAATGCAAACCTTCAGGTTGGAACCAGGGGCTGTGGGTTCACACCGTGTGAGTTCTAGTTCAGTTTTGCTAGGGATGAGTGACCTCATTATCTGAGCCACTTAAGATTCAATTCTCTTACCTGCAAAATGTGGGCACAAACAGTACATTGTGACTATTAAGTGAAACATTACAGATTAAGTGCTACTCATTGTTAGATATTTATAAGTGCTTAGATGCATTTTAACTCAAGATGCATATTGATTGTGCTTCATTTACATTGACCTGCTAGATTAATAACATAGCTTCTCAGTAAATATTTGTTGACTTAAAACAGATCAATTATTCCACACCCAATGCAATCATTTGATGCCACATGAGACATTAAACTGAGAGTATCCAATGTACACTGGAGAGTTTAAAAGTCTTTGAGAGTAGTTTCAGCTACAGAGATCAGCCAGGTATAATTTAAGTTAAACAGTTTGGTAACTACATCATATTTTACTGAGTTTGACTAACCTACATTGCCCACAAATTTTTCAAATAATTTTATCAGTAATCTGAAAATTTGGCCCATTTAAAATCAAATAATTGTTAGTTTTATGTTTATAGCAAAACTAATTTTTAAAAATCACAACTGAAGTGAAAATTTCAAGTAGTCTATTGTCAGATAAAAGTAAAGTAAAATTTCTAATGGAGTGTTGGTTTTTAACAGAAGTTAGCTTGAAATATATGTGCAAAATAAGTAATATAAAGTTATGCTTTAAGGTTAATCACCTTTAGAGCAAATCATCATAGAAATTCTAGTTTAAATATCCCAGAACATACTGCATTATGACCCAATTATCTTTTCATATGTCTACAGAAAAATAAAATCATAGAACTATAAAAAATAAAGAAACAAAAGTCTTTGAGTGCAATTGGGAGAAGAGTCATAACCATAACAGGTACCTGACAGTTCAAAGTTATCACATTCACACCAACATCAAACTATTTATATAATTAAAAATGATGAGCAACAAACAGCTTGCAAAATCCACTGATATCCCACAATTCTAATTACTGGTAAAGAAATATAACAGAGGATACCTGCCTTCTTAGCACAGTAGACAGAGCATCAGTCTCATAAGAAATATAACAGAGGATGAATCAGAACACAGTGCTCAGTGAATACAACTGAATCTTCCATTTTTCAGACCCAACTTTGGTCACTGCACTTATAGTAAAATTAGCAGAACTGTAGAGGTCTAGCACAAAATACTAAAGTGCCTGACCACCAGGTCTCCATAATTCAAGTAACTCTAAAATAATGGTAGTTCCAGGAGAAAGGAGGAAAAAAAAAACAGTACAATAAAGAGTTCACAAGAAATTGGGGACATTTGAAAAATAAGTTAGTCTTGAGGGAGGAGAACAGCTAGTTCCACAAACAAGCAGTAGCTAATTATTGAATATCTTTTGTGCATTCAGCATATTCCAAAAGATTATCCAAGGATAACCTTGGACATTCTCTGTGGGAAACAGAACTACCATGTGGTTAATGACCTCAGCAAGTATCAGGGATAGAAGTAGAATAAACTGAACTCTGCTAAATCAATATACTAAATCAAATTACCAAAAAAAAAAAATAGCTAATGTTACATAGAAATAAGACATCAATGGAAGACATGAAGAAGCGTCATGGGCAAAATCTCTGTGGAAATCTAGAACAAATTTGTTTAAGGAGCTATCGTTAAGGTAGATGCTTCCAAAGTAGCACATAAAAGAATTTAGGTGTTACTGCATTTTATAGAATTCCCCTTTCCTGAAGGTTGATATTTACCATCACCCTGATAAATGCCTTTTTATCATCTGTTCATTCCTTGTTGGTCTGTTTCTCCATCCTCTAGTATTTATTGCATACAGGAGTGTTTCTCAGACTATTCAGAGATAAATCTCTTTGCTGATGGAGGGTTTTCCCACTGCCTATTATGTACCTATCTAGCCTTAGCCAACAATTTATTACTAGTTGAAAAAGGAGGCAATGAGGTAAAAGACTGAATTGTTTTTATGACCATGTCTATATTTCTTAAAGAGTAAGAACCTTTATAACAGAAATTCATCCTGGAACCACATGAAGCACCATTCATTTGGAGTAAAGTGAACCTTTTATAAAATATTGAAAACAGAATCAAATTCTATGAGGCCGTCACTCTGTTTTACTACCAGAAGCTATTAAAATATCCTCCCAGTTAGTTTCTGCCTCTTCCCAAGTGAAATAATGCTGTGAGCTTTCAAATACAAGGTCATGTGAACACTACAGATTTGATGAAAATCAACACACGACAGCATCATTTGGTTAGGGACAGTCCGCTCTACTGAATGTGATATTTGAGTTTTTATCAGCCTTAAAGTATAAGGCATGGCATACTGGCAAGAATATTTGGGTAAAAGTGAGGAAACCTCTAGTTCTGGCCCAGGTCCCTTATCAGTAAACTGTGTTGCCTTGAACAAGTCATTTAACTTCTCTGTGCCTCGTTTTCCTAGTGTATCTGGTTAAGAGTTTAGAATATGACTTTCAAAATACTTACCAAATACTACAACCTGGAAGTACCAGGCTGCCTTGTCAATGCCACACCCACAATGACCAGATGGTCAGGCAGTGCCTGCTCAGACACTCTACTGAGTACTCCTTAAAAAAGGCATAGCCACTGAACAACACTTACTTGAAAATATAATGTTTTGCTTGTGACAAAATATGGCTTTAAAAATAGACTTTTAAATTCCCTCAAACCTACACTGAGTAATAGGTTATTCCCAATTGCCAGACAAAAATTAATTACCAGAATTTTTGACCAAAATCAGCAGAGGTCTCCGTTCACCACATTCACAGTATAAATACGAATATGCAGCCACTATTCCTGGATGTAAAAGTACAAACTTTAATGTAGTGAGCACTGGCAAATCCCAACAGACTCAAGAAAACAGACTCAAGTATCGAGTTGATTCTCTGCCCAAAAAAATCAACAGTGACAGCCCACCAACAGACAAATAATTTTATCATTGACTGAGGAAAAAAAAAAAGAGGAAGCCAGGAATGGCAAGGTAAGGCAAAGCAAGGAAAGAGAATATATCACTTTTCTACTGTTCTTGCCTACATAATGCTGGCCCTTTGGTTGAAAGTTCCATCCCCTGCAACTAGATGACTTTATTTAGTACCAAACACAATAGTCCACTTTGATGAGCTATTCCTGCAATAACACAGATATAGTCCAAACACAATCCCTGAGGAAGAGTGTGTAGCCTGATAAATACTATAGACCTCTTTGGGGAAAGGGAGCTTGTGTGCCTATATGACTATGGGGAACACCATTGATCCATGTTAGGCCCCGTCATAAGTTTAAGAACAGTAATACTGTAAAAGCAATATTGCCTGTTATGCTGGGATCTGTCGGAAGACATATAAAAGGACTTTGGATTTTCTGACCCAAAGGTAGAAATGGCTTACCAATTTAAAAATATTATATTGAAGCATAATGTACAAGTCACACAATAGGTCAATTACAAGTATACAGCTTCATAACATTACCAAATATAGACTGTAATGCAGTTCACCACCACAGTCAAGTTGGGAACACTTCCATCACCCCAAAAGTTTTCTTATCTCCTTTTGTAGATAATTCTCACACTCTACCCCAGAAAACCAAAGATCCATGTTACTATGGTTTATCATTTCTAGAATTTCCCATAAGTGGAATCATCATGTAGTATGTAATTTTCATGTCACATGTTTTTGAGGCTGATCTATATCATCAGTATTCACATTTTTATCTTTTACTACTACACAAAATTCCATACTATAGCTATGCCAAGATTTATTTATCCATTTGAAAGCAATGGATATTTGGTTTATTTCCAATTTGGTGTTGTTATGAATAATGGTCCTATAAGCAATCTTCTAAAAGTCTTTATGTGGACATGTGTTTTCATTTTTCACACGGAGACATCAAAAGGGGGTGACTGGGTCATTTGGTAAATGCAACCCGAACTTTGTAAGAAATCATCAAATTGCCTTCCAAAATGGCCATTTCCATCCTTATCAGCACTACATTAAAACTCCAATTGTTCCAAATACTTGACAAACTTGTAATTTTCAGTCTTCTTAATTTCAGTGCAGCTAGTGTATGTGTAAATATATATCTCATTGTGATTTTAGCTTGCATTTATCTGATGACCAATGAATCAAAATTTAAGCATCTTTTCACGTGTTAATGGCTATTTTATTTTCTTTGTGTGTGTGCATGCACACTCAAAGCATCTATTTAAACTTTTGAGTTTATTTTTAAAGATTTATTTATTTATTCATACAGAACTGGGGTATAGGCCAGAGGTGCGGGGGCAGTGAGAGGCTTCACCGGAGACAGAGTGGGGAGCAGAACAGGCAGATTAAGGAAGTACACTGCTCAAGGGAGCAGTGGGCGGGTCAGGAGAGGTTTGTGGCTCTATGTGGATCACCCTGGGGCGGAGATCGAATTCAGGCTGAATTGGCTTTAGATTCTTAGTGCTGTGCTTTAATCCGCTGCACCACGAGGGAGGGCCTAAACTTTTGAGTTTTAAAAATGATATTATAAGACATTATTGAGCCATAGGATTCCCTTGCATATATGTGATACAATTTTTGGGAGATATTTTAATAACAATAGTGAGAAAGTTTTAGTTTTTTTTTTTTTTTTTTAAAGATTTATTTATTTGTACATACAGAACTGGGGTATAGGCCAGAGGCTCAGGGGAGGCGAGAGGGTTCACCAGAGACAGAGTGGGGAACAGAACAGGCAGATCGACAAAGTACACTGCTGAGGGGAGCAGCGGGCGGGTCAGGAGAGGTCTGCCGCGCCATGTGGTCACCTCCGGGGCAGGCGGGGATCGAACTCATGCGGAAGCGGCTTTAGCTTCTCAGTGCTGTGCTTTAACCCGCTGCGCCACCAGGGAGGGCCAGAGAAAGTTTTAGTTTTAATGAAATCTGTTTCATCTTTTATTTTCTTTTAAAGTTTGTGTTTCTTGTGTCCCAACTAAGAAACCATTAGCAAACTGTAGGTAACAATGGATTTATTTTATTTTATTCCAGAATTTTTATGGTTTTAACTCAGGTTAAGTCTATAATCCACTTTAATTAATTTTTCTGGAAGGTATGATGAAAGGATTAAGGTTCATTTTTTCCATGTGGGTACCAAATTATTCCAGAACTATTTATTACAAAGATCCTTTCACACTAAATTAGTTTCGTATCTCTAATTAAGAATCTGACTCCAGTCTTGATGTCTAGCTGCTGACAGCTTTTAAGTCCCACTTCTTTCTTCCCAGTTTGTCCCTCATCTGAGCAGGTACCAGCAAAAATTCAGACCTTTCACAGCACCCGCCAGCAACAAGACAATTTTCACTTTGACCACTGGCAGCCATTAAAAAGTCCCAATCCCTCTCCCTGGTAGCACAACAGGTTAAAGTACCATATTTAGAAGCTTTCTGAAGCCACTGCAGCACAAGTTTGATTCCCCCACCAGGGAGCTGACCCACATGGCGTAGCAGACCACTCCTGACCCGCCCACTGCTCCCCTCAGCAATGCATTTCAGTAAATCTGCCCGTTAAAACAAACAAACAAATAAAAAAACAAAAAAACTCCCAGCCCCTCCCAACCCATTCTCTCTACCTTTCACAAACTGGTAGGGACCTGCTTGTGCCTGAAATCACTCTTCTGGAGATACTTGTGTAACTAGAACAATTTTTCTCATACCTCCTAACTGGGAAGTAGTTCATATCCACTACAAACCATCTTCACCAGAAATCAGTTAATCTCATGAGTATAGGTCTATTTTCAAATTCTCAACTCTGTTTCATATTCTGTTGATATTTTCATTCAGTTTTCCAACCTTAGACAGAGTGAATTTATCAGTCTTTATCCAATGATTTACCTTCCATCTATCCATAGTATTTCTAATAATCTGAGGGCACCCTATTTGCTATTACTCCTGACCTACCTGTGCCTTACCTTGGCCAAAGATTTGGATAGAAAAGATTCAAGAAGAGGTTTCAAAATTTTTCACACATTGTTTTCTTGCACTCTCTTACTCCCATAACAGCAAGTTTGAGCTAGTTTTCTCTTCTGGAAAATGAAAGACAGGTGGAACAGAGTCAAGTCAACTCAGTCATCTCAGCCTAGTCCATTAGTGATCAACCTCATCACCCATTGACTTCCAGACAGCTAAGCCAACACAGTCAAAAACAGCCTAATTGCCCAGGTAAGCTACATCTGACTGCAAGTTAATGAGCAAGCCCATCTGCAATCACCTGAGTCAGGTCAGAGAAACTGAAGCTTGAAAACACATTTATTTCCCTATGCTACTGAAATTTTATGATTGTTTATTACACAGCATTATTGTGGCACTGGGTAACTGATTTAGTAGATTAGAATCAACCTGTGTAAATATTCAATCCAAGAATATTAGTCATCTGAAATGCTTCCATACTCTCAAGCCATCAAACCTGGTCATGTTCTTTCTGCAACTGTTTCACATAAAAGGGTATGAGTTATTGACATCTCAGTTTAAATGAATTTTTCATATTCAGAGGCTTCCTATAATAATATTTACAGCGTCCTTGAAAACAGCATTTATGTGTGTGTGTGTTGGGTAGGAGGGTACATGACTGCAGAGAACCAGGATTTGATAATACCAAGTAATTTAGTACTATTGGGACCTGCCAGGAGTGTTTGTCACCTGCCACATTTCTTTCTACAGTTACAAAAGCAGCCCCCTTGCTTGTGCTGCATCATGAGAGGAGTCTTGGCAAAGGAAAAGCAATATTCCTTTTGCAATTCCAATTTCACAGCTGAATAAGGAACAAGCATAAGCAGAGAGTAGCCTAAGAAAGGCAGGATAAGCATGGCAGATGGGGAGTCCTGACATTTATTCTGCAACCCTCCTCCTCCTTATGACCCTTCACTTGGTACAACAACAAAAATTAAGAATGGGGTTCAAGTCTTGATGAGATTCCAGATACAACCTTTAACTTCCTTGAATAACTAGATTCCACTCAGGCAGAAACATGGGGTTGGCATCTTTCCATCTATCAATGATTGTGTTTTCACTTTAAGGCTTATGAAAAGAGTAATTTTCTCCAGGTCTGTATAGCTGGAAGAGACGGGGAGGAGAGGACAGTGAAAGTGACATCTGTCAGCCAGCAGTAATTAAGCAGAGATGTGTGTAGTTTCAGTGCTCTAAATGGCCCAGTTAAAGTGTTGATGAGCAGTGAAATGTCTGATTAAATTTTAAGCAGGGATAAATGGGCCAGACCCACCATAGGATAAGGGTAATGGAGTAGTAGACTGAGCAAATTAAAGGGACAATGTGTCAGTGCTAGTGAAGAGATAATCTGGTACAATTATGCCTTTTCCAGAGTTTAAACATAGCTTCCTCTGTGTTATCTCAAAGAACAGATCTTCTAAGCAAGCCCCCTGAGCATCAGTGTAGGTCACTGGAGTGAAACTGTATCCATTTAGATATCAAGAAACTACAGTTCCAGGTTCAGCACTAACATTACTGAAAGTACCTGAAGCCAATCACATCACTCCTTTGAGCCTCCGTTTTCTTGTGTGTGAAATAAGAAGTGAGTCACAGAAAGACCTAAGACTGAATGCTGTATCATTTGAATTTCTTAAATGATTCCAGAATGAAAATGTATTGTCTATGCCTAAGCCAAAACAAAAGTGGAAGTGTTGATTTACAGAGTGTCCTGGGAGCCTTAAGAATCTTGGAGATGCCAGAAGGGAGCCAACTGGTTACAGCTTCAAAACCTCATCCCATCACTGATAAACAGCTAGTTTTCTCTCATCTGTTTTAAGTTTGGGGTGTACATATTTTGTAACAAATAAAGATTCTGATGACAAAGTATTCAAATCACTAAATTTAACTTTTTCCTGACTTTCTGTTCATACCCATCAGTGGCCCAGGAAAATTTTAAGAGGGCACAGGAATCAAAATAGAAGGACAGAATAGTGAGTTGTGTAATGATGGAATCTTAGAAAACAGCCAATTTCTTCTATCCATTGTGTCAGGAAGACCAGAGGTTGAGTGCTTATGGGTCCTCATAGCAAGACTTCAGAGTTCACGAGGTGATTAAGGTGAATTCAGAAGATGCTTGCTATAACCTTAGGTGATCAGAAAAAAAATATTCATATGCCCTGTGGATCAGTAAAGGAATTAAAAATATCTACAACTGAACAATACTGTGAAGGGTTCCAAATCCAAGTCTCGTATTTGGAGTTGCCTTTACTCTTACTTGTGCATGATGCTCAATGCTAATTGCTCATTGGTGAAATAACATGTACTAGTAGTTCTTTCTGTTAAGCTTAAAAATCTGTGCCTATATACACACACAGACACACATGGACAACCAAACACATTCCCCACTATTGATCATTAACAGACTATATACACAGATGACAGAAGATGGAAGGATGGATAGACGGACAGATGGATGGATATAGATAAATAAGTGTTTTTCTGTTTCTCTCTTACATTAAGATATTTCCCTCATATTCTAAAGACAAACTTTGCATTGGAAATTCATGTTATTAAAATAAAAAATCTAAGAGAAACAAAGTGACTTCTGTTAGTTTTAATTCTCAAAGATGACATTTTTAGAGTATATAAATATACATTAGTTTTGAAAGGCAGAAATGGTTAATAAATTGAACTTTTAAGTTCCATGACTACCTCTAAAGAAAATAAAACTTGTTCTCAGACAATAGCCTCCCTACCTGATAGGAAGTAGAAAATGAAAGGCATTTTGCAGGATCTGAATAGAAAGGATGACAGTTGTTCAAAAAGTCCTTCAAGAAGGGATGGTCTTATTTATCATCTCAGAAGTTTTCTTTTTGGTCAGCTTCTTTAACGCTTTCCACTACTCTGCTTTGGCCCCTACACCCAAATTAGGATACTGACCATCTACAGGTTATCTACCCTTCAATTTTTCCACAAGTACTACTTCCTTACACCTTAGCTTTATTGATGTCCACGATCTGAAGCAGTGAAACTGATGTGTCTTGGCTCTCCATTCTGGCTCAAAACCATGGGTTGATAACACTTAGTAGGTTCACAAACAGCTGAGGAATAATAATACAAAAAATAACCAAAGATGGTGCCATCATTTTCCAGTGGAGTCTGGAAATTCATGTAATCTTAATGGTGGAAATAAGAAATAGTTAAGTCAATAGTGTAGGAACCAACAGTGCCACCCAGTAAGTCATAAGGCATCCTCTTAGTGAAGATGAAGGGTAACAGTTCTGGCTATGGGTAGGATGTCTTGTGTTGCCATGGTCTAGATTATCTTCTATGACAGAGAGAGTGGGAGGCAAAGGGAAAGGTGTGGGCTATGAAAATTTCATGCTAAAAGACTATTTTTCCATTAATAACAGAATTCAGTACCAGCTGTCATCAGGATGGTCTAATGACCAGCTGACTTAAATGACATTTCCATGGAATATACCAAGATCTCCAAATTAGGAAAACAAGTTACTTGTGGATATAAAAGTCCTTTTCCAGATTTGGTCATGTGAGTATCCACCTGCACTAAACTCTAAGTTTGTCTAGAAGAAAAAATATATCAGGGTTGGAGGTTTGCAAATACCAGGACCTCTCTCTATTGTACTCTATTGTCATATAATCAATCAACTACCAACTTGAACATCTTTATTTATATGTTCCTGTCTCAAGTTTAACATTCAAATACAAACTCTTGAACTTTACTTGCTCTTCTCATCCACTTGGGAGACACTGAGATGTTATTCCAATTCTTAGTAATCTCCCCAGTGAGCCTACTTACCTCCACCTCTATTGCCCGTCTCTAGCCCAAGCCAATATTATCTTTTGTCTGGGTTAGTGCCCTTACCAATGAACTCAAGGAATTTTCTTCTATTTAAAGTGCAATCTCTAGATACATGTTGTGGAATTAAAAAAAAAAAAATGCTTCATTACTTCTCTCTCTTCAAGCCTATCTTAACTGAGAAGTGAATGACAAAGATGTAGTGAACTTATACAAGATGAAAAAATGACAGAAGAGTGTGAAGACCCGGAAGGTCAATTGCCAGTGACAGAAGAGAAGATGCAGATAAGAAACCAATGGATTCAGCAGTTTGTACTGGAAACCTCCTAAAAGTTTCCTAAGCAACAGGTAGGAGCAGTGTAACCTGGTCAATATTTAGCAACTATAAAAACAAGTAAACAAAAGCACTGATCTAAAAACAAGTAAACAAAAGCACTGATCTGTAGTATCTTTCTGTGATCAATTTCAAGTTACAAATGTTACGTCACTAAATGCAAACTAGAGAAGTGTGTTCACTTCTCAATTCCTAAATGATACCTTGGAGCACAAAAGTTACCCTCTTGAAACTTTCCACAGGAAGATCGTCAGACACTTGCTCCAGCAAGATCAGGTTGAAAGTCATGAAAGAGGAGTCTAAAAATGGGACTTTCCCTGTTGGGAGTGATGCGAAGTTCCAGGAAGAAAGCTGTGCTATAACTCTAAGACCACACTGAGAGTAAGACAGGAAGTCAACATGCCCCAGGAAGTAGAGCTCAAAGAAAATAAAAGGAAATGGAGCGTGGTGACTCATTAAACTATGAGTAGATAAAAGATATTAAATGACAGGGACTGAAAGTCACACTTCTCATTTTATATCTCTTAGTAGACACGAGTTGCACTCTTATCTATGGCTCCAACTAATCACCCCCAGGAACTCTGAAATGTGTGCTTTGAGTACACCAATTTCTAGGTCCCATCCTCACTTCTCCATTTTCAGCTTTTTGGTCAGAGATCCTGGGAATGTGTGCTAGATGTGTGTTACTCTGGCATGTGGTGACAAGCAGTGCCATGAGTAACAAATGAGCCCATTACTGCTTTACAGTAAAGGAGACAGGTTAATCCTTTGTCAATTCCCTGTGTGCCATGTCTTCTTCCTTGTTTCAATTACCAAGGAAGTGATGGCACTTTCTCATCCATAGCCTTTCAACACCTGCTGACATGTGTTTAGGATATCGCTGGGTCTGTGAGTCTTAAACACACTGGTCAGAAATCCTCATGGAAAATATAGTATAAAGCCATAGAGAAGATGAAAGCAAATGTTATCTAGAGTCAGACAAGTGGCAGAAGTAAGACAGGCAAGAAGAAAAAGATTCTTTCTAATCAAAATATTTATTTCAATATAAAAATAAAAATAATTGCTACAGGGCCCCTCCCTGGTGGCGCAGCGGGTTAAAGTACAGCACTAAGAAGCTAAAGCCACTTCCGCATGAGTTCCATCCCTGCCTGCCCCGGAGGTGACCACATGGCGCGGCAGACCTCTCCTGACCGCCCGCTGCTCCCCTCAGCAGTGTACTTCTCAGTCAACCTGTTCTGCTCCCCGCTCTGTCTCTGGTGAATCCTATCACCCTCCGCATCTCTGGCCTGTACCCCAATTCTGTATGAATAAATTAAAATAATAATAATAATAATTGCTACGATCCAACTCATCGTACTACCTAGATTATCAGTGTTAATCTAGATCTTATTCATGAGGAAGTTGATTCACTAGAGAATGTGGTGACTTGCCTCCGGAAGTAGATATGTCCTGAGACAGCATTTGGCTTTCTCAACATCAGCAATTCAAACTCCCTCATTTTTTTTCTCAATAGCTTTCTCATTTATTTAACAAATAAAATTTTTTAGTGTCTTCCATAAAATTACTACCGTAGGCACTAGCAATTCAGTGAAGGTTGAAATGAAGTAATGATGGGAATACAAAATCAAAAATCACAATTTGGCAAAAAATCTTATAGACTAGTAATTAAATGCAATGTGATGAGTGGAATCAAAAAAAAGAAAGAAAGAAAGAAAGAAAGAAAGAAAAGAAAATATAAAGAAGCACACTTGTGGGATTCAGGGGAAAATTCCCAAAAGAAGTGGTTCTTGAGTTGATTTGAAGGAAAACAGGCATTTACAAGGCATTAAATGGGGAATGCATAGGAAGCAGAAGGAATATCAGATAAGTGGGAAAGTGTAGTTGGAAGTTTCATAAAGCTTATACCTTTTCTTAACCTCAGATGACACTACCTTATTGATAATCTCCTTATTTTTGGTTTTCAAAGCACCATATATTGTACCTCATTAACCTTTTTTTCCCTCTGCTTAGCTGTTGGTATTCCTAAGAATGTTGTCCTCAGCCCCCTTTTCTTTCTCTACAGACTGGCCTGAGCTCCAAATTAATAAATACAACCATAAAATGGAAGTATTCAATTAAATGTAACATCATTAAAGATTTGAAATTATTTTCAACTTTTCTCCTCAAAAACCCTGCTCCTTTCTGATTTACCTCAGTAAGTGGCACCATCACCTAGAGAGTTAGCGGAACCTAAGGTGAATTGAGAGTGCAGGGCTCTTGCTCAAATATCATTAAGGATCACAGTACACCAACACAGCCCTTCTCCTGCCAGCCCCTTTCAGATCGACTCTACACAGATACCTGAACTCTGAGATTGGGCCTTGGCCTCCTGTTCCACGCCGCTATTCCAGCAAAAGTTAACACAAACGAAATAAACTTGTTCTAGCTTCAACTTAATTGAAGCTGATCAGGCAAAACCTTAATGAGGAAATAATGAGACTCCCCTACCCTCTTTTGCAGAGAGAGAGAGGGAGTCTAACATGGTTACCTGCTAGACCTTACTCAGCTGACAGGCAGTATCAGGAGGCATTTTCTTTGCAGATCTTGCTACTGTTCAAATGTCTTTATCAATTTCAGGCAGTTTAGAGCTCCAGCAAATTGAGGTCTCTGATGTGAATAATACTATTATGGACACAGGGGTGCATTAATCTTTCTGGGTTAGTGTGTTCATATTCCATAGTTAAATACTCAGAGTGTATTGCTGGATCAGATGGTGTTTCCACTCCATACACTTGTCCACAGAAGCGGCACCCATGTACATTCTCACTGACAAGAGAAGGAGTTCCTTTTTCTACACAGCCTTGAACAAAACGTGCTCTCTGTCTTGTTGACATGGACTATTCTCACAGAGGTGAGCTGAAGGAGAGATGGTAACTCTCCTGGCTGTGATCTGCATTCCCCTTATGCAAAGTGACAATGGGCATTTTTTAATCACGTGCCTGTGAGTCATCTGAATGTCTTCTTTGGATCAGCATCTCTTTAGGCCTTTCCCATTTTTTAATTGGGTTTTTAGTTTTTGCTGTTGTTGAATGTTAGGGGGTATGTATGTATTTTGGAAGTTAACCCCTTGTCAGATTTCTGAGGTACAAAGACCCTGTATGTAGGTTGCCTTTTGTTTTTGTCATGGTTTTCTTTGCCATACAAAAGCTTTTTAGTTTCATGTAGTCTTGTTTATTTTGGCCTTTGTTTCCTTTGCCATCAGAGGTGAATTACCAAATATATCTCTGAAACTGATATCCAGGAATGTACAGTCTATGTTTTCTTCTATGTATTTTATGGTTACAGTTCTTCACAGTGTAGATTACAGTATACTGTAGAAAATTGAAAGCCACTACATTTTGTATTTTACAAGCTGAGTGGTATTTTTGAAGTCCTCTAAAATAATCCCAATAGTCCCTAATCTTTTGGGGGTTGTGAAACATACAAACATTACACAGCAGAATCCCAAACAGAAAGAGGGAAGGCGGAAGGGAGGAAGGAAATGAGGGAGGAAAAAAGAGGGAAGAATGGAAGGAAACACGAGGGGCCAGATACCAAGCTAGGCACATTTGCATACCTTACTCCCTTTAATGAACAGTGAGCCCAGAATGTAGCATTAAAATTGTCGGGATCATGCTACACATACAGTAACTAGTATTTCAAATGCCTGTCAACAACTCCATCAGCTTCTTCATTTCTGACTTCCTATTTGAAGTGATGCCTCCGAGAGCTTGTGGCTGGTACTTCTAAAAGAAGAACCATGTATTTTACCAGTTACCTTTGGCTTCACTAGGTTGTTGAGTTTTCTGTTAAGAGTTCAGCCAGTCTTCTTCTCAGTTGAAACAAAGCTATACCAGGCCAGTAACAAAGACTGATTGTTCCACAGTTCCAGAACTAAGTCCTAATAGCCTCATGGCTTTCATGTAATTCATATCTAATGGGGGTACAGAGAGGAATGGAGGAGAGTGAGGAAGAGGGGGGAGAGACGGCCCTACAGATGACCTTGGAGCAATGTGAATGATGTCTAATGCTTGGCAGTTATAGGCTATCAGACACTAATATACTCTCTGGGCTGAACCGAATAGGCCCATTACTCTCAACTGCAATTCGCCATCTGTGAAGCGAGTTGGTGACTTCAGACAAGACTACAAATTGCACCCAATACCAAAAAAGACAGGGAGGGAATTATGATGTAAAACCAAGGGAAGAGCAGACAGAAGTGTGGGCTGACAAGAGGCCATACACAGAGAAGAAATAAACCTTCACCTCCAGAACAGCCCCAAATGACCCCACCATTCACAAGACTGAATTTGTGTGTCCTAAGGGACAGTATGTAAGTTCCTGAGATCAAAAGTTTGCTGTCATTAGGAGAAATGTGCACAGCTGGAGCCGGCAACACCCCTCCACACACTCACAGGCAGCCCCTCTCCGGCTGTTGTCACAATTCATTAGCTCCTTCTGACATTCATTTGACATCATTTCAGGAGAGGGATCTAACCGCAGCCTAAAGAAAAGACACTTTGGAAAGCATAATTCAGAGCAGTCCATGGGTTTTGAAAAATGATGGAGAAGATAACAGCCCATAAAGCTTATTAGTGGCGCTCCGCACTTGAGGCTTGCAAGGTGTACCTGAAATTATTTTGATACTGACTCTACCACTTAGAAGCTGCTATCCACTGAACTATGTTCCCTTCAAAATCTGTATATTACAGGCCTACCCACCCACCCACCCCCAAATGTGAACGTATTTACTGATAGGGTCTCCTAGAAGGTATTTAAGGTTAAATGAGGCCAGGAGAATAAGGGCCTAATAAGAAGCACTGGTGTCATCATCAGCAAAGGAAGATACATTGAACACATCTTGCCTCTGCTTGCACAGAAAGGAAAGGCCATGTGAAGATGCAGAAATGACGACCCTCTGCAAACCCAGAGAGACTGTACATAAATCAGCCCTGCTAGAACCTTAATCTTGTACTTCCAGCTTCCAGAACTACAAGAAAACAAATGTCCTGAATTTAAGTCTTCAGGCTCTTGTCAATGCAGCCTGAACAGACTAATCGGGAGCAATGTCAGCTTAGGCAATACATCAGGATACAGTGGACAGTTTGGGGGTGTATTCACTATATATTGAGTTTTGAGGGTTAAGCATGGTGGCTGGCATATACTCAGGGGCTGTTATCTCTCAGTGCCTTGTCAATGATTTTCCAAGCTAAGAGACTGCTGAGGATGCATGAACCCCTATCTTCTGCCTAAACTGAAGTTGCCAGATAGCAGGAGCCTGTTGAAGCTGCCCCTTGGAGACACAGCAAAGGTCTTTTCTAAGAACTCACATTCACTAGTACCTTCCATGAATCAGAAACTATAATAAAGACCCCACTCTCATTATCTCATTCTTTCAACTCTGTGGAGGAGATAATTGCTGCTGGGAAAAGTGTTTGCCTAAGAATGCACAACAGTGAAGCCATGCAGATGGGAACCCAGGGCTCCTAGACTGCAGGGTCATCCAGAACAATCCACGCAGCCCTGCCAAGGTCAGAATGCTTCACCTGGCACAGTGAACCTGCTCTCCTAAGGCACAAAGAGGATGAGTGGAGTGGGTGAAAGAGAGAGAGCCCATCAAATAAAGTGTGCTGTGGAGAATATAAAACCATCCTTTCTAGAAATATCTAATGACCTAGGGAAAATCTGCTAAGAAGTGAAAAGGCAGCATATGCAATTTTTGAAAAGCATTCATATATATTAAGTTATTTATTAAGTTTTTCTAACATTCATTTGACATTATTTCAGTGAACAGGTGCATCTCATGAGATGTGTTTAGATAGGTGCATATGCACACATATCAAAGATTGGAATGAAATATGCTATAAACATGCTCATTTTGTGGAAAAAATTTGGTGTTTGCACCAAAGTGGAAAAACTCTATGTGTTTGTAAGTAATTATGCATTATTTTTTTCATCACTGGAGTTCTATAAGAAACAGATGTCTTCAGTTTTAACCTAAGCATCTTTTTATTTAAAGATTTCTTTTTACTTATTTATGCATTCAAGAAACTGGAGTGTAGGCCAATGGTGTGGGGGTAAAAGGATTCACCAGAGACAGAGTTAGGAGCAGAATGGCAGATCTAACTGAAATACACTGCTGAGGGCAGCAGCAGGCAAGACAGGAGGGGTCTGCTGCGCCATGTGGGTCAGCTCCCTGGCCAGGGATCAAATTCACGCAGTAGCTGTAGCTAACTTCATAGTGCTGTGCTTTAACCCAGAGTGCCACCAGGGAGGGCCCAGTCTCTTATTTTTTAACAGAATATTTAGATCATATTTAAGTTTAAAGTGGTTATTTATGTTGTTGGTTTAATATCCACCACATTAACTGTTTTCTGTTGATTTTATTTGTCTTTATTTCAGCATTCTCTTTTGCCTTCTCTGATCTTAATAAGCTACACTATATGATTCCATTTTTATCTCTTCTCGTTGTATAGCATTTATACTTCTAAAGGTTTAGTGACTGCAAATGAATTTCCAATATATATTTTAAACTAATCTCTTCCACTTTGAAATAACAATATTCTATTTTTCAAGTAGTGCAGATATCACAGAATATTCCTAATTTTCCCTCTTCTTCCTTATGACATAGCTGTAATTTATTTCACAAGTTCATATGCTATAATCACACAATTCACTGTTATTATTATTACTTATCTTTCAAAGCAATTAAATATAAGGAAGCTATAAATATTTTAATTCATTCATTTATTACTTCTCTGTTCTTCCTCCTTTCTTCGTGTAAATCAATGTTTCTTACATATGTAAATTTCCTTCTCTCTGAAAAGTATTAATACTGATGAACTTCCCCAGTATTCAACTGTATGTTTGCTTCTCCTTCACTGCCAAAGAATTAGGTCACTAAATATAGAATTCTAGATTGGTGGGTTTTATCTTAAATACTTCAATAGCTCACTCTTGGTATAGTCTCTTCTTGCTTGTATAATTTATGATGAAATCTCAATTTTGAGCTTATCCTTGTTTTTCTATGGCATGGTGTTTTTTTCCCCTCCAACGTCTTTCAATTTTTCTACTTCTTTTGTTTCCTGAAATTTGAACATGATATACTAGGTGTCATCTTGCTTTGATATTTATTCTACTTTATTGCTGTCTGAGCTCCCTAAATCTATGTTTTGGTGGTTTTAAAATCTTTTCAGTCATCTCCTTACAGAGACCTACCACTATTATTTTAACAAAGAGGGACAGGAATGAACAAGGGAGACAAGGGGAGGTGGAGCCTGGGGCATTACTAAGAGGGCAGCCACACCCTGTAATCAGGGACCAGGCCCACTGGGATGACAGTCACCTGGATGGAGGAATAGCGTTTAAACAGAAACACTGGACTCTCCCTAGTGGCACAACAGGTTAAAGAACCGAGCTTTGAAGCTCTCCAAGCCACTGCATCACGAGTTCGATCTCCGGCCAAGAAGATGACCCACATGGTGTAGGAGACCTCTCCTGACCTACCCGCTGTTCCCCT
>NW_004567116.1:11488756-11498862 GCF_000260355.1 Condylura cristata | reverse complement strand
TTTCACTAATTTTTCTACTCCCAAACTAACAGTATATCATCTGAGAGTTTCTTAAATACTCATTCTAGAAGCACAGCATTTAATGAAAAAAAATCTCTGTCTTTACATTATCCTAATCTACATTATTCATCTCTGTTTCACACCTACCAGCCCTATTCCTATAAGCCTTATCTTCTACATGCACACACTCACACACACACACAATATTGTTATTTCAAAGTGGAAATATAGTTTCTTTGGTTCATTGTGCTATACTCTGGCTCCCCAGGGTTTGAAAACAGAAATCATGCTCCTTCCTCTGCTCTGATGCTGTAATTAATCTGCAATAAATGAAGGCTCCAAGTATTTTATGACACTTCAATTTCCCATTCCCCTCTGACATTTGGAAGGAAATGGAACACCCAGCAAGACCTTTGAACAAGAAGTATTATCCATTAAATTGAGACACAATGCAAGGTTTTCCTAACCATGAGTTCATAAAGTCTGTGTTCATGAAAAGTGATGTGCTTGTTGTCGGCAGCAAAACCAGATACTTTGCTTTTGGTTGATCAGTGTCTGCTTTTGGTAGCTCAATGTCTGAATTCAAGAAAGAAAATTAAAGGGACATTGTGATGATTCTCTTTTCAGAAACCACACAATAATTGATGATTCTCTTTTCAGAAACCACACAATAATGTGATAAATGAAAATGCAGTGAGTTTTTGATTCCACTTAATGGAATCTGTTGTAGTTTAAGATGATGGGCAAATAATTATACTTGTAAACCAAAACTTGGGATCATATTCCAACTTTGCAACTTCCCAGCTTTTTGAACTTAGACAAGAAATAATAACTGCTAACAAAACTGATATTTTACACTTAGGTAATGTAATGCATGTAAAGACAGTGCCCAGTATTCCATTTTCTTGTCTTAGAGCTACTGAGGTAACATTTTCTATTGCCATTTAGATCATTCCATGCCTACAAACAACAAAAATAATTATAATAATGAAATAAAACTCTATGAGGTTTCCTTTTTATCTTCTCTACTAAATTTTTTCTCAAATTTCTCATGATGTCCTCCAAAATATTTTCCTAAATGTTTCCACACAGATCACAAAAATCATTTCTTATTCATCCTCATAAAATTCCCACTGTCAGAACAACTGCATTTTGGGGGCAATCTCCACAACACACTAAGTTCTTACAGAGCATGTGTTAGGTCAGACCCCGCTGCTCAGAGGTCTTGTCTCTTTACCTCCAGTTCCTCAATTGTGGCCAGTACAGGTCCCAGCACATAAAAGACAATAAGGAGAAGAAATACTTCCTGCTTCTTTCTAGCCAACTAAAATCTGGCTCTAAATTTTTTTCTTTCCTCTTCTAATAATAACCTACTGGACTCATCACTGTCTTCACATACTCTGCTTTAACCATGGTGACAAGCATTTATTGATAAGTTGCTATCAAATATCATTTCATTACCAAGTCATTAATTGAGAATGCTCCAAATCATGTAGAAGAGGAAATGGATCTTTGCAAATAGTACATACAAAAACTGTTTTTGATCAACAAATTAAACTAACACTTTGCTCATTTTCAGAACCTATACCACAACTTGCTTTTGAAGATTTAAATAAAGTCAGTGAATATAATAGTTTATTATTAGATGATACTTTAAAAGGTTTCCTTTGTGCTAGGAAATGGATTGAGGACCATGCGTGCATTATTCCCTGTGTTCTGCACAAAAGACTGTGAGGGAAACAGAGGTTGAAGCTATTTCCCCATTACCCCAAGGCAACTGAGCAAGTCAGCCATGAAGTCAAGGTACAAATGCAGATGTTCTAACTACAGTACCTCACATTTATCCCTGTGTTTTGGTGCCTTTGAACAAGACTGCCTACTTACTCCTGTGCCAAAGAAAGAGTTTGCAAGATGTTTCTCCTTCACACATTCTACAAGGAAAGAAATCAATAGGTTGAGATGGACTTACATCGTTTTTTTCCCTAAATACAGATAACTTTGAAGGAGAAAGAGAATCCTATTTAATGAAGTGAACCTGGTTTGGTCTAAATTGGAAAAGATGCAAACAGGTCATCTAGGTGAGTCTCCTGCCATCAAAGAAAAACATACTTTAAACACCCAAGATTAATTATTGATCATCTTGACTCTGCAATCAGTGTCAGGAGAGCCACTAAAATACAATACACAGGTCTTTATATGCCTTTTGTGGGTCAGTGTGGAATTGCCTCAGAATCTTAGCCATTTTTGCAAAATTCTCTAGCATTTTTTCAATAAAGGAGGCAAGTAGTTATGTGGAGCATTTTACTGTTTAGATCTCTTTCTCTAAATTCAGATAAATATTTTTCAAGAGATTAATTACAAACCACTTCAATCTTTGTCCTGGTGAGAGGAAAAACTTAAAACCAACATGAAATGTTTTCAAGAAAATGCTAATTTTTAAGGAATATCTAAAGAATGAAAGGGTGTATTTTATAAATACACTAAACTAAGAAACATTCATATACTGCAACTCTGATTGAAGTTTAGTTGGATGTGATTACAGGGCTTCCTGGTTCCGCAGATGAGTTTTATTCTTGTTGATCGGTGAGGACAGAAGCATGTATTTGTTAACTGATTTTTGTACATAGATCATCTCACTCCTTATATTTTCACTTAAAAGATTCTAGATAAGGTATTTCCTTTCTAAAATGAGTTGAAGTTAGAGAAAAAGAGATGATACCCTTGTTTTGTTAAGCTCTAGGGATACTTAATTTCTGGAAAACTAAAATGGTATTATAAGGAATAAAAATATCTCTTAACAGATACAGTATGTGTTGTTGAATTTTTGTTTCTTTGAGATCAAATTGCAAGCTTTCAGAATGAAGCATAAATCCAATAGGACAAAAATCTCTCATTTTAGCAAGTCCTAGGGTTAGATACTGAGTTAAGCATATTTAGAAAGATAAACCCTCAGGATCTCACATTAATCCCCAGTAAGTCACATCCAACGATCACTGTAGTTGAGGATGATCTCAAGTACTAAGCCCAGGCAAATGATGTTACAATGGTGGGAGACACTGGTATATTAATTCTCCCTCAATAGTCAGTTTGACTTTTTGGTGATATAAATTTAGAAAAGATAATGAAAAAAATTTTTTAAATCAGAAAGATAGCGGTTTGCCAGTGACTTTTCCATAAATCTATACCATGTCACTTTATAGTCCCACCCATTGAGGGTGAACTTCTTCACCCCAAGCTCTGGGATTTCTCAAGTTATTTGCTTTGCCCTGTGAAATGTTAGCACATGCTACACAGAGACTTGAAACGTGCTTGTGGGCTCTAATTCTCATACTTCTATCATCATGAAAACCTATCCTAACAGGCCCACTAGACCCAAGAGCACAAGCACCACAGTAGCAGATCTGACTGGATACATAACCTAAAGCAGAGTCCATCCAGGCCCAGCCAACGGCAGCAGGATGACCCTGGCAGGCTCACAAGAGAATAAATGATGGTGGTTCAAGCTATCCATTTTGGAGTGACTTGTTATGTAGCACTTTGCCAAATAATGGACTAATAAAGGCCTTTATACCTGACTTTCTTCAAAAACATCACCTGCATATGCTGAATGTCATGGACTGTCTTCCTTGTAACAGCACATGAGTAATTTAAAAATTTACAAGCAGATTCTGAGAATTCATTGACACCTAAATTACCCAAAGAGATCTGTGTTTTAAAAATATTTACTGTATCATATGTCTAAATAAAACGCCTGAGCAAGCTAGTTCAATTTAAAGTAATACGCAGAGAAGAGAAAAATGTATCCGTTTTACTTTGCAAATGATTTTGAACAATTTTCTTTATGCATGCTCTGGTGTTCCCTCAGCACTACATTCAAGTCCTATTGGAAGCACGCAAAATACATATTTAGAAATTATTCACAACTCTCTACCTCCACAACGATCCAAGTTCAAGTCACCATCATCTGTTACCAGAATGGTCTCCTAACTGGCCTCCTCAAATCTCTTCTTGCCCCTCTACAATTCTTTCTTCACTCAACAGCCAAACCTCTTTACAAAGTTCCATTTAGTGTTATTTTGATTTTCTTATTCAAAGGAAAATATGCACCCATGTCATAAAATAATTTAAAAATTCAGCTTAAAAAAACGAAGCTATCTATTGTCTAGCATGCACAGTGTGGGGGGGAGGGAATTGCTTCTAAAATAAGATACCAATCCATTCATCCCCACACCAGCATATCCATGTAAAGAGAAATCAGACATCTAGTTAGTAAAAAATCTTACAGGATAGTAAGACAGTTTATGAATCCACTTTTGTGTGAAAAGTAAATAAACATTAAAAATCAAGGGGAAATTCAGAAAGATTATAAATTGAACATGAAATTTAAAATGAATTGGGCAAAATAACCAATGTATTGCTAATTGAGAAAATTCAAATGAATAAAAACATAGAACCAATCTGGAGCTCTTATCAAATCACAAAATCTTTTTGCTAAGAAAGAATTAGAAAATGATTTTATAGCATATTTGTGTGTCTAATTACAGAAGCTGTATTAATAGCTACAGTTTGCAGATGAATAAAATACTATAAAAATCAATTAACTTGACATCTGCAAAATCATCTTCCTGAAGCAAAAACCTGATAAATATTTCATTTGTTGGCCATTCCATCTGTTTTGAAATTAGAGGAGACAATAAGTTGACCTGAATTAGATTATTGGGAAACCACTGTTGATATGTAAATTAGCAGAATTCAGGGAGATAGTGAATCATTATGGGATTTTGTAAGTTAAATTATCCAATCAACAACAAATGACAGATATTACATTATCAGACACTGGCAATACTTTAGAAAGACAGATTTCTAAAATTTTAAAGAAAAGATACTTAATCCTAAGGTTAGAGACTCTCAGGAGGAAAATTATTCATAAGAAATGAGAGAACATAAAGTGAACATACAGCGAAACAGTAGTTATGGGTATGCAGAGAGTTCTATGAGAATTTTAGAACTAAATAAGTAGAGATTCTGATGATGATCGAACCATCACTTGTTCAAGCTAAATACCAGTAGTTTTTTCTTGAAATATTTAATTTCCTCACTGTACAGTATAATGTATTTCAATTTCTCACATATTCTTACAACTTTACTACAATCTGCCTTAAATTTAAATTTTCATTAAAGTAACTTTGCATTATAACATTACATCTGCTCCCTGCAGGCATCACTGAGAAGCAACAAGCATACCCGACATTAGGTTCATGCTGAAAGTTAAGTTCTTCTATTCTTCACCATGCACTGTCCCCTTTTATGTTGTTTTATCCTCCCACCCCACCCATTTTCTATCTGATAACCAATAACTGGTCTTAAAGCCTATAAGTTCATTTTGTTTTATTTGGTTTATGTTTATTTTCTATATATACTACATTTGAATGAAATTATATGATGGTAGCCTTTCTCTGATTGACTTATTTTGACATCATTGATAACTAGACCATCCCGTTACCTTTGTATCCAGCTTTCAAAAATCTGAGCTTTTTAAAAATGCTGAAGACAACAGAATATAGTTTAAATTTATGTTTGCTTTATATTTATATAGGCAGAATAACTGAGGAAGGTAATATAGTGGTAACAGTCAATATTTTTTTTAAAAATTCTATTTATATGCAAGTTTTGTGTCAGGGACCTTGCTAGAGATAAAGCAGCAGGGTATACAAAAAGAAATTACAGTATGTCACAATCTAGCAGAGGAGCTATTGTAACCTGGGTTGTCAGGCAGACCTTTCTGATGAGTAGGGCTTAATCTGCTGCATGAAAGGGAAAAGAAGGAAATCACATGAAGAAGTGTGATCAGCAATTCCCAAGTCTAGGGAAGTGATAAATTGGACATGCATTAGAAAGTTTAATACCATAAATAGCTGCAGCATGATAAGCAAAGGATAAAAATGAATGAAATGATGACAGAAAGGTAGACAAGATCAGCGTCCACAGAACTGCCAGGTAAATTTGGATTTTACTCCAAATTACTCTAAACAGCCAGTAGGTTATTTTAAGCAGCAAAGTGAATGAGATGATGCACTTTGCATTTTGGAGAAATCCCTCAGCTTTTGTGTGAAAGACTGTAGAATAGTCAGGAGGTTGGTTGGGGCAAGGAGACTAGATAACACTAGCAGATGATAATCACTTAAGTGCAAAACCATGAGTTAAAGCTGATGTAAATAAACAAAATAAACAAAAAGGTAAACAAAACAAATTAAAAATAAAGATGGATTTCCTTACAGTGGAATGCCAATTAATAAATGTGAAGGAACAATACTTTAAATATCAGCATTTAGAACACTGTAACAATTTTGCCAAAACATTAAGAGAAACCATGACTTAGAGTTGAAATTTGGACATAGATGAATGAAACCTTTCATATAGCCTCACAGTATTTCCAAAAGTACTAATACAAAAGTAAAAGAATCATTTCAATACTATTTATTTTGTGTGGCCCCTTATTTAAGGTAAACTTCTTTGTAATATGGAATAGTTGTTTTGGGTTATAGCAATTATAGAAATCAGAGCAATTTCACTTTTTTTTTTAAGATTTATTTTATGCATACAGAACTGTTGGTACAGGCCAGAGGAGCAGGGGTGGTGAGAGGATTCATCAGAGACAGAGTGGGGAGCAGAACAGGCAGATAGACAAAGTACACTGCTGAGGGGAGCAGTGGGTGGGTCAAGAGAGGTCTGCTGAACCACGTGGATCACTTCCAGGGCCAGGGATTGAATTCATGCTGAAGTGGCTTTAGCTTCTCAGTGCTATGCTTTAACCCACTTTGCCATAAGGGAGGGCCCTCAATTTCACTTTTAAGGAAATTTTAAAATACATTCTGCATGCAATATATGATTTAAGGGACTGAAAACGGAATAATAAAAAGAGATGAAGATGTAGGAAGTAATGAGAATGGCATTAAAAAAAGTGATGGTGTGATCTGATTAACCTTGTCCCATAAAACAAGACTATGACAGTGTTTAGATCAAAGGAAAGTGATCTTTACATAATGTAAAATTAATCTATGAAGCTCTGAATCAAGGGATATTACTGAGGCAAGTTGCTCCGTGAGTTTGAAGGTAGGAATGAGTAATCTTTCAGATAAGGAAAAATTGCACAGTATCCATTCCAAGGATTTTTTTTTAAATGGTCTCATTTCACAGAGAGTAGTGGTAATCACCATCTTAATCCCCTATAATCTGCTGCTGCAAAAATCCTCAGCCTACAAAATAAAAAGGTTTTGTTTAGACAGAGCCCAATTACGTATATATGTGGTGTGTGTGTAGTACCTATGTTTGTGAAAACACAAACAGGAACACAATCCAACAAAAAACAATTAAGAAGAAAACAAAAAAAGCAAATAAATTTTAAAAAACAAAGTTGATAAAATTATATAATTTATCACTGAAGGAAAAGATATATGACTGATCATATTATTAATAACCTTTCTATAATACTGTGCTGAATAAAATACAGTTACAATTCTTTAGCTAATGGTTAATTTCACATGAGTTCCATCCCAGTCTGCCCGGAAGTTATCCACATGGTGCAGCAGACCTCTCCTGACCTGCCTGCTGCTCCCCTCAGCAGTGTACTTCGTCGATCTGCCTGTTCTGCTCCCCACTCTGTCCCTGGTGAATCCTCTCACCCTCCGCATCTCTGGCCTGTACCCCAGTTCTGTATGAATAAATAAATCTTTTTTAAAAAATCTGTATCTTGAATGAAGTATTGAGTACCTATTCTTCCACTAATGACACTGTACAACAGGTCACTTGAGTGCCAATTCTGTCTCAGGCAATATGCTTGCTGCATTACAGATATTTCATCTAAACCTCATAACAATCCAAAGAGGCTTTACTGTTTCTCAATCCTCATTCTCCCTGAGTGATTGCATAGATCACAGCTAATGTACATAAATCATTGAACATGATAAATAAGCAGCATTCCTTAAACAAACACTATTGTTATTATGGTACCATAAGAGAGGGGATTTCATTTATTTTAAGTTAGGCAAGCCCCAGACAAAAGCAGAGAAATGGCTGCCTATAATCTCAAAACACAGTGAGGCTATATGTTTACTATATAAATAGAATCTACGACCCTTTTATAACCACAGCATACATTTTTCATTTTCTTTTTTTGAAAACCACCCCCATACATGAGAAAACATAGATTCTACCTAAAGATATGAATCCTTTGTCCATTGATATTTATTTCAATTTTCACCTACAATCACAAGACCTCAAAAAATCAAGCTCTAAACTAGCTCTCAGGGCTGAATTTTCCATTTAGCAGGGCAGTAATACTGGATGGCATGAAACAGGAAGTAAGCAGAGGACACAAGTCAGAACAAGTTAGGTCAACCTTTTTTTTAAACCTTAAAGATAGTGAAAGTCACTAAACATACTTTGAAAGGATACTTCCATGATCAGATTTACAGTGAGTAAATATTAATTAATGGATCCGAGAAGGGAGAAAAATAAAAGTAAAATTTTAGGGAAATACTACAACAGTGGAAAAGGGAAATAATCATTCCTCTCACACATAGGAAGGACCAGGTGACAGGTAGCAAGAGTGGTTGTGGGTAAGATGAAGAGATGATGATTTAAGACACATTTATGAGATAAAGTCACTACGTGGTGGTACTCTTCTGGAGGAGAAGGGGTGGGGTAAGGATTCATCCCAGACTTCTGGATTGTACAGCTGGGTAGGTAGAATTTGCCAAATAAGGGATGATGGTACAGGACCAGGCTTTGAGAGGAGACCATGGATTTTGGACATTTCAAGTGTCCTTTAAGGTATCCAAGAAAAGTCAACTGACAACAGGCTATCTGTATCATGGGTTGAAAATGCATAACCTGTAAATCAGATTAAAATCCTTTTTTTGTTTTGTTTTGTTTTGTTTTGTTTTGTTTTGTTTTGTTTTGTTTCATCTTTCTCTGCCTCTTTTCCTTTTCGGCCTTCTTCATCTCGGCCTTCTTTCTCTCCCTTTTCTTCTCCCCGTTTCTCCTCCTTCTACTTCCTTTTCTTCATTCTCCTCAATTCTGCTTCTACTTCCTCAACCCTTACCTCATCCTCTGACTTTTGTCCTTCCTTCTCCCTCTCCCCTTCTCCTTCCTTGCCTTCCTTCTCTTCCACTCCTCCTCCTGCTACTCTTTTCTAACCTCTCCTCCTTCCTTTCACCTTTCTCTTCTTCTTGCCCTCATCCTTCTCTCTCTTTGTCCTTTCTGCTTCTCCTCTACAGCTCCTCTTTCTTCATCTCCTCCTGCTTTCTCCTCCTCCTCCTCCTCCTAATTTTTTTATCTTCCTTCTACTTCCCCATTTTCCTTCTGTTCACCTACTTCTCCATTCTATTTCTCCTGTTCATTCTTCTACTTCTTCCATGTAAAACAAAACACATAAGTAAATCAATAATAGATAAGATGTATACAGGATGGAATACTACTCAGCAATCAAAAAGGAATCTCCTGCCATTTATGGCAATGTGGATGGAGCTGGAAGGTGTCATGCTAAGTGGAAAAAAGTCAGTAGAAGATAGATAAATACCATATTGTTTCACTTTCCCCTCCTGCTTTCAACAGGTTCAGTGCAAGAACCAGTGTGATTATGCTATCTCTCTCCTCTTTAGTGGAGATTTCATAGCTGAAGATTTGGGGCCAATGTCTGCCCTGGAGATATGGTCAGAGTTAACCTGATATACCCCAAATGGTTCTAGAAACTTCTCTTAGAATAGAAATAAGATGTAGGACATCCAATATTTCTACCAAGCCCTTATGCAAATGAATTCATATTTCTTACATACCCTTCACTATATAATGAGTTTTCTCTCTCTCTCTCACACACACACACACTTGTGCTTTAAATGAGGGAGAGACCCAACAGAGGCAAGCAGCAAATTCTATAGAAAAAGAGTCCCAGTTTGACATATAGAACATCAATCAGTAAACAACTCCATCCTCCTCTCCATACCTACTACTCCCCCAATAAAAACTTTTGCACCCTAAAACCAAATCTTTCTTGGAAGGTGAAAGGTTGATCCAGGTTTTCTCACTCAGAGAGAAACTCAGAATCA
>NW_004567116.1:11469381-11487761 GCF_000260355.1 Condylura cristata | reverse complement strand
ATAAGTGTATATCCTTACTTTATAGGGTAGAAGGGGGAAAATGGGAACATATCTATATTTAATAAATATAGCATTAATATATATTTGCTCAGAGAATAATGTGGGAGCTCTCAACGTCTGTACTTTCTAGAGATTTCCCTGACTTCACTTTCTGCTAGATCCTTTCCCTCTCTTGCCAGACACTGAGATCTGTGCCTAGAGTCTCAACAGCTGGCAGGGAGGCAAGAGTAACATAATTCAAGAGAACTAAAATTCCCCAAAGTGGCTCCATGTGACCATTAGGCTAAATACCTGAGATGGGTAAAAACAATTACTGAAGTCCTCCTCAGGAACCTAACATTTTAGCAAATTCTGTGCCATGAACATCTTCAAACGTATCAGCAAAAGGAAATATAAATATAAATCAGTCTGAATATTCCCTTCACTGCCCTGAAAAATATCCATGGAAGAGGGCATAGTTTGCAGTAAGGGCAGGAGCCGGCTTTGGGCACCTCCCTCCTTCCACCCCACCACCACACACCCCCTCCCAGATAGCCCCATGTGGGGTCTTTCTGCAGCCTGTATTTCCTGCCGAATTCTTTGGAGTAGTCTTTTTGGGATACATATAGCTGCAATTTTTCAGCGATCCCAGCCAAGAGCACATTTGTCTTGTCAGTCTGTCTGCACACCCTGCTTTGCTTCAAACCCTTTCACAGTCTCTCTGGGACTCCTGCTTCTCTGCTTGGCCCAGGGTACCAAAGCCCAACTCTCTTCCATCCACCCAGCAGCACGCAGCACCAAAGCCACTACAGTAGTCCTTCTGGAGGTTATTTCTTACATTCCCTCTAATGGTCAAAGCCTACAGCCAATAGGTGTCATCTCTGTCCACCTGGATAGCATTCTGGCTTCCACGCAGAAATCCCTCCATACCCTTGTGAGGCTTCAAGTCCCATTACAAGTTCTTTCTCCCTGAGGGCCTGTTGTTCTTTTTTTTCAATAGGTAGACAGACAGACAGACAGACAGATAGGTAGTAGCATATATATAACATATAGTGTGTGTATACATATATGTAAGTACACCTACTCATCTATACACATACACACATATATATTTTACATCGTTGTTCATTTTGTACAATATTTACTTTCTCCTCTCAGGTGTAGTCTCCAAATAATTCCCACCACCAAGTCACCCATGAACTGTCACCAGTTTCTTGTGCTCTTCCTGCCCTTTCTTAAATCCCTCCCCCTCCCCCACTGAATGTCTCTGATTTATAGTTTACCTGCTAGTTTTTTCTTTTTCTCCTGATCCTTTATTTGGTTCCCTTATAGTCTTCCTTTAAGTGAAAACATCCAATCTTTTTCCTTGTGGCGTATTTCACTAGATAGAATCCTTTCCAGCTTCATCTATGTTACTGCAAATGGCATGAGTTTATCTTTTTTGATTTCCAAATACTATTCTATTGTGTATATATGCTACATCTTCATGAACCAATCATCTGCTTTGGGGCATTTAGGTTATTTCTATATCTTAGCTATTTCTATATCGTAGTGTTGCAATAAACATAAGAATGCAGGTCATCCCCAAAGCATAGAAAGTAAAGGGTGTCTGGTGTTCTTGAAAGTATTCTCTCCCACTTTGAGCATAATGTTCCTTGTGCCCAGACCCTTGCATGGTTTTGCGTCCCCTCCCACAAGAGTAAAGAGTCAAGAAAAAAAATGTTAAAGGACCACAGGGGTGTGAGCTAGGAGTGGTAAACTCTGCATATAGAGGGCACTGGCTCCCCTGAGGCTCTTAGGACTGCTTCAGGGGAATGTCAGGAGTGCTTCCTACACCTGCTGTTTCTCAAATTCCTTCAGCATTAAACATCAAAAATGCCAAGGTGCTGTGCTTTGTAGTAGCATACCCTGAAGTCAGTCAAGCTCCTAAATTCCCTTTCTGATTTTAATAGTTTGGGTTAAATTTTTACCACTTGTAGCTAATAGTGAGTAATGTATCCTAATGAGTGGCACACTATTTCATTTAATCCCAACATTAACTCTGTGAAAATAACTCCCATTTTACAAGTGAGAAAGCTGATGTGCAGACAAGCAAGTTGTCAAAGCTCACACTTCTAGACAGTAGTGCCACGTCCTGAGTTCTCACAGAGCTGATGACCCGCTCGACAACGTGTGCCCCTGGCCCCGTGACATCTGGAAGTCTCGCCTTTCAACCCACGAATCTGGGTGCAGGTCTCACAAAAAAATAAATACACAGAATCAGTTCCAGAAGCCACCATTTGTGTCACTGAGTTAAATTCCTATTTAGCTAAGAGAAAATGGGTATCGATCACAGTTGGCTTGATTGCAAATGTCAGGCTCTTTGAATTATTAGAACAGCAATGAAAAATTGATTACATTTAAAACATCCTGTGAAAACTTTTACAATTGCACATTAAGGAACGGTGTTAAGCAAATAAGAACTAATTATTCTCAGCTGCACTGGTAATAGCACTGTCTGCCTTCCCAGTACAATGCATATTCATTTCATTTGAACAGGAAAAGTAAATAAAAATAAAAAGTCCCAGATCTCATTCACATTCAATCACTATAATTCTGAGCCTAAGGTAATCCTCCTAAGGGAGGATGGCAATGCAGCAGCTAATGTTTTCCAAGATCAGTCCAAAATGATCTAGAAACCTCTCCTGCCCACAGAACAAAACAAAAATTCACTGGGAAAAATACCATATATCATGCAGTAGATGTGCATCCAAAAGTCTAAGTGTGAATTTGAGAGGTGCATTACATGATTTTAAGGTTCTTGAGAGAAGTCACCTGAGAAACAAACTGTCAAATCCACACACTGCCCCAGCATCAATGCCAGGACTTTACCCAAGACTCCCCCTTTAAAACTCTGTTAGTTGGGCCCTCACTGGTGGTGCAATGGGTTAAAGCACAGCACTAAAAAAACTCCCTTAGCTCCTCCCATTGACCTTAGGAACTCCAGCTTCTTAAGGAATCAAATAGAGCACTCTGGCCAGCTGCCCACATTTATCACCTCCTACATAACCAAAGGATTGCTATCCTTCCACTCCCATCAAAATAGGGCAGGTTACGTTGCAATAACAATCCAGGCCAAATGTTCAGTAGCCTATAACAAGCCAAGGCTTATTAGTCATTCAGACAAAGGGGGGATTAACTCTTCCCAAGTGTTCTTGAGGGCCTGCACAGTTTCTGTGCTAGAGTTGCCAGCAAACTGGGACAGTTGGCCACCCTGTCCCAGCAGAGCTCTGGTCCATGTTGTGCCATGTCACTCAGCTCAGATGCTGAGCTGGGACTTGCCTGGTTGCCTGGTTGGTAAACCAATCTCCAATGAGAGCGATGGCCATGCTTCAATGCTTGCTCCCACACTGAATGTCTGTCGCCTTCACCCCCTCCCCCCCACTCTGTTCCAAACATTTATTTGGAAGTGGGGGGTAATGCATTTTTCTAACCATGACATACTTTGAGTATGTATCTTATTTCATTTTTTATTCTAAGTCTGTTTTTTTTTTTACCCAAATATAGCCATCTGCTGCTAATACATGATCACACTTCATTCTCTGACTCTTTTAACCTCAGTGGTAGATGACTGCCTCCCGAGTCATCTTAATGGACAGTTGTAGCCAATATCTGAGCACAGAACAAGATGCACTGCCATTTTTCCAGGCTTTGATGCAATTCCTTGTTTCTTACCTCTCAATCTCTAAGTAACTGCCATATACTTAGTTAATGCAACATGTCAGTGCACAGGACAAAACTAGGTTTGCCATGGACCAATTAGATTGTGTTTGGTTCTGCCAAGGTAACAAACGCTAAATTTCACTGGCTTAAATGACACAATTTCAATCCCTGTCCCTGCGTCATGGCCATCACAAGTCAGGTACACGGCACTGCATCAGGTCCCTGAGGGATCCAGGCTTCAGTGTTTAAAATGTCAGTGGTTGACAAGGGAGAGGATGGTTGTGGCATATCCTGCACTCACCAGGAGAGCCTGTGTCTGAGAGGGATGCCTTCATTTCTGCTCACTTGCCACACTAGTCCAAGCCAGCCACAAGCCCACACTTCACTGGGGAAGGGAGGCAGGAAGTGCAACCGTGCCATGGAGTCTGAACAAAGAGGTATTAGAGTATTTGTGGACAGTGTTATTGACTTCTAACTCTGTGCTACCCCAACCCCAAAGTCAAGTCCCACACTAATACGTGTTCTCAAGTGTGAGCAGTTGTTAAAAAGTATATGGAATTCCAGAGTACTCGCTCCATCTCCTGCTTTAAAAACTGTCTCCCCTTAGATAAACACATACCTTACCCCCACCCCAAATGTCTTTCTTCCTTCCTTTCTAACATGCAGTCACCTACTTCTCAGACTCAGCATTTAGGATTAGAAGAAATCTCCTTTCAGGACCCCCTAGCTCCAGGTCATGACTCTTCCAGGCTTGTATAAAGCACATCTTTCTCTGAAGTTCTTACATATGACAATATCCCTATCAGCATCTACACCCAACTTCTCTGTGTTTCTCCATCTTAAGGTCCAATGACTTTCATTAATTTCTAGTTCAACCACTGAATCCCAAACCACAGGCTAATTCTTGTATTTACCTGGAACCTTTGTTCTGTCTATGAAATGCTCAGTTTGAATGTCCTGCTCTCTGGACCCAACCTCCTACCCTGTCCTTCCTTTTTAAGACTACTAGTGTAGCAGTAACTCTCAGTTTCCTTTTCCACTCAGTTATTAGAGTAATTCAAATGCAAAATTTGAATTGAGTGACTACCTCACTCTTAAATAGCTTACCTGCTTAAATCCTTCACAGACTCCCCATAGCACAATGGTTTTCCACAGTGGCTGCACATTACAGCCATTTGAGGAGCTTTTTAAAAATCCTAATGCCAGAGCATATCCCAAATCAATTACAGATGAATATGGGGGCTGACAGGCATCAGTATACATTTAAAGCTCCCACACTACCCAGCATGCAGCCAAGGTTGAGTCTACTGACCTAGAGGATCAAGTTCAACCATGAAAGGCATAGTGCGGCCCAGGCTGGCAGGACTTTTCCAAATGTCTCATTACAGCTACTGTCATCAGAGTGACCAACGCCACTCATTTTCCTGGATTCCAACACAAAATATTGAGTTATAGTGACCCTTAACAGTGTAATCTAAAATGGGGAGGCCCCACCCAGTGAATGACAGAACTGGGGAATCAATGGGATGCCATGAAGGACAGCCAAGAGAGGAGCCGGAGGATGCATGTGGAACAGACACGTCAGAAAGCAGCTGTGATTACTTCTCAGTCTTGGATTTGTACCAGGGACTTGGGAAACATGGGAGGAGACACTTGAAAGAGATGTGGGTGAAAGGAGACCTGTGCGGAGGCTCCTATGGCATTCTTTATCTTGACTTGTACTTTTATTTTACTCTTTCCTTTACAGACCTGCCTGGCCCTTTCTGCCCTTTTCTATGGTTCCCACCAGAAGGTGCTTTAAACTTTTGGCAAGTCTTTGGGCTTCAGTGACCCCAGTTTGGGTCAACCCTATTAGGTTGGGCTTTTACCCATGAGGAGATGGGTAATTTGGGGTGTTTCATTGAAAATAATTTTAAACGATATTCTTTCTCTTCTCTCCATCATACATTTAATACACTAGAATATATTTTGACTTAATGTGGTAGATGGGAGAACCCATTTAAAGCATGCAAGCTTTTGGGGGTCTGGGTACCCCTCACTCTTTCCACTAACAACTTTTGCTGCATTTCCAGAATCTGATTGCCACTAACTCTCCAAGGTAACACTAATTCATGTTAAAAGTTTAAAACTACTTCCTTGAATTTCACATTAAGTCACACTGAACTTTTGATATGTTCCTATGAATATGAATTAAGAAAAGATAAGCTTACAGAAAGATGTGTGAATTATAACACATAACCACATCTGCTGCATTTCCAGAAGCATGGAAAAGTTAAATCATATTACTAGAGAGAAACAAAAACACTATGAGAGATCATGATGAACAAGAGAAAACTCTACAGTCATCCCAGATTCTGAGGCCTCCTGGTCAAGTCCAACATATTTTCCCATTAAGACAAACCCTCCTCTTTTCTCTAGAGATGGACAGTGTAAACCCATTCTTTGAAACATAAATCACCTTACAAGAATATTCCCCAACTTTAGTATGTTTTCAGCACTGACTTTTTGGTTAACCAAGATAAGTATACATTTGTGGAATGAATCACTCAAATTTTGGTACCCCAAAATACTCCATTAAGGTTGAAAGTGCTATAGACCCTGACCTAAAAGAGTGGTTCCTTAGCCCTTTAAAGAAAGCATCCATCAGAGAACACTTGGTATGGTTGTGCATGAAGAACCAGAGCCAGAAGGAGAATTTACCCAGCCCCATAAATGAGTAAGAAGATACTCAAAGAGAGAGCAGACTGGAGCAAAGGTATGGTTTGTTCCAGGTTGGGCCAGTCTGGGACATGCACAAAATGGCTAAATTTCAACTGTACATGTGGGATCTTCTGCCTTCCCTCACTAGGAGATTGTATGATAATTATTATTTACGATCTAACACTTGGATAATAGGGAACCACTGGACATCTTGTGGGCCAAATTGTTTGCACAGGATGTTGGATCAGTGCTTTCTGGCTCATGATTTAATCCACCTGTTCAAACTGAATTTGGAGCAGTTCTTATTCTCAAAATATTCTTCCCTGGTCTGCCTCAAGATAATTTCTGGTTACCTCTCTGTCACTAAGATAATGGCTGTATCAGTGTTACACTGCACAACTTAGGATAGAGCCCTGTCGAAATTTTCTGTTGTCTTTCCCCTTTCAAAATTTAGAACTCGCCTCTACATGCCAACCAAATACTGAGGACAACTCGTTTCTTACTGGTCTAAGCCAATCCTTCTATCTATCTTATCCACTGGTGTCTGATGTCAGAACACAAAAGTTAGTTGTTAAATATTCAAGAATTATGTCATTTTTGTTTTCAATCCTTTGTTAGTTTGAAATCAGCACACAAGAGGTATTTATGCCACAGAAATTAACAAATACTACAAATCAGAACTTTTTTTCCCTTCAGTAAAGTCAGTTTCTCAGTAAATCACTACCCTTACATAAAATTCTTATTTAGCCATTTAGAACTTCCAAAGTTTTTCAAATCCATTGTAACATTTGAATTCCTATAAATACATTATAAAGTTTGTTTCTCTCATCTCACATAATGAAAACTGAAGCTTAAAATGGTTAAATAACTTGTTTCTTATCACTGAGATTAAAAGGGGAAAAAACTTACAGTTTATAACCCTTTCTAAAGCAGTAGTTTGTTGAATAAGGTTAATAACTTCTAGACCTAAGGCAAAGGCTATAAATTCTTGACTGATTCATTCATTCCTGTATTTCATTCATCACTACACATTTATTAAGTGACTATTGTATGTCAGACTCTGTGTCAGGCACTGGTATTACAAAGATAAATAAGACACAGTTCCTGTCCTTATGGACCTCCCTGTCTATTGGGGAAGAAAGACATTTTCAAATATAAATCACAATAAAGTGTTGTACCTAGAGCCACAGGCCCTGGGTCCACATATATTCACTGTGACTGAGAAGAAGTCAGATGTCTACAAATGAATCATGCTCTTGACAGTAATGAAGTTGATTCCATTTTAGAACTTCCAGGAATAGCAGTTTGAAAACCTCGCAGCCCATTCTTCCCAAAACCTGTCACGGGCTACATGACAAGTCTACAAAGCATATCCTTACCAATGTAATATGCCCAAAGATCACAGGCTGGAAGCAAATACAATTTCCCTCTTAGATGTACATCCAAGCCATGCAAACATATTATCATTGGTTTCCTTATATCTGCCAAGAGGCAATATGTCAAATAAATAATTTACATGAGCTGAGGCACCAAACGAAAACAAAGCCATCAGTCATCTCAGCTGCATTATTGATTGCCAATAACAAGATACTTGCTGAGACAAATGACTCAGCTATTATACGAGTGAGGTTTTAGCCTATCTCAATTATATAAATCATGTTGAGATGTTTGTTGTTCTAAGATGAAAAAAAAATCCATAATCATGTTTGCCCCCCATTTTTGCAATCTAAGGTAACTTTTCATATACAGAATCTAGATTCATTAGTTGCCCACTTACAATTTTTCTCAGGATGCGTAGATATTACCACTTGTCTACTTTAGCTACCTAATGGAGAATTACAATTGCTTATGTTTACTCCTATAAGGCCTAGCTATCAGTTTACAGATAAAAGAAAAATTGTAAAATGCAATCACTTTAATAAAATTAATTCATTTCAGTTAAATCAAGGTGGATGTGACATAATAAACACACAGCAGTTAGAACCAGAGACATAAATTGAAGAGTAGCCTATTGGTTTGGTTAAGAGACTTGGGGATGTATTTCTTATTCACATTTTGGTTTCCTTTACAAAATGTAGATAATACAGCCTGGCTTACCTCCCTCAAGAAAAATGATGAAAAGTTGAAAACTTCATCTTTTTAGTGAAGATGCTTTGCATAAACATGTCTTTTTTATGAATTATCAAGATAGGTATAGATATTTAACATCCCAAGCAGAAATAGATAGAACATACAAATTCAGATAATTCCAGGGGAGTTGACATATCAAGAGACTAATTTCAAACACAGGGAGAATAGAGAAACGAGGAGAGAGTATAGAGACGAAAGTCTAGCAACATCTTGAGTCTGATTCCTCTAAATAAGAAAGGATGGAAGAAAGATGGAGGTTACCTAGAGAAACTAGAATTACATACTCAGAAGATCAAGCTAAGCTGAAAAGAGAAATGATCACCTTTCACAGACAGAGCTAACCGTGCATGACCTCATAATAATGGAACCAGAGAGATGTAGTCTGGATTGTCCTCACTGGCTATACTGTACCAGCACCAGGAAACCTAGGAGCTTTTATACAATTAAACTGAACAGGTCAGGATTGGAGGCAAAGAGCAAGGTGGAAAAGAGTGTGTGCATACAGAAGGACAGAGATAGAAATCTATCACCAATCGAGAACAATCTCCACTGTGGTTTATCCTACCACTCAAGACATCAACTCAAAGCTGCATCCTCATTTTCCTCTCCAAAGCTCTATTTCAACTCAGTTACAAAATACGTGAATTATCTGTCTCGCCATTTCTGTCACATCCATCCCTGATAAGCAAGACCACTGCCTTTGTTCATGACTACATGAGGCAGAAATCTTTTGATGAAAGTGGCAGAAACCAGTTCAATCTGGCTTAGACAATAAAAAGAACTTACTGGTTCATTAACTGAAAACTCAGGAGAAATTATGTTTTCAGCCACAGTTGGATTCAGGAGTTGGATCATTTCATTAGGATTAAATCTTTCTCTCTCCTCTGTGTCATGTTTCTCAGACTGTTTCCTCTGGTGACTTTCTCCTTGAGCAGGCTCTCTTCCCATGGAAGAAGCAAGTACACCAGGATATTTTGATTCTGGACTTTGCATCACAAAGGCAAAAGGAGTCTTATTGTCTATACCTTTTTATATTCATATTCAACACTATAGAAGATTGAGATTTGAAGTCAAATTTATAACTAGGAAGTATTAATATTTATTTCCCTGGAATTTCCTCCCAGTTCATCTTCTTTAAGGAGGTGAGTGACAATAGCAACAATTGTGATAGATGGTAACGTAGATTAAAATTTATGAATTCTGAATCTTCTTGAAATCTATTCCACCTTTGATACATATTGGAACTCACCCTTGCCTTTTCAGGTAAAAAGTGATGAGGGAGAGAAGGCCTGAATATGCGCTACAGCGTAAATTTTAGTATGTGCAGTCAATCTCAAGCCACCTTGTTATGAATATTAAGCTATAGCCTTCAATGTGCTCACAAAGTTGGTGGCTTAATAAATATTAGTACTCTGTGCTGGCAGATGAATCGTCAATACTCCAGAGACACAGCCAAGAATACATGTTAGAATTCTTACTTCACAAATTAAGAAACGGAACCTTTCAAAGCAAGTCAGTTGGTAAGTAAGAAACCATGATTTGAATCCAGATTGGATTGCAAACCCCAAATTTTTTTCTACATTAGTACTTTATGCTTTCATTGCTAAGGAACAGTCATATATAGTATCTAAAAAAAATTAAAGCATAAAATATTTAAGTAATGCCACAGGAGGTTTTCCTTTAAGCTGATATTATAGAGATGATGCATACTTTGCCTCAGGTTGTTGGTCCAGAGCTCCTGAAATCCTTATAGTTTCCTAAGTGGTAAGAGTTAACTAGGAGCACCTTTTGTTCCAGCATGTGGTCTTTGACCCCCACCTTGCATAGGTCTCCTGAAATCCTAGTGATTTTCTGGGTGACAGGAGTCTTTTGTTCTAAAGAGGAGACTTTGGTCGATGGGCTCTTAGATGGGGACTGATCGCCAAGAAGAATAAGGCATGATTAGAAGCTTTGAATGTTCTGCCCCTTCTCCCACCCATTCTCTTGAGAAGAAAAAAATGGCCAAAAATGGCTCTATCATGCCTATGTGATAAATCCTCCATTAAACATCCCAGTTATATAGGGTCCAGAGAACTTCCAGGTGGGAAACCTCATCTACAGTCCTGCACTCAGGACCTCTCAGACCTCACCCTATGCATCTCCATCTGTCTGGACATCTGGACCCTTTATTCAAATTCTCTAGCACATTATTGAATGTGAATGGTTTCCTGAATTTTGTGAGGTGCTCCAGCAAATTAAGCAAACCTCAGGAGATTGTGGGAACCTCTATAAATAACGTATGAATGTTGCAGGTAGAAGGAACAATATTGTCAGAGGAAAGAGCATGATTGTTCCAGGGAGATGCAAAACATTCAGAATGGTTGGAGTGCAAATTGCTAACGCTGAAGAGGAAGAAATGATTTTGGAAAAATAAGAAAGGACTGAATAGCACAAGATGTTTTTCTTCAGGTCTGTGATTATGGGTTTCATTACAAAAGTATGGAGATCTCGCAATGTCATCTCTCATCAAATAAAACCAAATGTGAAATGTCTTAAACTCAATCCAAAATAGAAGACAACTAGAATATACTCCCAAAAGAGTCAGGGTTGGCGCACCATGACTGGGCTGCCCTCAGTTGATCAGAGAAGAACATTTTGGTATAAGTGATACAACACGTAAGTCTGAAAAGATTTTCCTAGATCATTCTGTGTACAAAGAACTGCTCTTCCAAGCAGCCCACACATTTACATTGGTCACTGTCTCCCATGACTGACTGATGAATGACTGCTGTGCTTTCAGCCAGCTGTGTTTGGGCATTCTGGTGGAAAGTGACTGTCAGATGATTTGATTTTGGGGACAAGTTAAGAGCTTGCTTTTTCTTTTCCTTTTAGAAGACAATCAGCTTGTCATGAGGCACTATATTTTTCAGTATGTGTGAATTTTATTATCTCTCACACAGGCAGTCATTTAGAACCACATGTCTCCTACACTGGAAAACACACACATACTCATGCATGCACACACTCACACGCCCCCCAAAGTTAAGTGGATACATACATCAGAATGGCACAGCCAGAATATACAACAATAATAATTTCATATATTTGCATAGAACTTTTTATTTATAATTTATACACAGCTGCTCCAAAAAAGGATGTGAGACAGCTATAGCACTTCATAATTTATAAAGTGTTCTATCTTATGGCAACCCTATGAGAGAGGAAGAACGAAGACTAAATTTCTTGTCAGGAAAAAAACGAAACTGAGATTCCAAGTAAGGTGATTTTTCCAATACCTTATGCAGAACATGGAATGCCTGGAGTTGTGTTCCTCCAATCATATTAGGCCATATTCTCCAACCACCTTGTATCCACCACTCAGTAAGGACATCCTGAGAAAGGAGGAAGTACAAACTCATCTCAGGTATGAGAATATATTCCAAATACTCTGCACTTACTCTCCATGTCCCCAACATCAGCTTTTTTAAGTGATAGGAATCATTGTTAATATCTGTTGAGTATCCAGAATGTTCATAGCACTATTATAAATATTTTACCTGACTTGCTTCATTTAATTCTTACAAAAGACAAGCCAGTATTTATTTCACTTTGTAGTTGAGGAAAATGAGGCAAAGAAAAGTTTAGAATCTTTCCCATACACAGATGTCTAGTATGTCTAGATGTCTAGAGTAAAATTTTATACCCAGCAATCTTAATCGAGGTTCACTTGTTAATCATTATATCTTTGTTCTTTGCCCAAGAAATAATTTCTTCAGTATAGCTGTATCACAGTAAATAAATTTTATACCAAGAAAGAGGTTTATTTTTATATTATATTTAGATGGTGTGCCAGGCACTCCTCTTTTTCCTCATGACTCAAGGAACTCATGACTTCCAGATGATCCAAATTGTCTTCTCAGGATACCCACAAACCCTTCCAACCACACATACAAGTAGAATTCCTAACATAGTTCTCATCTTCCTGATGGAAATTTGTATCCCTGTCATCACTAATCAGACTGGAGTCACTGCCTAAAAGAACTATTTGACTTGTCCTGTAAGATATTTTGCAAAAATGGAAAATGTCAAAAGATTTTGACAGGGAAAAGGTCATCTATACAGTAACTTATAAATTTGTTTACAGAAATAAAATAGTGATTCATCCTGCTCCTGTGTATCAGCATATATACCCATACTAACAGTTGTCACCAAGTCCACCTTATCCTATTCCTTCCTATCTTCACCTATTCATACACTTTAATTCCCACCAAGCACCTGTGCTATAAGCACCTGTAACACTATATTTTATAGTATTTCTGATTTCTCTAAACCTGGACCTCTAATGACTGCTACTCTACATTACCCAAGAAATTTCAACTATGTGAGTGATTAAGTGGTCATTAGAAACTCCAGGAAGTGGAAAGAGTAGATACAAAGTTCTTGGACAATAATTGATTGTAAAGTAAATTTTAAGGGACTAAAATTAAACATACATGTCAATATTATTTTTCAACGATCGTAATTACCAAGGAGAAAACCAAAATTAACCATGGCTGAAATGTTTTTCTTTATTAACCCAAGTATGACAGACACTGCTGGTTACCAACCCAATATCCATCCTCTCTTCTTCCTAACTAATTGAATACAGATGGTTTTGGTAGTCATATGTATGGATAAAGAGAAAACAGAGGGAAATGGAGGGAGTGAAGAAAGGGAGGAAGGGTATTTAGCAGATACCTTTGCTAATAGCAATGGTCATGTGATGGCCAATAAGATATAAACAGAGGTAGCTCAGGAGGGTTTTGGTGAGAATCTTCAAAAACTGGCCAAATTGGGCATAGTGAATACCCCTTTCCTCTGCTCTGTATTTTCTTCTTGCATGGAATTCAGTTAAGAACCAAGAGTAGATCACCTATCTTGATACTGAGAAGACAGTTCAGCAACGTCTTTTGACTACCATACCAGCCATGGGTACCAAAACTATCTTAATGGGTAAAAATAAAAACCTAATTTTTGAAATAATTTTTTTAGAAGTTTTGTTGCTCACAGCTGAACACAATTGATAACTGAAGCACCATGCCTGCTAACCTGTGCAAATGTCAGGATAAATACACAAAGATATTTCAGCTGGTGAGGAAGACCCCATCCAGGATTTTCCAGAGATGGATGTAAGCATTTGTTGCATTTTTACAAAGCACATCTTGGTTTCCTTGCATTTTATTTTATGTCTTAATTGAAATGATTGAATTTACATGATTCTACCACATCAGAGAAAAGGTAGGACTGTGGCTAATGGTTTATAATATCAGCATAGAGTGACTCCCAGATAATTTTTTAAATTTTCATATCCATTTGACACTTAAAACTTCTCCCTCTAGAGACATGGGGTTAAGTGTTGGCATATCTCCCTTCTAGCAACCCTATCCTCCACTGAGACTCTATTTATACCCCCAAACTAAAGGGCAGTTGAAGCAATCATGGTCCTAAGTGGCTAGGATGTCCATGGGATTGGCCTCCTCGGAGAGCTTCACAGACAAGTCATGATGGTACTGATTACCTTTCCAAAGTCAGACTAGTGAGAAAAATCAACTATTATCAATTTATAGCCTTCCCTCACCCCACATCAAGGGGGAACATCCACTGAGGATGAATGACTAAAGGCCCTTCAAGATATTCTAATCGTATAGCAAGGATACTTGATGGCTAATAGTTCAAATTATTATGTCAGACTCAACCTCATGTGATTTCAAAAAAACAAATTTCCTTTCTAGTTTCACTGAGAATGTCCTTGTTTAACTGACATAGGAGTAATTAAAGTATGAATTGATATTTAGTAATGTCAGTGCTTACACATCACACCCAAGCCAATTACTGAATGTATTTGTCATGTAATAACTGGACAGAAAGATAAGAGTAATAAACAATTGCATGATCCAGATAATTTGTTTAACAGAAGATATTAAAAATAAAAGAAAAGGGCCCTTCCTGATGGCACAGCAGGACGCAACCCAGCAAGATAGCCAAGGCTGCTTTGATGTGAGTTTGATACCCAGGCCCACAGCTGACCCACATGGGGTGACAGACCTCTCCTGACCCACCTGCTGCTCCCTTCAGCAGTGTACCTCATCAATCTGCCTGTTCTGCTCCCCACTCAGTCTCTGATGAATCCTCTAACCCACCCCTGCACCTGTGGCCTGTACTCCAGTTCTGTATGCATAAATAAATCTTTAAAAATAAATAGAAAAGAAAATACAAATGTTTTTTATATTTAAATATTTATAAACCACTGATGATGTTATAAATTATACGGAAAGTCTATTACATGCCAGACATTGTATTATGTACTTTATGTATAACATCTCATTTACTTTTTTTCTATTTATGAATTGGGTAATATTTTAGAGTTTTTTTCAATTTTTTTAAAGGTTTATTTATTTTATTTATTCATATGGGACTGGGGTACAGGCCAGAGATTGGATGGTTAGAGAATTCACCAGAGACAGAATGGAGAGCAGAACAGGCAGATCAATGAAGCACACTGCTGAGGGGAGCAGCGGGCAGATCAGGAGAGGTCTGCCGCTCCACGTGGATCACCTCCAGGGCAGGCGGGAATCGAACTCATGGGGAAGTGGCATTAGCTTCTTAGTGCTATGCTTTAACCTGCTGCGCCACCAGGGAGGGCCCGAGTTTTTTCAATTTTTAAAAACAAAATGCATAGATCCCAGACAATGTAAGTAATTGTACAATCACACAACTAGTAAGTGGTTGAGTCAAAAATCCAGGCAACTCAAGCATTTCACTTGAATTAAGCAATATAAGCAATTCACTCTATCCCCTCTCAACAAAAGGAAATTATAAAATAAAATTATGATTGTTTAAAATTTCGAATTTAAAGACAAAAAAAATTGAAATTTTGACAATTGCAAGTTGTTTTTTTGTCTGAGTACAGATATGCAGAGGGAAGTTAAAGGGCATTACTTTTGGCCTTGTTTCATAGACCTAAATACGAATTATTTAAAGCTGGCTAGTGAGATGTAAGTTTACATGTGTGTTAAAAATTTAAAAGCGGGTCCTCCCTGGTGGCACAGCAG
Source organism: Condylura cristata (assembly GCF_000260355.1). NCBI lineage: Eukaryota > Metazoa > Chordata > Mammalia > Eulipotyphla > Talpidae > Condylura > Condylura cristata. Next base: position 11,472,180 of record NW_004567116.1, on the reverse strand, counting down.
GTTAAAGCACAGCACTGAGAAGCTAAAGCCACTTCAGCATGAGTTCAATCTTGCCCCGGAGGTGACCCACATGGTGCTGCAGACCTCTCCTGACCTACCCGGGGCTCCCCTCAGCAGTGTACTTCGTCAGTCAGCCTGTTCTGCTCCCCACTCTGTCTCTGATAAATCCTCTCACCGCCCTTGCATGTCTGGCCTGTAGCCCAGTTTTGTACATGTAAATAAAACAAAAAATTAAAAGCACTCACTAGTAAACTAAAAGTAAAATGTATAATTTTTAAAGCAGTTATGGGGGAAAACAGAACAAACCGAACAGAGCTGATTCAACAAAACACGGGGATGTGGTGTAAAAACAGGTGGCAGATTGTATCCTCTAATGACTACCTCAAGGAACAGACTGCAGAAGGGAGATGTATCAGGACTTTTGGGTCTAATTCATAAACCACAAAATCTCCTTCTTGCTAGCTTGCTCTGTCTGGCTCTCCCTCTTTCTTGCTCATGCTATCTCTCCTTACAGTTGCCCTTGACCCCAGTCACCACCCTGGAAGGAAACCCAAGCCATTCAGGAAGACCATGTGAGAATGTTTGTTCCAAAAGCATCAGCTGTATTCCTAGTCACCACCAGCATTACTTTCAGACATGGGAGAGAAATTATTTCAGATGAAAACCAAAAAATAAATAAATAAATCACAGAAGTGAGAGAAGTAATGTCTTCTGTTTTATGTGAAATTATTACATGCAGGAACTGTAATTGTTGTCTTCAGTAAACATGGGAGAGAAATTATTTCAGATGAAACCAAAAAATAAATAAATAAATCACAGAAGTGAGAGAAGTAATGTCTTCTGTTTTATGTGAAATTATTACATGCAGGAACTGTTATTGTTGTCTTCAGTAACTAATTTTGGGGGTAATTAAGTATACTTCAACAAATAATTTATAAAGCATCATGAATGGAAATACCAAGCTATAGGCCAAGAACAAGTCCAAACATATCAGAATTCACTGAATTAATAATCCAAGGGTTGAATTCATCTATTAAATGGATGAGAATAACTAAAGCCATTGAAAGACAGGAAACTAATCAACAGTGAAAAGTCAACACCTCCAAAAAAATTCTTTAATAATACCGGATGAATCAACATAAAATTAAAAAAAAAAAGGCATTGAGAGAGCGATAGAGGGAGTTTTCCATATTGATAGAACAATTACAAAAGTTATTAACAAGCATAAATCTGTGGTTTGCAACACAGTTGTGAAACATTAAAGCGAAATTTTATATATGAAATCAGAAAAAATATAGTCTAGAAACTTACAATGGCTATATCTATGACAAAGGGAAGGAAATTGGTTTATGGTGTTGAGTCCAAATTTCTCCCTCCACAACATACATACACACATGCGCACATACAACTATGAGAAGCACACAATGTAGAATTTAGCACATTGTAAGAACAAACTGTTAACAGCTTCATAGGCCTATGTAAATAAATGTTGCTCTTTGTTAATTAAGCAGCTAAAAGTGCCCTGAGATAACCAGCCTGTATTTCCAATATTTCTTTCAGCCCAGCAATATTCCAAGAAAATAACTTCAAGGGAAAAGCAAAACAGAATGCACTGGCACAGAGGTGACGTGAAGAAGGGCACTGTCCCTGTCCTACAGTCATTTATTTTTTTCAACAGACATTTAGATTATACGAATATGCCCAGTATTGTGCTGGGCATTAAGGATACCAGATTATCACAGATGCAATCTCTGCCCAAGGCCTGCTACTAGGTAGTGGACATAGATTATGAATAAACAAACCTACATGACTATAAACTTTCAAATTGTATAAAGTTTTAAAGAAAAATAACACAGTATGAGAACAGGGGCAACTGACCTTCCAGGGCAATCAGAGAAGACAGATCTGAAGAGCGGGATTTAAACGGGAGCTAAAATTAGGACTAAGAATTACCCAGATAATAACTTCTTATTCTGCCAAAGATGGAGTAACAAGGACCAAGTCTATTTCTGACCTGAAGTAATCAGGAAACCAGACATTAATTTTAGACACTAAACACAATTAGATTCCTGAGAAAGGGAGAAAATGGGATGTGCCCTGGGACTGCCCCAGCTTACTGCCTTGAGAGGTTTTCAGTCCTCAGCAAGAGAAGAGGACACAGGTGGAGCCAGTGGTCCTGCGCAATGAGAAGATACAGCTGAGACTGATGAAGTGAAGAGGGCTAGAGTTCACTAAGCAGAGCACCCAGGGAGGAACACTGCAGAGGGACTGTGGAGCTTTTAGGAGGTTCCTATCAAGCCTTCCTCTAGGTTCTGACTAGAATAAGCAGGGGAGTAAGCAACTGGAGGTCGGCATTGTAACCACCCAAGGGGAAGAGAGGGAACCAAGCCTGAAAAACACACAGAGTCTGAAATATTTCTATTTCCACAAGTGAGAAATGTCCTTAATCAGACATGGGGCAGGGTATTCAGAAGGGTATTGCCTCATAATGGAACTAATTCAGTTCTAGAATAAAGGCTGCTTTGGTCTTGCCCAATGAAGTTTAACAGACTGTCTTGAAGCTCAATTAAGTTCACATCCAAAGGAAATGCAAAACTATTTATGTGAAAAATAAGAATATCCAACACTTGACAAGGTAAAATTCACAATGTCAATCATCCAATCAAAAAAATTAGTAGCTAAACAAGGAAACAGGAGAATACAACCTATAATGAGACAGTAAAACACCAGCTTTAAATGATTGAAAGAAAAAACTGTAAAATGCTAATTTTGTTCTCACCATTATATATATATATATAT
>NW_004567116.1:11463871-11468581 GCF_000260355.1 Condylura cristata | reverse complement strand
AAATAGACAAGGACAACAATGAGCTGGGGAAGGAAAAAAAAAAAAACAAAAAACAGCATACTGTCAGATGCTGACTTCAACTCAACCACATTGATGATCAAATTTAGAAATACATGCTCCAAAACAGCCCAGTTGAAAAACAGACTGTCACAGTGGATATAAGAATAGATTATATTTTTCCTACAAGAAACCAACATGTTAGAAGTAAAAAGGATGGAACTGCACCACGTTAACACTTACAGAAAGAGAGCTAGAAGCATGTTTTGGAGCAAAGAAGATAAAAGTCATTTTATAATGTTAAAGGAATCAATTCAGCAAGAGGAAGTCACAATTGTAAATGTTTAGGCCCCTTATAACAAGAGCTTTAAATTACATGAAGCAAACGTTGCTGGACTAAAAGCAAAATAAACAAATCTAGGATAATTGTATGTGATTTCGATACCTATACCCTTCTCTCAGTAACTGAGAGGACAAGTGGGGCGAGTAAGTGAGACATGACTATACTGTCAAACCACTGGACCCAACATGTGTTTACAGCACACTCAATCCAATAACGACTGCACAGATAATGTTCAACTGCACACAGAACACTAATCATCAAAGACTTGATTCTGTCCATAAAACAAAGGGAAGTAAATTTGAAATGACTCAACTCATGTATGTGTGTTCTTGGACTAAAATATAAGAAAAAGTAAATGTCAAAAACACTGTTGGAGACCTCTCAATCTTTATAAACAGAGGAGCAGACTTCTAAATAAACATGAGTCAAAGAAGAAATGAAAAGGGAAATGAGAAAATATTTTAAACTAAATTAAAATGAAAATACAGTATAACCAATTCTTACAGTAAACATATATATCAGAAAAATATTTCAAAACAACAATCTCAGTCTCCACCTTAACAATCTAGAAAATGAACAGCCAGCTATACTTAGAGTAAGCATGTGGATGAAAGAAATAGAAAGAATTGAAAATGATGATATATGCTAAAAGTAAAAATTGAGAAAGTTAATGAAAACAGAAGTTAAGATTAATAAAATTTAACAAATCTAGTTATATGATACGTTCAATTAATTTTATTTTAGCCCTTCTTTTGAGAGCATAGCAGTAACTAAAAGTGGTCTTATTTGTATTTCTCTGATGACTAAATTATAGAACACCTTTTCATTTTACTGAATAGTGCAACCTAAGATTATATAAGTTTCATTGAGCATCAACACATACATGTACTACATTAAGGTCACAGCTAAAAGTGGAGATCAAATCGAACCTTCATTTATTATTGTCCACTTTCTTTTCATTTCCTCTGGCAGCCACTAATGCCTAATCATCTAAAAGTTTATTTTTGTTTTACTATATATATGTCTGTTTTCTCTATATACCACATAAATGAAGTCATATGGCATTTATCTTTTTCTGATTGGCCTATTTCCCTGAGCATAGTTCCTTCCAGGTTGTTGCAAATGGCAAGGTTTCATCTTTCTTATAACTGGATAATATTGCATTGTGTGTATATACCACATCTTTATCCATTTGTTAGTTGATGGGAACTTGGGTTGTTTCCATTTTTTTACTATTGTATGCAATGTTGTAATAAACATGGAGGTGTTTCTATCGCTTCAAATTACTACTTTTATATTTTCAGATAAATATCCAGAAGTGACAAAAAGGATTATATGGAATTTCTATTTTTAATTTTTTGAGGAATCTGCACACTTTTCCATAATTGTTGAACCATTTTACAGCACCACCAACAGTACATGAGCATTCTCTCCTTTCTACTTCTCTCCAACAACTGTTTCTTGTCTATCTTGTATACTGTCACACATGTGGGGTGATATTTCATTGTCCTGGCTTGCATTTTACTACTAATAAAAGATAATGGACATCTTTCTGATTGGCCTATTAGCCATCTGTACATCCTCTCTGGAGAGGTGTCTATTCAGATCTGTCCAGGGTTAAATCAGGTTTTTTTCATTGTTGAGTTTTATGATCTTCTTGTGTATTTTGGAAATTTATCCTTGTTGGATATATGATGGGCAAAGTTCTGTTCACTAGGATGTCTGTTCACTCTGATGGAAGCTCCTTCTGCTGAGCAGAAGCTATGCTTGATGTACTGTTAAACATCTTTTCTTACTTGGCAACTTCTTTTGTGAATTGAGATACAAGTTCTTCATCATATATATGTTTCTGGGCATTAAAAACTTAGCTCTTCAAAACACTATTTCAAAAATGAAAGGGACCAGTACATGAAATACATTTTTGAAAAACAATTCTTAAAACTCAATAATATGAAAACAAAAAATCAAAGCTGGACAAAAACTTGAAACATTCTAGGTAGAAATCATTATGTAGGAGCACCCTTAGCCAAAAAGAGGACTTGAGGTGTTTCTGGAGCTGAAAAAAAGACCTATGTTTTTTTTAAAGCATATTGTGGGAAGCAGGGAGTTCATGAGGTTGAGAAAGACAGCGAACAGGATCAAATAGAACCTTGAAGCCACCATAGGGAGACTGCTAACTGTACAAACTTGGGCAACATTTTAAAATTTGGTCTTTATTTTCAAAAATGTAAAATCGGGGTATTATTTAACACATAAGTTAATAAGTTAGGAAATATACAATCTTTACCACAGTCCCTAACGCAGAGAAAGAGCTATAAAGCATTGGCTCTATTATTTCTACTACAATATATAATAGCTTATAGCCACTATGAGATCATGGGCTGGAATAGTGATACCTCAACAACAGGATTTACAAATTAAACTCTGTGTTTAATTCTCAGTGGGACTAATTTAAACACTTAGCTGTTCTCTGTAAAATGCTAACACCAGTGACTAAATATTAACAATGAAACAATGACAGGAAAATATCAAAAATGGCCATGCCTCACCCTCCCCTTCTCTGGAAACAAGGAGAATGTCTTTTGTGCCACTGAGCCTTTGCAATTTCTGTCACACTCACCCTAATCGGTGACTCTATTTTCTGTTAAATAAGACCCTCCACTGTGGTGCCCCAAAATAGAAAAGGAAAGGATCAGTAATAAAACTGCTCTTCATTTGGCATTACTTTGCTCCTTTAACTTGATTCATAGCAGTGACCTTAAATGAAAACTTTTAATTGTGCCCACATCTCCTTAACTTCTGCTTTTACATAAAAGCAAGATTTCCCAACCCATTTCTGTAACCTATACCAACTACTTTGCTTTTTTTTTAAATTATTAACTTCACTGTATTATTATGAAATAAGTAAAGATCATCAAAACCATACAGCTTAATATGGCAAAAAAAAATGTAATCACCACCTAGATTTTTTAATTAATTTTTTTAAAACAAAGTTCCCTATGTGCCCTGCCTGGCCCCATTTCCTCCTCCCTTGGTCCCTAGAATCATCTGCTATCCTGAATTCCAGGGCATACTCCAAAATTTTCCATCTACGTAAGCATCCACAAACATTGTGTAGAATTGTGTTGCATATTTTAACTTTATATAACTGGAATAACACTGTTATGTCCCTGTGGTGAATTTAAAGTGTGCATCCCAGATTTCCTGTTTTCGGGGACATCATTACCTAACTGCTAGTGCTACACACACCAGCTGCCCCCACCCAGCCATGTGCTATGCTCCCCTCAGGTTTCTCCCGATGCGCTCAGGCCTTAGCTGGGGCACAGGAGTCACTAATGCAGGGGCAGAACTGCAAGAAGCAGGGCCACTTTGATGAGCAATTTTGGTTCCGAAGCTATCAAGATGGCTCTTCCTTAGGACTGAGACCTACATCGTGGCCTGAAGGCATTCCCTACCTTCTCCACCTCCTTCCTTTCTGCTTCAAAGGGGTTTCCCCAGCAATAAATTACTTGCACATCTAGTTTTCTCTTGGTGCCTGCATTTTAGAAGACCAACACTCATTCAGTATCCTTTTGCCAATTTGATTTCTTCACCTAATATTACATTTTTGTGATTTATTTATATGGAAACATTTATCTCCAGTTCATTAATTTTAACCACTGTAAAGGATTCTGTTGTATGAATATAGTAGAATTGATTTATCCTTTCTCCTTTTAATGGACATTTATGTTGTCATCAATTTTTTTTGCCATTACAAGCAATGCTTCAATGAACATTCCAATACATAGGTCACAGGGTACACACTCCTTCACCAGCTTTTATCAACTGCTCTCCCAAGTCATTGGGTCAATTTACACTTCACACAACAGCATAAGTGTCCCTGGTTCCCCTTATTTGTGACAATGGAAGTTGTTCATTGTTTTAATCCTATCGTTCTCATTAGTATGAAATTAAACTTCATTGTGGTTTAATTTGCATTATCCTGAATTTCACTGATATTACAAATTTTCATACTTGTTGGCCATCTGAGTTGTCTATAGGTTGATTTATCTGATTGTATATTTTGACTCTTATTAAATTGTATACTTTGTCCCTATCTTCTAATATCTGAGGAGTCCTCTACGTATGCTGTAGAATAATCCCAATCTGTTGTTTAAAAAAAAAAAACTCATTCTGTGATACATATTTTCAGTCTGAGTCTTCTGATAGAGTGATAGAGATTTAAATATTTAGCAAGGTTTATTTTACAGTCTTTGCCTTTATCATTTTGTTTTTTATTTTCTAAGAAATTTCTTCTCTTTAACAGTCATAATGATATTTTAGTCCTGCTTCTAATGATTTAAATTGTTCATGCAGATTTTGGTTTCTTT
>NW_004567116.1:11457823-11463746 GCF_000260355.1 Condylura cristata | reverse complement strand
AGCAGTGGGCGGGTCAGGAGTGGTCTGCTGGCCATGTGGTCACCTCCAGGGCAGGCGGGGATCAAACTCATGTGGAAGTGGCTTTAGCTTCTTAGTGCTGTGCTTGAACCCACTGCGCCACCAGGGAAGGCCTCATGCAGAATATGCTGTAAGAATGGATCCAAATTCACTCTTTTCATAAAGATACCTCATTGTCCTAGAATTTTTTTTTAAGTAATCTCCCCATTCTCCCTAATCTCCAATATTACTTCTCTCATATATCATATATCATCTCATATATGGAAATATGCCTCTTTCTCTGTATGGATTTCATACAGGGTTCCATACATATTTCTATCTCTGTGTTAATGACACATTTTCATAATTAAAAAAAGAGGATAAGTAAGCTGAGTCCCCTTTTAGATCTTCAGAATCGCTCTAACCATTCTTAATCCCTTGTTTTAGCCACATAAAATTTAGAATGAACTTGTCTAAGTCCATGGGAAATCCTCTTGGAACATAGAGTGAAAATTAAATTTATAGATTAATTTTTAGAGAATGAGAATCTTTGTAATTTGAGATTTTCCATCTACAATTAGATCACATCTTCCCACTTATTCACATCTCTCAACAAAGTACAGGTTTCCTCCAAAATAATATTATGCATTACTAATCTTGATATTGTTATTATCTCCCTTTGTGATACACTTACTGTTGTGGCCCAAATTCCACCATTGTGATCTCATTTGTAAATCCTCCTCATGGACTTGACCCTCTATTAGTCCAGTTCTGAACACAATGCATTGACCTGCCTGTGTTCTATTATGTTTGATTCAATATTTTCCTTAATATTAAAATGCACATAAGCCCATAATTTATGGGATGAACAAAGTATAGGTTAGAGGACAAGGATTCTCAAAGCCCTTGCTCAAAGTACTACCAACAATCTTTTTTCATCCCTTCCCATCCTACCGAGGACTCAATTTCCCCAATTTAGAGTACACAAGTACTGTATCCTTATGCACTCTGGAGACATTATTATTGGCTCATAGGACTGGATATGTCTATAACTTCATCTACGCATTCTTTTTTTCTGATACCCATTAGAAAAGAGCTAAAAAAGTGAACAGCCTAAGCTTTATGGCTACTATTTTTGGTACTAAGAGATGATGGGTCAGTGGATCGAGGAAAGAGGTAAAGGTTTCAGTGAGCATCAAAGGTAACTCTCCACCAAGAAAATTTCTCAGCAGAAGTAATGATGCATTGGTGGGGGGAGCAGGAGGGCGGCACTGGGGGGAAAAAAAATAACTGTTGATTAGCTGGTTGATTTGCCTTTTCCCTTGAGAGAAATCAATTCATAACTAAAGATATGTCAGAGAACAGAACAGGTCTCAAAACACTGAGGATTAATGAACCTTGATGAATCCTTTTCAATTTGTATCAACACAGGTTGAAGTAGTGAAATTTGGACATAATGCCTCAATTTTCCAGCCATCGTGAGCATACCAACATCAGCTCAAATGCCAGCGACTAGTTCAACGTGCTATTTTCTGCACACTGTGAATCAGAATTCTTGTTGCATAATTCTGTTATGTATGAAGTTGATCCCGTAACAAATGAGGTAAAATACTTTTCCAGTAACCTCAGATCACACCATAAAAGAAACCACTCAAGATTTAACTAATGGTTCTACATCATGGTATTTTCAGTGCTTTGTGGCATAGAAAAATAAGACATGAAACAGCTCCTCAAGAGCTAACGCTTGGTTGGAGCCATGCTAGACAAATGTTTTCCAAACAAGATTTTGATAATGCAAGGCAAAGGTATAGCATTTTTGGAAAAAAAAATTTTTTTAACTATCTTCTCATGCCAGAAAACCTTTCCACAAGGTAGTGGAAAGAAAACAATGTTATTTTGAAGAAGCTTGAAACAAATTTTGCTAAGATTGCAATGACAGGTGAAAAAAATCCTACACATTCAGGGTCTCCCTGGTAATAGAATGGGTTACAGCACAGCGCTATAAAACTAGCCACAGCAGCTTCAACATGAGTTCCATCCCTGCCAGGGAAGTGATCCATATGGCACAGCAGACCTCTCCTGTCTTGCCCGCTGCTTCCCTCAGCAGTGTACTTTGTCAATCTGCTGGTTCTGTGTCCCACTCTGTCTCTGGTGAATCCTCTCACCATGCCTGCACCCCAGTTCTGTATGCATGGATAAATAAATAAATCTTTTTTAAAAATCCTACCCATTCACATAGCCAAGCAATAGCCTATTATTCAGATGCTCTCAAGACAAACAAAAATTAGATTCTTAGGTAAGAGAACTTGTTGGTGTCCTTGGTTACATCTAGTTTATCCTAAATTTCCTTGGTAATTGAGGTGACCATCTTAGTTAACTGGCATTAGTTAAAGGATGTGTAGACCTCCCATATGTTTCTACAAGCACAGTTTTGCAACTTGGATTGGAACATCTGTTCACGTCAGGTTTCCACACTACCACAGAAATCATCATTCTTGATGAATGCGTTACAAAGAGCTAGATTCCAGGTCCTTGAAAAAAGGTGGTGAAGCTGACGAGGAGTTTATTTAACTTTTTAAAAGATTTACAAATATTTCAAAGAGAGAACAGACTTTGAATGAAAAAGTTCTTAAAGTAATAATCATAGGAGCAGGGAGCCTGGGCAGGGAGATTGGAACATCCCCTGATTGCTGCCCCTTTTTGAACTATAAATGACAATCTAAAATTTGTATAATGTATGATGTACAACTTAATTTTATATGTGCATACACTGTGAAATCACCACCATCATCAAGACAGAGAATTTTTAATTTCTCTTTACCATCAGAACTGCTCTTTGCGCAGAATCAGGGAGAGAGCCTGGATAATCTCTCACGAAAGAAGGGGTGTCCTTTCCTTAGGCTGATACTCTCAGTGTCAGTGTGTGACCCAGAACTCTTTAAAAAAAAAAGATTTATTTATTCATGCATACAGAACCAGGGTAGAGGCCAGAGGCGCAGGGCTGGTGAGAGGATTCACCAGAGACAGAGTGGGGAGCAGAACAGGCAGATCGATGAAGTACACTGCTGAGGGGAGCAGCGGGCGGGTCAGGAGAGGCCTGCCACACCATGTGGATCATCTCTGGGGCTGGGGATTGAACTCTCACTGAGGTAGGTGTGGCCAGCTTGCAGTGCTGTGTCCTAACCCACTGAGCCACCAGAGAGGCCCCAACCGGTACTCTTAATGGCCTTTGCTATCATATTGAAATAGTGTTTCAATAAAAAGTTCTGTGTTTTGTCTCTGAGAATGACTTCAAGATGCAGCTGCTGGCCCTCAGAACACATCAACCCCATTGGCCCTGATTCGCAGCCTCTAATCGACTGGCCAGGAAGCAAGAGGCATTACTGTAGTCGAGACAAGCACCGTCTCCTTCAGGAAAGTTTTATTTCATGAGTGTAATGACAAACTTCATGCTTAGGTACATAACTATACATAATTGCCACTGACTGACCAGTTGACTACTGAACATACTTTTCATTAATGAAACACAACAACTTTTACGTTAACTACAGTGAGAGTTAAAAGAGCGCTAGCTAAACCTTTCTCCACCAGGTGTGTGAGCATGCGGAGAGGGCATTTGGACCTAGTCATAGTCACAGATGAAAACAGAGGGCACAAGAGGGTATGCGAAGGCAGGATGAGCACATGGGTAGACAGCAGACTTGGAGAAGAGGAGCTTTGTAGTTCAGTGCCAGTTTGACCTCAGATTATCTATGGAACTGTATCCAAGTCATTTATTCATTCTACACACACACACATAGAGCACACTTTTTGGGATATCAGTTGGGAACAAAAGTACATTCTCTACCATTTGATTAAGCTGCTAAGAAGATAAATACATAAATATGAAAAGAGTTTTCAGGAAAATAAAAGTGTTGCAGAGTGTAATTATCCACTATTAAAAATTAACTGTTATGGACAAACACTAAACTCTAAAGGATCCCAGAGCTGTCAGATAGCTAAGAACTGGTAAAAGAGGTGACCCGGGCAGGCATGACACCTGAAGTCTATCATACTGTATAATATGTGTTGAAAGATGCTTTGCCCCTAAATAGAAAAGCAGGAAAAAATAAATTGTTCAAGTTGGGAAAAGGCAAGAGTCAGAAGTCTAGGGGAGCATCATTTGTTTGAAGGGTGAAGCTTAAGGAGAATATTACCTGGGTCTCTGAAATTCAAGAGGTCTGCAGGGCACAAGTACCCCCTGAAATCACTTACATAGGGGCCTAGATTACAGCTCCAGGCCTATGCATCAAGGATACAAACTGAGAGCCTAAATTCCAGTAGCAAGAATAAAACAAAAGAGCAGAGGTCAACAAGTCCTCAGGCAATAAAGGAAGGGTTTAATGACTACTAACCCGAAAACAGGACTCTGCACTACTGAAAAATACCCCTAAATCCGTGTTATTTTATCACATGTGTTATCCTTGCCTCCTCCCAAAGATCAGAGGTACAGCATTTAAAAGGAAGGGCTTGCATGCGTATGCTCAGGGGACCTTTGAGGATTAATCTATCTGCAGTCAAACTTGCAGAAGAAAAGGCCAAGGAAGACAGTCAGCAAAACAGGAGTCACATTGATTACTGAGGCCCCATAATAAAAATAAAAAAGAGCAAAGCACAGAAGCCAGTCTGGCACTAAGAATTGGCCATGGGAGCTTTGTAATGGAGGGCTTCTGCCAATCTTGTTGCTAGATGGTGAAGATAGTCAACTAGTGGTGGTGAAGGCTACACCTAAACATTACTCTCTAACGATTTGTAAACCTACTTTGTACCCACTGAGAAGCTAATACCCATACTTACTCACCCAGGACTCAGTCCTGGGCAATCATCATTCCTAATCTTTACCACGAACCTGGAAAGCAATTACTATTATCTTCATTCTACCAATATGAAGCTGAGACACAAAGTGGCTAAGTCAGAACCAGTTGTCCAAATCATATCAGTCTACATTATTTTCCATACACAACATTACTAAGAGAGCAGTAATTATTACTGATGCTGGTTTTTCATGCCGGAGAGCAAAGGCTAGTCCTAGAAACTGGTGCATAGTTGATGAGGTTCATCCAGGAGAAGACTTACAGACGCCCTCTGCACCTTATATCACTCCCCTTCTCCCCAATAATAATGCTCCAGTCTTTCAGGTACCCCCATATGCCACTCACACGAGCTTTTGTAACAGGGCTGAGTTCTTAAGAAGGAAGTTCTTAAAATATCTCATCGTTGCAGTTGTCATAGAAGTCCTTGTTTTCATTGACTCTGATTAATAGTTTAATTTTTATCCTCATTGTGCAATCTTTTTTTTTAAATATCTTCAATGTAAAACCTTTACAGTCCACTCTCTTAGTAACTTTTAAATATGCAGCAAAATATTGCTAACTGTAGCCACCACACTGTAAAGGGCATCCTCATGACTTATTTATTTCATAGGTTTATTCTTTTGACTCCCTTCCCTGGTTTCAAGCACCTCCACCTCTGGCAACCACCAAGCAGTTCTCTGTATCTCTGTAATCTCCAGATTTTGACACAGTAAAAAAGGAATACAAAAGAGTCTGTAATGAATCTGCTCACAGGATGACAATAACAGAAAGTTAGGGTACCAAATAATGTTATTTGACAGAAACAATTTGGTTCTCCTTGAAGAAACTAAAGCAGGAACAATTATCTTGGAAAAGAACTGTCTACCCTTAAAGACACATGACACACAACTCCTGTCTACTGGGAATATAGGTAAAATCACCAGCAGAGATCTATATGAAAGATATTGCATGTACAGACAAGCTTTTAGTGTATTTCTACTGGGTAGAATGAAAGAAGCTAGGGTCCTCCCAAGTAGTGCAATATGTTAGGACACAGCATTGCAATCTGGCTGCAGCCACTTCAGTAAGAGTTC
>NW_004567116.1:11430025-11457723 GCF_000260355.1 Condylura cristata | reverse complement strand
AAAAAAGAGCAAAGCACAGAAGCCAGTCTGGCACTAAGAATTGGCCATGGGAGCTTTGTAATGGAGGGCTTCTGCCAATCTTGTTGCTAGATGGTGAAGATAGTCAACTAGTGGTGGTGAAGGCTACACCTAAACATTACTCTCTAACGATTTGTAAACCTACTTTGTACCCACTGAGAAGCTAATACCCATACTTACTCACCCAGGACTCAGTCCTGGGCAATCATCATTCCTAATCTTTACCACGAACCTGGAAAGCAATTACTATTATCTTCATTCTACCAATATGAAGCTGAGACACAAAGTGGCTAAGTCAGAACCAGTTGTCCAAATCATATCAGTCTACATTATTTTCCATACACAACATTACTAAGAGAGCAGTAATTATTACTGATGCTGGTTTTTCATGCCGGAGAGCAAAGGCTAGTCCTAGAAACTGGTGCATAGTTGATGAGGTTCATCCAGGAGAAGACTTACAGACGCCCTCTGCACCTTATATCACTCCCCTTCTCCCCAATAATAATGCTCCAGTCTTTCAGGTACCCCCATATGCCACTCACACGAGCTTTTGTAACAGGGCTGAGTTCTTAAGAAGGAAGTTCTTAAAATATCTCATCGTTGCAGTTGTCATAGAAGTCCTTGTTTTCATTGACTCTGATTAATAGTTTAATTTTTATCCTCATTGTGCAATCTTTTTTTTTAAATATCTTCAATGTAAAACCTTTACAGTCCACTCTCTTAGTAACTTTTAAATATGCAGCAAAATATTGCTAACTGTAGCCACCACACTGTAAAGGGCATCCTCATGACTTATTTATTTCATAGGTTTATTCTTTTGACTCCCTTCCCTGGTTTCAAGCACCTCCACCTCTGGCAACCACCAAGCAGTTCTCTGTATCTCTGTAATCTCCAGATTTTGACACAGTAAAAAAGGAATACAAAAGAGTCTGTAATGAATCTGCTCACAGGATGACAATAACAGAAAGTTAGGGTACCAAATAATGTTATTTGACAGAAACAATTTGGTTCTCCTTGAAGAAACTAAAGCAGGAACAATTATCTTGGAAAAGAACTGTCTACCCTTAAAGACACATGACACACAACTCCTGTCTACTGGGAATATAGGTAAAATCACCAGCAGAGATCTATATGAAAGATATTGCATGTACAGACAAGCTTTTAGTGTATTTCTACTGGGTAGAATGAAAGAAGCTAGGGTCCTCCCAAGTAGTGCAATATGTTAGGACACAGCATTGCAATCTGGCTGCAGCCACTTCAGTAAGAGTTCGATCCCCGTCCCCAGAAGTGATCCACATGGCGCGGCAGACCTCTCCTGACCCGCCTACTGCTCCCCTTGCAGAGTACTTTGTCAGTCAGCCTGTTCTGCTCCCCACTCTGTCTCTGGTGAAGCCACTCACCGCCCCTGAACCTCTGGCTTGTACCCCAGCTCTGTATGAATAAATAAATGAATCATTAAAAAAAATACTACAAAAAATTTTTTAAAAAAATAATGAAAGAAGCTAAATCCTTACTTGACCTCCCCACTTAAAAAAAAAAATGGTCTGAATATGAATTTGCTTTCCAAGTTAACAAAACTTGGTCTCTTCTCTCTAAAAAGAAAAGAATATCACTGCCCTTTTCCAAATGAAGATCACAGTCCTGATCACGTCTCACTCTTGGGTCTATTAGACCAATAGATTTGACCCAGAAGGGACAGCATTTTAATAATGATTTAATTAACTGAAGTAGAATGTGTAGGCACTGTTCCAAAAAGAAAGGAGGAAGCAAGTTTTAAGTTTTCAATGTTGCCACAAAGGACAGCCTTGCCTCTCATTTCATTAAACTTCTAGGAAGATATTTAATACATTGTGATCAGCAACTCCAGCATCTTTGCATTCTGGTATATTCTCACACAGCTTCACTGTTACACTCCCTGCCTAGCTTTGTTTCAGACAGAAGGTGTCTAGTGGTCTGTTTTCTTGTCTTTGACTGTTTGCTTTTCTAACCACCTTGTCTGCTTCGAAAGCCTGTTATTTGCTGAGCTGTTGAACCTATTTTGTCTTAAATTAACTCCAACCATCTGAGAAAAAGACAGTATGTTCTAAAATGCAAAGCCACCCTGAGCAGCAATGCCGTGGCGATACTGACAGGCAGCTGGAGGGCCATCAATAGCAAGACTAGGAAAACCAATTTGGATAAAATACCAGAAAGCAACACCTGAGTCTTTTATCTGAAAACCAAAGTATCTAATACTTTGTTTTTTGGTGTTCAGCTATCTAGTGATCCTGCTGCCTTAGGAACATTCTGACTTCCTTGGAAGGTTTACAACAACTTCACCATTCTGGCAATCCCCTCACTTTAGACATGAGAAATCTGAGGCTCAAAAAAGTAGGCTTCCAAGGTGGTAGAGTCAGTGAGAGGAATATGTAAGGTATGAGCCAAGATAAGATGACCCTAAAGATATGGTTCCATTTGACTGTACCACACTGCCTCCCAACACAAGATGAAAAAAATACTATTTCTTTAAACAATACTATTTCTTTAAACCCACAAGGACTAAAAGTCCCAGCTGAATAGATCAGTCTGGATGATCTGATTATTTCTTTGCTAATACTTTGTTTTTTGGAGTAGAGATATAGAAACTGACTGACATACATACATATCTAAAGATTTGTGTGTGTATTATTTCTATATAAACATTTAAATAGATAAGTATATATACACACATGTTGATCATATATACAGCAGCTAATGAATTTTATAAATACAAATGAACATAAATTCCAGCTCTTTTAGATTTTCCATTTTGAACAGAATTTATTAATTGTACTTTAGAATTATGGGTAAAAGCAGAAATAAAATATACTTTTAAAGTTAAAAAAAAAACAAAAATAGTAGGACAAAAACACGTCCCTTCAATATAGAAGCATCAACGCCCATCTCCTGTCCTCCTAAACCTGAGCAATTAAAGTGTTGTAGACTCTTGCTTGACTTATGTGATGCAAAGCAGTTAATACTTAGCTGAACAGATGCAAGAATAATCCTTGTAACTGTAGAATTACTTTGCAAAGTCTGTCCCTGGGACCTCAGTGTTATTATCAGTCACCCACAAATTCTGCCTCCAATATCTCTCCTTTGGACTCTCTCCACATCACAATGTCTTGAAATTGTTTTAATGTTCAGCTGTCATTGGGACTTCTTCCTTTGTATAAATGAAGGTCAAACACATCTGAAAAAGACAAGACTATAATAGTGTGTAGCCTCAAATAGTATATATTAAGTGGTGAGTCTTCTGGCTGCTTAGATTTTTATCTGGGATCTAAATAGTAGGGAATGGAGAATTTTCTGACTGCAAATGAAGCAAGCCTTATTTAAACTTTCATCTCTATTTTTAAAAAATATTTATTGATTTATGCATTCAGAACTGGGGTACAGGCCAGAGGTGCCGAGGCAGTGAGAGGATTCACCAGAGGCAGAGTGGGGAGCAGAATGGACAAAGTACACTGCTGAGGGGAGCAGCGGGCAGGTCAAGAGAGGTCTGCCATGCTATGTGGTTGACCTCCAGGACAGGAATCAAGTTCATGCTGAAGTGGCATCTCCATTTTTTAAAAAAATCAAAATTCTCTTTTTGTGGTTCACACATTAGTGTACGTGCAATCACCACACCACAGATTCCTGTACGCTTTGCACAGAGATGTCAGCTCGGAGTAGATCACAAGAATTCAACAAGGAGCACTGTTGTAGTGTTGTTAGCAATAAAAAGAAAACACTTTGGTAATTCTCAGGTTTTGCTAACCAAAAGTCCAGATGGTCTGGAGTGACCCGTTTTTAATTTCTCTTCCTCTCTCTACTCACCAGTTTCCCTGCTAGTCTCAAACCTTCCAAAGCAGCTCCAGGAAAGAATACCTACTGACCTGGAGGAAGGCTCATCCTAGGAGACCTTACATCACATAGGATGCAAACAAAGCAAATAGGGTCGGTTAACAAAGTTGTCATATTTTTAAAGTCCAACCTTTCAATTACTACAAAGAGAGACTGAGTAACCTCTGAAATCAAATCAACTACCATAAAGAAAATGAAATGGACCCTTTGGAAACGTTCACTAATCTGGAGAGGTACAAAACAAGGACAGAAAGAGAACTCCCAGGATTGGGGAGATGGGAGGAGGGCATTTGTATTGGAAGTAGGACAAGGATTTTCCCTTTAGCTATAACTGGCTGAGGATTCCATCAACACGCTAACAAATCTAGTTGAATGTAATGTCGCATTCATGATTATGGAGTAATTACAGAGGTTTTCCTATTAGTACTTAAGTTAACTTTAAATAGTTTTATAATGTAATATCATCAAGCATGATTTCGGCAGGTGTGAAAATCCTCCCTAGGTTGAGGTCACCCTTAACCTTAATCGCTTAATAATAATGAACAACTATATACCAGAGACATTTTACCGGGGTGGAGTGGGGAATAGGATCTAATATGGGGGTGGGGGAAGTGGAAGGGCCTAGGGTGATGGCACACAGGTGAATTGGTGATGGGAAGTCCACGGGGGTTACAGCTGAGATGGAAAAAGGCACAAAAATGATGTAAAAATAAACTTATTTTTAAAATGCTCCAATACTATGCCAACTAAGGGACACAGGATGATAGAAAAATCCCAGCATAAAAGTGGTACCATATAGGAAAGAAGAAATTACAAATTGGATCAACTCCTACCTCTGTCACATACAGCTGGATACGTTGAGAAAATCACTTAAACTTTAAGACTCATTCTTTTTAGCTCAATAGCAGGGCAATAATACCAGTGTGCCTACATCAAGACAGTCAAATGACATAAAGTGAGCTGTTTCTAAGGTGTGGTGAATATCAATGAAAAAGTCTCCCATTCTAAAGTAGGAAGTGCACTGACAGTAATTAAGTGTTTAACCCTGATAATTGCTTGCCTTGGTTCCAACCTCAGTTTTGTTACTTTATTGTTTTGTGGCCATGAGCAGGTTTATTAACTTCCTTATATCTTGTTTTTTAATATAAAATGTTTATAAAATAACACTATGACAGTTATTTCTAAGGTTAAGTGCAGTAGAAGAATAACCAGTATTAATAATAGTAGTATTAACAATAACTTTTGAGTGCAGGTGTTGCACATTATTACTTTAAAAATATATCTAACGAGGTGGGGGGAGGGAAGTGCACGGGACTATGGTGATGGCACATGAGTGACTTTGTGATGGGAAACCCACAGGGATTACAATTGAGATGAAAAAATTCACAAAATGATGTAAAAATAAACTATTATATAAAAATATATCATATCAATATGTAATATAAATTTTGCAACTTTTAACGTATTATTTATTCATGAATTTCTACCTTAGGAATCAATCATTTCATGCCCATCCAAGGAAACACAAAAAGAAATACATTCTGATATCACCTCAGCTTTTGAACCAAAACAAAACTGACATCAGAACTATGCTAAATCTCTCAATGTTGAATCTGTAAATGATCTTCAATAGGATGAGTTGCCTAGAATCACAGAAAAACATGCCAAGCGTGAGGCAACAGAAACCAAATGTGGATTCAAATGTTTTGCATGTATATAATGCCATTTAGATGTTACAGCAACCACATAAGAAGTATTTTATTATTCCTATTGCATTGATGAGAAGACTGGGACAGAGAGAAGTAAACTTGTTCAGTGTCATGCAACCTAGTAAGCGATAAGCCAGCACTTGACTTTGGCAACTAAACAGTTTTACTCTTCAGCCTGGATTCTTAATTATTGACTAAACTATTGCACACAAAAAGGATACTCAATAAATTACTGATGAACAAAAATTAGATAGGTAAAAATTATGAGACAGACACTAAGAATACTAAAAACTAAAAAGAAAGTCAGTCTCTGAAATCAGAGTAATTGCAAGTTCCGTGGTTCTGAAGCATAACTCTGAAGCCAAGTCTGTTAGATGCAAGTCCATCAAAATGGGTTAATTTTAATTGCAATTGCAATCTCATTCTTACTCATGCCACCCACTCCATCTGTCTGTAGTCACAGGCTTCTGTGGTATAGAGTCCATGCTCTCCCATTTGCAACAGGAAAACTGAGGCCCAGCAGAAATTTACAACTTCTCCAAAGTCAAACAGAGCCAACACCAAGACTGGAATCTTCTCCCTTGCCTCCTTCACAGCTCACTTATATTGAGCCAGAATTTGCATAAATAACAACTCCCAGCAATTAACATTTACACCTTGCACCAACAGAGCAGGTAGTGCCTATTAACCACTAACCATGGAAACTTACTCTATAAAAGCAGGAGAAATGGATTTGAGCAGGTGACATTCCAAGGACATTTTTAAATAAACAATGAGGTTTAGAATAATGGACACCATGTTTACTCTGCTGCTCAAATTGATTGCTGAAATGTAGTTTATTATATTAAAATATTTATAAATATATGTTTAATTTCTACCCATCTCTACCAGGAACCATAATGTAAACTTTAATCAGCATTTTCCCTAACACTTGAAAGGCAATTATAAGACTATATGAACATTCATCTTACACAGCTTCTTTAAAGGCTCCATTGTTCGGTATGCCTGTTAAATCATTAAGCAAGCTTACTGGGTGATATCATAAACAGAGCTGATCTGAATGCACTATTTTCTTATCTAATGCACTATTTTCTCAGAGCTGGACTGAAAAAATTACCTAATTATTATACATCAGTCAGACACAGTTCCCTGATTGACTGTCATCTTGATGAGAATATGATCTCACTATACTGGTTGAGTCAGTCATCAAATACGTCAAATAAAATAAAATTATTTTCATCAAACACATTTATTTTAAACTCTTAGGAGATTTTAACAATGTAATGAGAGAAGTAACAAGAAATATGGAAAGTTAAGGAAATAATGTTTCATCACAATTAATGGTAACTAAATGAGAGAACCCCATAAACAAAATTCCAAAGGGCATTTTCACTGCACTATGCCTAATTTTACAGAGAGGATTTCATGGTGCTTTCTCTTGGCCAATTATCATAAATTGCTGAACTCTCAGTGTCTGTTGGTCTTCCAAAGAGGATATTATACTTAAAAAGTAGATTCCTGATTCTTCCCAGGCATACATAAAAAAAGATGTATTTTCTTCCAATCCACTCTATGCATTTGATCTTCCTGGTGGATTCCATCTTTCAATTCCTTTCCTCAGTGTTGCCCAGTGCCATTTCCTTAGTTTAAGGCTTCATCCTTTATAACTTAATGTAACTCACTAAATTCATTCTGATTTTCCTCTATCTAATGTCACCTTCCCAATTCATAAATGAGTAATGAATAAAGTCCTAGACTCTCCCTGAGCTCCAAATTATTTAGGCTTGAATTCAAAGCCATCTCCCATTTGTCCCCTTCCACAAACTTCCTCCCTAATGAATCCAACAGAATAGACACATGCTTATGGTTGAGATTTGGAGCTGTTTTATAGTCCCCAGAATTTCCAATGCCTAAAAATATGGTACTTAATAGATTCCAAATAAATATTTGTTGACCATACAATGAATCATTATACTGAACAAGTTATGGCACAGCTACACTCAGCTTTGAAATCTCTGGGCTCTAATTATACTGATCAAAAAGTCCCAGCAATCTTCCAAATTTCTCTTCAAACAGCCTCCTCTGCAGAGTATGTTGATGCCCATCAAAATCAATGTCTCATTCGTTCCAATAGGACCTTGGCTTGTTTCTTTAATATTGCACTTATTTTAATCTGATCAAATGCACAAAACACAAACTTTCTCTTTTTAAGTATATACTTCGGTAGTACTAGGTATTTCACATTGTTGTAAAGCAATCACAATGGTCATCTCAGAACTTTTCATCATCCCAAACTGAGACAGTAGCTATTTAATAATTCCCCATGTCCCTGTCTCCAGAGCCCCTAGAAACTACCATTCCACTGTCTATGTCTATATCTTTGACTACTCTATAAATAGTTCAGTGAATAATATATTATTTGCCTTCAATATCTAACTTATTTCACTAGGAAAATGTCTCCAAGGTTCATCTATGGTGCAGCAGATATCAGAGTTTAATTCCTTTTCTAACGCTGAATAATATTTCAGTATGTGTGTGTGTGTGCATGCACACGCATGTGCAAACACATGCATACCATAATTTCTTTATCCATTTATTTGCCAATGACCATTTAGAGTATCTAAACCTTTTTTTCATAATGAATAATGCTGCTATAAACATGGGTGGACAGGCCCTCCCTGGTGGCACAACAGGTTAAAGCACAGCACTAAGAAGCTAAAGCCACTTCCTCATGAGTTTGATCCCTGCCTGCCCCGGAGGTGACCACATGGCGTGACAGACCTCTCCTGACCTGCCCGCTGCTCCCCTTAGCAGTGTACTTCAAAGATCTGCCTGTTCTGCTCCCTGCTCTGTTTCTGGTGAACCCTCTCACCCTCTGCATCTCTGGCTTGTACCCCAGTTCTGTATGAATAAATCTTAAAAAAAAAAAAAAACATGGGTGGACAGGTATTTTTCTGAACTCTGCTTTCAAATCTTTTGATCCAGAAGTAGAATCCAAGATCAGATGGTAATTCTATTCTCAATTTTTAAGGAACCACCATACTGTTTTCCACACCAGCTGCACCATTCTATTCCTACCAGCAATATACATTGGTTCCAATTTCTCTACATCCTCATCTACATCTGCTTTTGTTTATTCATGCGTTTGTTTTGATAATAGCCATCTTAATGGGTATGAAATGGTAGCCCATTATGGTTTTGATTTGCATTTTCCTAAAACTTAATGGTATTGAAACTCTTACCATGTTTTCTTTTATTCCATTAATGCTTCATTGGTCATTTGCATATAATATTTGCAATAAATATTCAAGTCCTTGCCCATTTATTAAATAGGTTGTATTCCTACTCTGAAGTTTTAAGAATTCTTTATCTATTCTGGATATTAATCCCTTATTGGATATGTTTTTTGCAAATATTTTCCCCATTCTGTGGGTTGCCTGTTCACTCCACTGCTGATATCTCTTGAGGCACAAAATTTTTACTTTGATGAAGTTCAATTTATCTTTGTTGTTGTTGCTGTTACCTGTGTTTTTTGGTGTCAGATCTAAGAACTCATTACCAAATCCAGTGTCATTAAGGTTTCACCTGTGTTTTTTCCTAAGTATTTCATAGTTTTGTTTCTAACTCTGAGATCTCTGATTCATTTTATTTTTGTCTATGGCACAAGGGAGTTAACTTCATTCTTTTTTATGTGGATATTCACCATTTTTCCAACACCATTTGTTCTAAAGACCTATTTCGCCATTGAAAGGTGTTGGCACCTTTATCAAAAATCATTGGACCATATCTCGAAAGCTTATTTTTGAACTCATTATTCTATTCCATTGATTTACAGGTCTGTATTTATGCCTATATCCCATGTTCTCATTGTTGTCGTGTTGCAGTTCATTTTGGAATAAGGAACTGTGAGACTTCCAACTTCGCCTTTTATCAAGATTGTTTTGACAAAATTCGTTTTAACATTCCTTGAAATTCCATGTGAAATTTAAAATAAGTTTTCTACCTCTGCAAAAAAGATGGAGTAAATATTTTGTTAGAGTTTGCATTAAATCTCTAGATTGCTTTGGCTTGAACCAACATCTAAACAGCAAAGTTTTCTATTCTATAAATACATGTCTTTCAAATAATGAGTCTAATTTGCTTCAGCAACATTTTGTAGTTTTGTTTTTTTTCTTTTTACCCATGGATTTTGTCTCCTTGTTGAAGTTTAACCTTAAGTAATTGTTCTAACAGTTTTGTGTAGAAGTTTTAGGCTAACATTACAGTTTTAATTTATTGTTTCTTATATTATAGTTATTTATAATTCCAGACTTTATGAGAGTACAATTCTTCATACCTCCAAGCCTATTGTTTTATGTAGCTAATGGTGCAAATAATACAAATAATTTAAATACATTTATTAGTATCCATTTAAAAGGATATCTGCGATCCTAAATTATGGCAATATCCTAAAAAAGAGTATTTCTAGGACTGACTAACAGAAGGTGTCTGGTATTACTTCTCTTATAAACTCTCCAGTGTCCCCATGACATAACTCAGGGTCAGCGGCTGGTAAAAATAAAATGAAGACTTGCACTTACTCAGTGTCTATTCTCTGCCAGGTACAAAGGTTATTTTACACATACATGATGATACATTTCTCAAATGAGACTTCAAATTTTAAAGAAATTGACATTACATGTCTAGTAAAAGAAAATTAGTCAGAATTTCATCTTAGAAAGAGGGAACCTCTGGAGTCTAGAGCAAACAGAAAAAGGTTGAAGAAATAGCATCGGGACTAGATATCTTTACCACAGAGTCCTAGAACAGAAAAAAAAAAAAAAAAAAGCTTGACCAAGATTAGAACTATTCTGATTGGGAACAGGAGAGGAATCTAAGATTTGTTTGGGAGATTGGATAGTACAGGGTGCTGAACCAGTCATGAAGTATTCATGGGCAGATTTGAGATGGCGATGCCCTGTGCATTGGGGCAAGAGCTGAGAACCTCTTGATGACTGTGTCAAACTAAGTAGTGAATAAAAGTTGCTCAAAACTTCTGCAATATCAATAATTCTTATTATTCTCTACCTTTAGAGCCCAAGTTATGAGTCAATACATTCAAATCCCTAGTGTGTGTCCAACTTTGAGGTCTGTATTTACTTCATTATGAGTCATTCCCATCAAGATAGTTAATCCTCAAGATACCTCCAACATGGCCAGAATCAAATGTACTAGAACATGTATTATTGAACCTTGCAAAACTGTTTTATCTGGCTCCCAATGGTGTTTGTTTTTTTTCTCTTTCTTGCTATTTTCATTTTCTTTTGTCATATAACAGCAACTTCAAAAGAAGGAAGTAGATGAAAATACTCATTTCATAGAACTCTGTTATTATAGTGTTTAACAAATACTAAATAAGTTTATAGTTGTTAAATATGTGCAACAACAGTTACTATGGATCACTGTATTTCTCGATGAAAAGAGTTCATTATATTTATTCAATGTTGAGATAACACTGCAGGTGATTTTTTTCAGTGGGAAAATGAAATAATCACAGAAGTGAATTAACTGACAATAACATATTCTAAGGGACACTGTCTACTACCTTGTTTTGCTTTATCTAGATTCAATTTTACATTTGTGATTTGTATATTTTACTTTTTATTTTCAAGGTCACATTTTCAAACGCTTGCTGGGAACAGTCAGGAGATGATGAAGAATAAGAAGGGATTAAAAAGTTGATCTATTTTCAAGTATAAGCTAAAACAACTGCAGTTTTTGTTCATAGAGTACAGATAAAATGAGTTTCAGTAAACATCAGCTACCCCAATCTGTTGTCGATGATAGCAATCCTTACATTCAAAGCCAGACTTCTCACAGACTTAGGGAAACAAAATACTCATTTGCAATGTTGCATCACAACGTTCTGCATGTTCGATGTATAACAAGTTTTCCTTCCCTCCAACTATATATTTACCATTGGTATTTTTTAAACCTTGACATTTAATTTTAATGAAGATAACTTTGCATAGAACTTTAACTCACTTTCCTACAAAATGAATCTCTTGTCATAAAAATTGACAGGGAGAATTTACAAAGTAATATCACCTACAGTGGAAAAAAAAAAAAAAAGGTCCTGACTTTCAAGGGGAAGCTGCTATCCTGTTAGACCTGAAGATTCCAAACAACTCCAGAAGAACTAGGCTTTTTTATTGTGCCCTTCACATCAACAAGATCACCAATAGCGACAAATTATATTTCAACCAAGTGGATGAGAAAGAAGAGTTAGAAAGACCAAGGCATGATTTTCTAAGCCTCAAAGTGGACCAGGCTGTGCCTCTAGAGAGCTCTGCTGAGCTCTGCTTTGGAATCCACAGAACCCTAAAAAGGGAGTTTGGCAGAAAGGCACTTCTCAGCAGCTGCCTGCATCTCAGAAGTGGCACTGACACTTTGAATAACAAAAGAGGACAGCACAGAGGGGCTGTGTGTTGTGAAAGTGACTGTGGTGCTCAGTCTGAGCCTTTGCTTCCTTTGGATCCCAGCTTCAGAAGGAGAGACCAGACGCAGTTCCCTGGTGTTAGGAAACCTGTTTCATAGCGCCACAGTCGGCAGAAGAGCAAAGCAGGGATGTGAGGCTGCAGCCCAGAGACTAGTTCATGGGTCTGCTGTGTGCTGGTCCAGGAAGGGAGCAGTCAACAGAGTCGGCAGCCTTGGCTTTATGTCAGAAACTGGGACTCACCAAGGAGGAGGCAGTGACTCTCTTTTGGCTTATTCTGTCTGTCTTGGCACTTCTGCTCTTTTTCCTGATTGCAACCAGGGACCAAGAATGACCATTCAAAACCCAACATGGAAAAGAAGCCACGGGAGGGGACTGTAGGTTGGTAGACAGTCCCACAGACACTAACGACACTAACATGTGTCTGTGATTTCCTGATTAAACCGAAGAAACCAGCATGATGTATTGTGGAACCTGGCAAAGAGCAATGGTGTAAGGGAGAGAGATAAAAATGAACTGGAAGGAACTGATCCCTGAAAAACGTCACTTCTTTTGATAATAGACATACTTGCACTGACTCCAAGATCAGCAACCTTTTCATAACATATTACCAAAAAGGAAGAGATGAGATTAGCATGAATGTCAAAAGGATAAAAAAAAAATCTGACTATTCACAATAAATCAACTTTATCTAAACACTTGAAACTATCATCAAAGCAAAACACTCAGTCATTGTTCTGCCTTACTATTTCAGACTCTATTTTCTCTTTCCTTTTGGGCTTTCTGACAACAAGAGGCTTTGTGTGGAAAAATTGTTCAATTCATGATAGACCCATGAACTTAGCAAGTGTGAGTCCCTGAGAGCTGCCATTTCCTATGGAGGACTACGGTTTACCTAACTTTCCAGAGCCACCTCCCTCTAGCTGTGAAATACCTGTGACAACTGATGACCTCCCAGGAACGTGGCCCCACGGAAAAGCATTTACCTGAGGCTCAGCTTGATGGAAACCCAGAACTTTCTAGTCCTACCTCTGAAAAAAACTGACAAGGTGTTTTCCTGTCTCAAAAGTCACATTTCTAAATAAGTGACAGTAGTCTCATCAGAGAAATTGGTAATATTAATCAACTAAACGTCTAGTTAATTTTCAAGTTCTAGATCAAAGGCCCATAGAACTTGCAGAGAAACATTGCCACGCTGGAAAAGTCAGCCAAATCATAAAATATCAATTCCAAAAAACAACTTAAAATTCTAAGAAGACAAAGGATTATTCTAAATTGCTACAAACCCCTTCTGTTCTAGAAGTTATCCCATCTACGTGATTTGAAATGATTGTCCTGATGCAAGAAGTTCAATGTCAATAATACATTTTTCCTTTGCACTATGTCAAGTTTAAAAGGTTTTAATGTATTTGTATTGGATTCTCTGTGCCCATGCCCCTTGGTGCAGTTACAAGTTGGGTATTGATTAAGGCTTCTGGAAACAGAAGTGGGGAAATCATTTTTTCTCCCTCCCAACAGTAGTAAGTCCTGCTTTCACTGCAACCTTGCAGGCTTTCCTCTGTCTGTGGTCCAACTATAGAAAAGGCATTTGTATCTGAGTAGGCAATGCTCTTTTTCTGTGGCCCTGGATTTCTGAAAAAATAAAATGCTGTTTGTCCCCAAAAATGGGGAATACACTCTTACAGACATTTTCTGATCTCAGATTGAAAGCATGTCTAACAAATAAAAGGATATGGTGTGATTTAGTGGAATGCCAGCCACAAAAACACAACTGTAAATTATTCTTTTCCAACCTGCTCTCTGAGTTTCAAATTGCTGTTTTGCTTTCTGCATCTTTAATGACAGTTGATACATCCCATAGGGAGGAAAATACTGATCTCCTCCATCTTGAGTTAGCAGCAGAGACATTATTTATTTCTATACCTATATATAGATATAGACATGTATATTCACAATTTAGATATATTTATAACTCACATACATATATAATTATTTAGCAGTAACCAAAGTCAGTGAAGGCAAGAAGGAAGAAGGGTGGAGGGAAAAACTAGTTTACTGTAAGTGGCAAGTAATTTGCTTATACAAATAACTCCCTATCTCAGCTATTATTAATTTGCTTTAGCCCCCAACAATGAAAAATTTTGCACTTCTTTACTTTCAATTTGTGTGTGTGTGTGTGTGTGAGCTCAGAGTAGGTCTAAGCTTTGCATAGTAATTTGAAAGGAAGAGTTTCTAAAAAGCCAAAATGACATATCAAATGCAAAAGAGAGGATAATAACTGTGCCTGAGATGTTTACAAATAACCCCATGGTGATATTATGAGATTTTAGATAGAATCTAATAACTAATCCTTCAATTCACAGATGAGTCACCTGACCTATTGAGGTCACATTTCTGAGAAAAGTAACGGAGTTGGGGTTAAGAAATATTTCCCAGGGCAAAGATAACAGTTTAGAACTGAAGACTAGATGGAAATTAATCAAGAAGAGGTCTTACTGGGCTTTCTTCTAATCCAGTAGTCTTCATAAGTGAAGTTAGAGGACATTGTTCATCAAACTCATGGGCAAGAAAAGCTTTGGACAAAACAACAGAATATTCCACCAAAGGTTGAGAAAAAGTTAAATCTTATATTCAATGGGGATGAATACATAAGCCTACACATGGGTTCAAAATCAAATAAAAATCTAAATTCTCTTTCTTAAGATGGTGTGGACATTCTATAAGGTGATCAACACTAACATATGTTCTTGGAGGTGACAAATGTTGCTGCATTAACAGACAACTTCTGAGGTGAGGAAGATAAATATACCATTCCTTCTCCACTGATCCAATCATTCATGGAAGGGAGTGTTGTGTTCAGTTTTCATGAGACAACTGAGAGAGAGATAAAAAGAAACTGGAGCCTAGTCAAAGGAAAATGAGAGTTTGGGTAAGCCTGAAATCATAAGATGAAGTGCAATACAGTAGTGCTGGTTTTCTAAACATGTACTTGCAGAATGTCTCCACTAAGCACTGTCCTCACATAGACTCACTTTATTTCCAGGGGAGGCAAGAAAGTTCCAATTTGTTACATGACAAGTTGGTTGCAACTTTCTACAATGATATGACCAGGCTGCTTTACAACTTTCTATAATGATATGACCAGGATGCTGAGACTATATGTAAATTCAGCCAAGAAATCACTTAGCTGTGACCGCCACTGTCATGGGGGCCAGAATGGCGGCCATTTGTCTCTGATGAGCTTTATTCTTACACCAGTAAAAAAAAAAAGTTATTAATTCTAGGCATTAGACTCACTTCACTTTGGCCAAAACAATGGCATCTTCCAAAGAATTCTGGTACATCCTTCTGGAAAGCAGGCAGGTCAAAATGAGATGATAAAGTATCATGAAGCAGCAGGTGAATATTAAAATCTGCTCCTCTCCTTCAGGGCCCTTTAAATGAATTACAAGTAGCATGTCTGAGCTGGGCCACATGTAAATAGTCTTTCTGCAGACAGTAAGGTCTGAATTCCAATTAAGTGTTTCTGATCCCTATGAATGTGCCCGGAGAAGTATAGCTTTGAAGCAAAAAGAATGCAACCCCTTGAATAAGATAGGTGAGAGAACATCAGTGCTTTGACATTCCCTATGGTTCACAATTTTCTCCTTTCCAGCTGTTCCTCCTTAGTCTTTGACTCATAAGCACCCTCAAAGTCTAGATGGACTCATCTCAATGGGCACTAGTGATGCTGTAAGAACTGGGCTCCTGAAGTCAGGATGTTATGAAGACTTAACATTTGCTCTCTTCACCATTTAGGCCTGCTTGGCCAAGTGAAATGACCTCAGAAACTATGTTTGAATCCCCCTTTTTTTTTCCAGATAAGATCTTAGCCAAACTAGGCAATCCTTTAGAAACTGAAACACAGAGCAATTAATATCTTTCATAGTATAGGGTTGTTTTAAGTATTAAATGGTGGATCTTTTCTAATTATATTTCCTTGTTTTTAAAGTAATACATTAATACTAACAAAAAAGAAAAACAGAAAACAAAGAAAAGTAGATAGAGAAAGAGAAATAAGTCATTTCTAATCCCATAACCTAGAACCATTTCAGTGACTAACATTTATTACAGAGAAATAGAAGCTCAAAATATACACAAAACACACACTCACACACACCACATACAATGAATAATAAGCCTTTTCTTCAGAATTCAGGGGTATCTACAACCCAAGTGATTGAATAGCAACAAATAGCAACATTTTTTTGTTGTTGCTGAACTTTACTATGAAGTATAAACATTAGCTATAAATGTATATACATGATCTTATTTAAATGTATTTTAAGAAATTTTTTATGGTGGCAAAGACACAATGTAGAAGTGAGGTGATAATTTATTGATGATTTCTACTTCTGATAAGACAGCTATTGAAGAGTACTACTGGGCTATAGAATCCTGGGCATGTTAACAGTGAACACAGAGACTTTTCAAGTGGTTCATGCCCAAATAAATGGTCATTATTATTATTACAGTTAATAATAATTTATTACAAGTTATGGCCCATGTTACATATTCTAGGAAATTCCAGCCAACTTCACCTGGGCCTCTCTTCTAGCATCACACACTGGTTTGGCCTTCCAGGACCTCGCACTGAGATATTAGTAAAAGCACACAAAATTAATCTAGGTTAAAAAAAATCAGGTAATACCCTGAAATAAATGGGCCTAAGAGACCCACTCCCTACCCTGTCTTAGAAAAGAAAATGCTGAACTGTACAACGACAGCAAACACAGGGAAGTGTTTTAGATAAAATCCACTTGTTCCTCTACTTAAAGCTCTTGTCATGAACATCACATTCAATCCTGTGTCCCTGAGAATGCCTTTTAAAAAAAAAAAAGATTTATTTATTTATTCATACAAAACTGGGGTACAGGCCAGAGATGCGAAGGGTGAGAGAATTCACCAGGGACAGAGTAGGGAGCAGAACAGGCAGATCGACGAAATACACTGCTGAGGGGAGCAGCGGGCGGGTCAGGAGAGGTCTGCCATGCCATGTGGTCACCTCCGGGGCAGGTGGGGATCGAACTCATGCGGAAGCGGCTTAAGCTTCTTAGTGCAGTGCTTTAACCCGCTGCGCCACCAGGGAGGGCCGAGAACGCTTTTTAAATCCTTTACTGGCACCTTGCTCATCTCGAAAGGAAGGGGTAGCCAGGGACATGATGTCATCAGCAGAGTAGTAAGTGTCCAGTCTTTACCAACTCTGAAGCCGTGACTGTTCCTGCAAACCATTCAGCCCACAGATAACTTGCTTGAAATTAAGGTCACACTGTCTGGCTGTCAAATGGAATCAATTAACCAATGAAGTTATAGCCCTCAACAGAGACCACCTAATTAGGAGTAAGAAGCTAAGTTCAAAGATGTTCCTTGGCACTGACCATGACATTACTTCAAGAATAATAAAGTGTTTAAAACCCAAGGACTGGCTTGTAAAGTCATGTGAGCATTTACTCATTTCGTGAAATTGCTAGTCACATAAATAGCAATGTATAGAGATAAATTTCTTGATTGAGTAAATGCTCAGATGTCTGAAACGGCCAGTCAAGTTGGGCAAAGTTGTCTCTTATGTGGCCAAAACTGAAGTCACCATATTAGGTGATAAATCTATGTAGAAAAAGGTGCTCCTCAAATCCCATCAACTATAGGTAACCACTTGTATGCAATCCTTTAAATGACTCTTCACAATTTTTCTCAGTCAATATTTTGGTGTGTTTGTTGTTGTTGTTTAATGCAACCCTCAAAAATGTTAACAGTTGGACAACAAGTGTTTCACATGTTCGAATGATTAAAATTACTTTTCCGTAAATTTAATCCTTGAGCTATACTTGCTGACAACATGTGAACATTGAACTAAATATAGAACCAATATCCTACTTAACTTGACATTAAATCAATAAAGATTTTTTAGGTTTAATCATGAAATTCAGTTGTAATTAGAGAATGAAGGGAAAAGGTGTTTGTTTATATTTGGTAAAGATCTAGGTTTAGCCTAAAGACATTTATGGACTCATATTCTCTGACTTGGCACTCTAAGTTACATGGCCAAAAAAAAAGATATTTTTAAGATAACAAACTATGTCTATTTTTTATTCATCTACTTCTATCCAAGTACTATGTCAAGCCCACACAACAATCTTTCAAGATTAGGTATTAATATCTCCCTCTTAGAGTTGAACTTAGAGAATATTAACTTACATTGCTCAAGGTTTTGAAGCGCATAAATTGCAGACCACAATTTGAGCCCAGAAGGCTAAAGTTCATGTTCTTCCCATCTGTCTAAAGAAAATCTATCCTTTGAAAATAGGATTTGAATTTCCTATATCTTCTGTTTTCAATGAAGGTGTCACTAGTCACAGATAATAAATCATCCTCTGATTTACCCCAGCATATGAATCCATCTGTACAAAAGTATTTATCCTTTCTGCTGGCACTTTCTGGGCAGTTGAACTCATTCTGAAAACACTAAATTTGCTGGACACTCCTTGCCCATCATCATCACTCTTCAGGCTGGAAGTGTTCCCCGGTGAGGATCTAATCAACAGTTCTAAATGTGTGCTCACCAGTCAAGCCGCATCAGCATTGCCTTGGAACTTATGAGCAAATGCACATTTTCGGATCCCACTGCAGACTCATCAAATCGGAAACCCTGAGGTGGGACTAAGGGACCGATGATTTAACAAGTTATTTGTATGATTCTGTGCCACTATCAAATTTGAGAATCACTGATCTGTAGAATGATAAATATCAGTTTTTGCATAAGATCCTGAGACATCCTTCTGGAAGGTCCAGACAGAAAGTATTTATCAAGTTTCAGAAATAAAATGATTAGGTACCAAGTGTAAATATGCTCAAATATCTTTTTTTCTCTTACACATAAGGATTTAAATTCCATCAAAAGGCCAGTGCAGAAGAAAGGAGTCTTGCCTTCCTTGAGGGAGATTGAAGGGGTGGGGTAAAAGCCCTGGGTATCAGCATAGATACATACTCAAACATATGTAAACATGAAACTATGTGACTTCAAGGAAACTCCAACAGGTTCAATGTCAGCTTAAAAGTTCCAGGGACTCTTGTGTGAACTTAAAAGCCTGGGAGCAGTGCTTGACTTAGAAATATAATGAAACTGCCTCAGCATGCATCCTGTAGAACAGAGCAGTTTCATGCCACTGGCCTGCTGTGCATCTCAGCAGCCCAGTAAGTAGCCTCTCTAATTCTTCGTATCCTCACCCATAAAATGGAAGCTGACATTAATTGGGAAATCCTCAAATACTTAGTATTATACTATTAAGATATGTTTTCCAAATTTTTAAAGCAGTGTTTAATACTACAACCCTTTAACTTTGTTATGAAATTCCCTATTGAATAAATATGAAGTTCAAAGAGGTCAAGCCAGTTGTCTGAGATCACACAATAATTCAGTGATGGAACAGGAGTCAGTCATTCTCTGACTCTGACTTATCCATGATGCTTCACCCTAAGTGTCTTCTATCACCTTCCCATCTGACAACTCAAAACACCTTGCCTATTCTACCTGAAGCTTTGGTGTTTTCAGCTAACATGGATGATTTTGAATAGCCCCCATTCCTGAACAGGCCAGTCTTTAAAATAATTTCCAAAGACTGTGAAAGCATAGAAAAGAGGAAGTTGTTTGTATGGATATTGGGGATAAATTTAAATGTTCATACCATTTTTGGATTGAAGGTCACTTTGCTAGTATAGACATATAAAATACATAATTTGTTTTATTCATAAAATTACCCTATTTGGATGACTAGCCTTGAGCAAGAGAGAAAGTACTAACTTTGCTATACTTTGACTTGGTCAGAAAATGTTTTCAAATGATTCAAAGGCAAATTCCTTGAAATAGGAAGCTATTGTAATTTCCTTGTTTTGATTAAAATTATTTTATTAACATAAAAATTCTAAATTTGTGTGGAAGAATATGAATCAAGAGCTCACAAATACACAGAGAACTATGTTAAAATGATTCTAATGATTCTATGTTAAAATGATTTATGGACGCACTGACACCTTGCACTTTGAAACAGACAGCAACCTGGACCTCACCTCATACAAGGAAATGGGGCCCAGGTGAAGACAGAGGTCCTGGCAGAGCGCCATCATTAGCGCTCAAATTCATAACAGAGGAAATTGAGTTCTACAGGTAGCCATACTGTGCTCAAAGGCACACTGCTACTATGTTTCACAGATAGTACCTGAAACCAAACAAAAAACCTTGTCCCACAACTGGAAAAGCAAAACCTGGCCCCAGGGTCTAGGAAAGAGACTGTCAACAAAGTACTAACAAATGAGCTTCAGGTTTCCAATTTGCAGAATTCAAGGACATTAGAGGAAGGGTGTGGCTAGAATCAAAATATATGAACAAAAGGTCATCATGCAGAGATGACCACAAGCTGTCACTGCCTCCTTCCCTGCTGCTTACTATCAGTACTCCCATGGCACCCCAGGGCACTGCCACACACTTGGAGAGTGACTCTGGAGTTCAAAACAGGACCTATCCAAGAAACAAAGACAGTAGGGGCACCTAGCTCTGTCAGTACAGGTTTCCTGCCTACTCAGCAATCAGTAAGCCTCAGTGATATACCCTCCCAGCAAGAGTTCGTTGACACTGTCACTAAAAGCACAAACAGATAAAACAGTCCTCTGAACAGTGATGGCTCTTATGATTAGTTTTAGTAATTACCAACTGCCATACGGGATGTGGAAGAAATGGAATCCTCTGGTACATCTACTAGGGTCAATCTAGACAAGCATCCGTCCCTTCCTTGATGCCTCCAGGGAAACCATCAGTATGAGTTAGCAGCCTAATTACTCCCCTGTCCAGTATTTTTCTTCATTATGCAGAAACATTGTTCTTATTCCACCTTCACTTTCCTTCTGTAATAAGGAAACAAAGATTTAGCAATCAATTACCCAGAAATCCCTCCATCAAATGGGACCCTATAACAAATAACTCAGTTGCTAATGACTCAACTGGACTATTTGTTGGCTATCCTGCTGTTGGTTTATCTAAAAAGTGATGAAGGAGGCTTTAGGCTGCATGCTATCACAGGAACAAAGAACGGACAGAGCTTAAACAGCTGGCAGTGTGGAGTGAGATGGTCACTCTCACCTAGTTAAGGAGTGGGGCAAGGGCTAGGGTGGGAGAGAGGTTTTAATCACTGAAGGGAGGGAGGGAGAGAAATTGACATAAGGAGAGGAATTTCTTGATTTTACTCAGTTCTAATGGGGTCAGTGCATTTATTAGTTAATAAAAATCTACTGTGGCCTCTGATTGAGAACCACTGAAAGAACACAACAAAAGTAGTCTTAGAACAATGAAAGCTTGAAGAACTGAAGTGGGGTTTGTTATTTTGTGTACCTTATCCTTTATGAATGAGCATTATATTGTATAATGATTAAACTTAAACTATGTTTTTACAGAATATATAAATAACAAAAGGAAAGAGTGAGAAGGGATGAGCATCATAAAAACAATAAATTGAATCTCTGGGAACCTTGATGTGAGAAAGAAATTGTGTTTTCACCTTGGTCAGTCAAAGAGAGAATAGGGAGAATAGGGGAAGGTTTTAATTTTTGGAGGGAGAAGGTAGCCATTTCAGCTATGAATAGGACTGGAGTTTTCCATGAAACATACAACAAAAACAAAATGGCAGTTTGACAACACACACACTGTCACTTTTTAATTTCAAAATAGGCATGGACGTGTTTCTTCTCTCTACATTAAGTATTGAGTGTACTCAGGGACAAGGTGGGGTGGGGGAGAGGAAAGTGTTAAAAGGTTGTTCAAAAAG
This sequence comes from Condylura cristata, assembly GCF_000260355.1. Lineage (NCBI taxonomy): Eukaryota > Metazoa > Chordata > Mammalia > Eulipotyphla > Talpidae > Condylura > Condylura cristata. The sequence continues at coordinate 11,435,806 of NW_004567116.1, read as the reverse complement.
GGACTGAATGTGGCTAACATTACACTGAAATATAATCAATTATGCAATGAACATCAAGCAGTTTTTAAAAAGAGGGGAAATGTTCTGCTGTGTATAAGCTGCCTCTGGTTCGCCTTCCATAGTATCAACTCACTAAAAGCATCAAGGCAGAGCTGAGAAGACCTTGCCCTCGAGTGAAGCCTCCACCACGCTGTGATTACTGCTCCCTTCACGCTAGCGCTTCAGAGCCGTGGATGCTCAGAATACTGAGTGGGGCTGAATTATGCGCTGAGCTCTCTACGTCCTGAGGTCCCCAGTGGCTCTCTGAAGACGTTTTTATCTCTCTTATTTAAACCCTTGTCTTTCATGATTAAATAATCAGCTCATTGGTAGCCACGGGCTCCCTTTCCCCCAGGATGTTGTAAAATAGCTACATGAACTGGCTAAAAAGCCAGGATAATTTTGTTCGGCGGGAGGAAAGAGCGCCACGTGCTTCAACTATGACAGAACGAATGTTTGCTAATTTTCTGTTTGGGGATTTTCATTTTTCCACTTGAGTTGCTGCTGCTGAGATGAGAATTTTCACATTTTGAATATGGCATTATTTATTCGGGAGACATTCAGTAATGATTCCAGCTAAATCCAACTGTAAAATTAGCCAAACATCCTTGAGTCTGAAAATAAATGCACAAAACAGTTGCTAATTGAGCTGTTTGGGTCTTCCCTTCCTGTTTTAGGGGACAGAGCCCCTCCGTAAGAGAGCCAAAGGCCACTCCACACATTTGTCACCTACATCCTGCAATAGCATAAGAAACCCCCTATTGTCTTTCCTCACAACCAGTTTTAGTGACAAGGTTGAGAACGTAGGAAGTGTGGTGTCCTAGAAATGAGCCCAAAACCTACCAGGGTGATAAACAGACCCACACCCCCTCCCCCACTCCCCAGGCCATTCCACACCTCCTCCACCCAGGCCCCTTGTCTGTCCAAAACTGGAGAGGAGAGGACACTGACAAGGGGAACCCTAAGTCATTTGCTGAAATTAGGATGTTTCAGTTCTATCAAATCATTTCCTTACTGTTACTTAAAAACTACATTTACACAATGAGAGATCATCTCATGTTCATATTAAAAAGAAAAAAAAAAAAGGCCAAGGAGGATGAGAGGAGTTGAGAAGAAGAAACCATGTCATAGCCTTGGTGGGAATGCAAAATGGTGCGGTCACTTTGGAGCGGTATTTACCATTAAATCTAAACATGAATATATCCTCTAATCCAGCAATCCCACTCCTGGCATCTAGCCAAAGAACATGAACCATTAACTCAAAAACAAACAAGAAAACAAACCTGTATGCTATACAATGTTCACTGATGAATGATTTAGAAAACGACCTACATGCCCATCAATAAAAGACTGAATCAAGAAGATGTGTTCTGTCCACGTGCTGAAATATTGTCTGGCTGTAAGAAGACAGGAAATGTTGCCGCTGATAGCAAAATGGAAGGAGTTCAAGAGAATCATGTGTAGTAAAGAAAGTCAGGAAGATAAAGACAAACATTGAACATTTACACAGTGGACCATTCCGCGAAGTAAAATGTTTATAAGAGCCAGAAATTATTGATAAACAAAGTGAGGCTTCAGAGGTTGAGGGGAAGAAGACAAGGAGACAGAACTCAATGGGTTTCAAGGATAGGAAGGGACAAAAGCATTATTTCTGGCTCAATGAAGATTTTGGAATGGAAGCCACTTAGACCATGACATCTCCTTTCACAACCTTGGCAGCCACCAAAAGCAAAGCGTGGTTGATAGCCGGTCCCTTTAGCTTCTAGGAATCATGTTCTATTAATCACATGCACAGCTGCCGGAGACCAAGTCCCTCTGCTGTGCTTCCACCTTTCCAGCGGTCATCGGGGCTGCCTCCTCCTGACCTCTGGTAGGCGGACACATTCCGGTCTCCACTATTTCAGAGCCTCACTATCCCATGGATCCTGACAAGACCAGTTTTGTGACCATCGCTCTATATCAGCAAGGCTTCAGAGAAGAGCCGCTGCTGAACTTCTTAGCAAGATGAGCACCCTTCACACCAGCATATTCCTGGATTGGTATATGGGAGCTCCTCAGCCCCTTCCATGGCTCCCAATCTGCTGAATCTTCCAGCCCTACATTCACTCCAGCATGAACTTCTCTCAGGCCATTTATTCCTTTCTCTACCCTTTACCAAGTATATTCACTTCCCTGGACACTAGCCATTATTTTTACCAGGTTATTAAGTGTCACCTTCTCTGAAGTCCTTGCTCAAATATTAATGAGAAAATGTCCCCCAAAAGAAATTTTAACTCATCTACTCATTCTATCTTTTTCAGCCAAGTGCCCTTAAAATCTGTACTAAAGGTGGGCTCTCTCTGGTGGTGCAACAGGTTAAAGCACCATATTATGAGGCTCTCCAAAGCCACTACACAGTGTGGCAGACCTCTCCTGATCTGCCCACTGCTTCCCTCAGCAGTGTATTTCAGTACATCGGCCTGTTCTGCTCCCCACTCTTGTCTCTAGTGAATCCTCTCACCACCCCTGTACCTCTGGCCTGTACCATAGTTCTGAAAGCATAAATAAATCAATCTTTTAAAAAAAAAAAAAACTATACTAACAGGTCCCTCCCTGGTGGCACATGGGTTAAAGCTCAGCACAATGAAGCTAGATGCAGGCACCATAGCACGAGCTCCATCCCTGACAAGGGAGATGACCCACATCGCATGGCAGACCGCTCCTGACCCACCCACCCACCCATTGCTCCTCTCAGCAGTGTATTTCAGTCCATCTACCTGTTCAGCTCCCCACTCCATCTCTGGTGAATCCTGTCACCACTACTACCCATCTCCCCAGCACCTTTGGTCTGTTCTTGTATGCATAAATAAAAATATATTTTAAAAAAATCTATACTAAGGGATTCTCTCTCCTGGTTCCTTACCAGTTCATACTAGCTAATTCTTGCAGCTCTTTCAGTCTATAGTATCTTTCCTCCTTTACTAAGCCCAGCACTTCTGTATCCAAATTATTCTGTAATTTACCACCAATAGGAATTTAACTGAAGTGAGAAAATCTAGAGATGAATACATTCAAGCTATAGCATTTTAGCTTTAGGTATGTCTAGGGAAAATTTTGTAGAAAGTTCAACCCCTGCAATTTAAGGTTTTACTGGGAAAATCAGAACTAGTCCAATCAGCTCTCAATTCTGCTTTCTAATGCACTGCGGTAAGTAAATATAAATGAATCACGAGAGAACAAATACACACATTTTGTAAACAAGTAACCTGAACTCAAAAGATACACAAACCTCTGCTGAAATATGCCATGCGAAAATCCAGCCTCAGAAGTTACATACTGTATGATCCGACTTATATACTTTTTGTAAAACAACAAAATTGTAGAAATAGAGTTCAGTAGATACCAGGGGTTATTTTTTAGGAGATAGGGGGCTGATGCAAGAGTATACAAAAAGTATATGAGAATCTTTAGATTGGTAGAATGTTCTATACCTTGACAAAATCATTGTCAATATCAATATCCTAGATATAAATATCCTATACTGCATACTTTACTGCAAGATGTTTTCAGGGGGAAATGGATAAATATACAGATTCTTTACAACAGCATAGGCATTTACAATAAACTCAGAATTAAAGTTTAACTTAAAAGTATACAAAATCCCCCAATACTTAGGGAAATGTACAATAAGATTATACTTGGAAAGCATAATTAACTAAAATAGATTTTTAAAATTATGCAAGCAGATAATAACACAGTTTGCAATGGAATTATCTTCCAAACCTTTATGATCAGTTCACATCAGTATATGAAGAGCAGCCCAATTCACTGAATACCTTCTATATATTGACATTGTATTAAGTCACCTTCTGAGCATTTCTAAATATCTTTGAAATCTTATGACACCTTTATTAAGTAGGGCTTTTATTTTAACTTTACAAAGGTCTTGAACTCACTAGAGACTATTAATTAAGAGTAAACAAATATCACCTATTGATTTCCCATCCTGTGGGCATTATATTGAATAGTATAACAAATATTTGTGGTAGGCGTGAATATATAGTGACACTAGGGTGATAAATGTGCCACTCATTTCTTACTCAAAGTTGCTTCACTGGAGGCAGTTTCTATTTCCACTGGGGGACAAAGGAGGATTGGGATAACTCCTGATTTCTCTATGACATACAAGAGTGTGGAAGCACTTACACCATGTAGATTCTACATAAAAAACCTTGTGGTCTTTAGCACTCCCAGCAAGCTTAGTTGTCCATTTCTACACCATTCTTGAAAGTGGGTGATACCTGCACTCTTATTTCAAGCTTGGACCCAGAAGTCAGCATCAGAGGCAGGAAGCTAAGCACCCAATGCCATCCCCCCAGCTCTACCACAAAGCTCCCTAGAGGAACACAGCTCTTGCACAAGAATACTAGTCACTTTCTACCCTGTGCCTCTCAGAAACCTTGCCTTTTTGTATCCTATCCCTGGTCTCAGAAGCCCCGCCCCAAATCAACTTAAGTCTTTTCTTCTCCCTTTCATATCTGCTGTTATTGTTGATTCGTGACTTCTCTGATTAGGAAAAACAGAGGCAAAACAGAGGCCCCCTAAACCCACTGAAGAGTCTGTTTGGGACGCATTTGGCATACAACATAGAACAACCCAGATGTTTCTATGAGAGGTGAACCATCCTCTGGGGGTGATGTTTGAGTGAAGCTGGAGTCCAAGATGGAAAGGACTTGCAATTTTAGCAAAATCTTCTCCTCAAAATGTGAATCATTTTATAATACTCCAACCAAATAAAAAAAGTCTTTAGATTCCCCCCACCTCAAAAAAATCTTAGTTTCACGAATCAGTTGGTTTTACGAGAGCTCCTTTCTGCACTTGGAAAGGAGGAGATTCTGCAATGATTCTGAGGCAGGAGAACCTCACCATGGGTGACCACCATGTTCCTAGAACCACCTACCTGTCAGGTCTCAGTACCAGTGAGCCAACATAAAGAAGAAAAACAGGATGAGTGGCAAAGGAATGTCAAAAAAAAAAAAAATTCATTTCAGAAACATACTGAGTAAAGTTACAAAAGTGCATTTTTCTTTAGCTAAGTCTAACTTAAAATTTATTCTCAGTAATTCCCCAGGAGGATGATGAAGAGGCTTCCCCTGGCTGGCTCGCTACTTTTCTTCTAGTACTTTGGGAATCATTTCCAAAGCTGTCTCTCTGCTGTGCTGTGGGGCACCAGTCACATTTTACACTTTGGGGGCACGTTAGAATGTGCACAGGACCACACATACAGGTCATCTTCACAGTGTGCACGAGGGCAGCAAGACAGAGATGCTAGTGTCCAGGGTGGGACAACGCTCACAACCACGGTGAAGCAGATTCTTCCGGAGAGGTGCCGGCACGCAACTGGGCCAGGGGCTGGGTGGAGATGCTACATTATGGTTTTGACTTGTCATTGTTTGAGAAAATGATTCTGAGTTATTTTAGGAATACACTGTGCAACACAGTATAAGTTATTCAGTAAACTGGAGTTGACTGTGCATCAATTAACTTTGTTAAATTAAGCAATGTGGGGCCCTCCCTGGTAGCACAGAGGGTTAAAGCACTGCACTGAGAAGCTTAAGCCACTTCCACATGAGTTCGATCCCCGCCTGCCCCGGAGGAGATCCACAAGGCGTGGCAGACCTCTCCTGACCCGCCCACTGCTCCCCTCAGCAGTGTACCTCGTCGATCTGCCTGTTCTGCTCCCCACTCTGTCTCTGGTGAATC
>NW_004567116.1:11413065-11429385 GCF_000260355.1 Condylura cristata | reverse complement strand
CCTGGCCCGCCCGCTGCTCCCCTCAGCAGTGTACTTCATCAGTCAGCCTGTTCTGCTCCCCACTCTGTCTCTGGTGAAGCCTCTACCGCACCTCTACCTCCCCTGCACCTCTGGCCTGTACCCTAGTTCTGTATGCATAAATAAATATATATTTTTTAAAAGACAATGACAGATGCAGGAGTTGTTACCACAAGGGGGGAGAAAGAAAATAAAAGCACATTTAGAGTAAGTTACAAAGATTTGTTTTTAATGTGTGAATGTTGTGAGTCACTGAGAACACCAATGTGAATAAGACACAAGGTATGACCTCGAAAGACTCACAGGAGAGGGGGGGGAGACAGCTATGCCAAGAGGTGGTCACGGGACAGCACTGTGCTACAGTAAGGTTGACCCACCCACTCACTGCTACACACCGCCTCAGATACCCACGATACCCAGCTCAGGTCTCTTCCTAGTGTAGAATGGGAATGCCAACCCACGGGCTAGAGCTTCTGTGGTGGTGCCCTCTCACCAGCTGCTGCCCAGCCTAAAAAGCACTTCATTTTCCTTTAAAGGATGTGCCCCGGGTCACCTAAGGGCAGAAAAGCTTTTGTTAAGTGTAGTCAAGAAGAGACTCAGAACTGTGTGTGAGGTTTGCTGTTGTTTTTTCCCCAGCGGAGTCATTATTATGCTGTTCCAAAGGCAGGAAATAATAGATCCATTCCTTCTAGGAGAGGGACAGTGTACAGTTAGAGATGGTTTATTAGCTTCTAGCTTATGATACACAGGAGCTATCTGGGTACATAAGTCACCTCGCCAGTCCAGAGCCAACTCCATAAACCCCAGCAACACTTTTTCCCCATCTTTTGGACTAAATAGAAGTTACTGTACAGTTACAGCCCCATTATATATGATGCTAATAAATGTGCCACACCGACTGTCCACTCTTTTAAGTAACTCTGCTAACCTGGACACATTATCTGAGATTTATACAGCTGCATAACCTCTGAGGGGAATGCAGGCAAATGGCTTTATAGATAGAATTAGGCTGGCGATTCCTCTTACATTTCAGCTACCTCGGGAGGAGAGCTATTCAGAGGTACTTATAAAGGGCCAGAGGGCAAAAACAACAACAAAAAAAAATGTAAGATTTTGAGTAAAATGTCTGCAGTTTTGCCAATGTGGCTGATTCTCAATAAGGCTTTGGTTGCAAAAAATCCCAACTTGTGCTGATGAAGAAAGATAAAAATCTCTGGTCTAACTTAATGCCCTCTGCTCTTTTGCCCAGTCTTCATGACCTGTTCTGAAATGCCCATCAATAACCTGAAACCTAGTACTGCTGTTTAATAAGTATTTGTTAAATGAATATGTACCAAGTCCTTTACCACTGCTTTATCACTTGCATCCAAAAGGGAGCCTGGTAAGTATGTGCTAATTATTTAATTCATGAATGAATAATATAAATAGCAATCTGTCTTACTATTCACTGGTACCTATATGAACTCAATATGATCCTCAAAGCTGACAAAGAGTTTATTACCATTCACAAAAACTCAAGATAAAAATAAGTTAAGTGATTTGGATGATTCCAAATAGTAAATCTTTAAAATAATGAGGAAAACAAACCCTGGTGTCCAACGTTATACAGGAACAAGATAGCAGCAAGTATATGAAGAATGAGATCATTGTGTGTAATGGTTTCAGATTTTAGGGAAAAAGTCAAGAATCCCAACTTCCAACTTTGAGGCATATCGTGTAAACATGGGCTCATGATGTTGTGCTGTTCTTTAATTACTGCCTGAAGCTTCAGTTCTTTGAATTGTCCTCTCTGGAAAAGCTGCCATGCTCCCTTAGCTTCCCAAGGCATAACCTCTAAATCCCATCCTTATGCTTCTGCTTGTGCCATATTCTGACCTCCTGGCTATCACCACAGTGTCCACATATACCCAGGTTGATTTAAAAACAAGTCATAATGCAATGGGGAAAGACCCATATTACAGGGTAACCATCACATAAGTCAGATACAGCTATTTGGGTTAAGAAAGCCTTCCACAGCTAGCAACAATGGTTGACTATTTAGTATGGACTCAGACTACAAGTATCAGGAGAGTTAAGAGTCCTTGCAGTTAGGGTCCTTGCTGCTGAAACTATCACTGCCACCGTAGCACCAGTTTGATCCCCAACCAAGGTGTGACCCACATAGCGTGGCAGACCTCTTCTGTCCCACCCGCTGCTCACCTCAACATTGTATTTTGTCAATCTGCCTGTTCTGACCCCCACACTGTCTCTGTGAAGCCTCTCACCACACCTCCATCTCTGGTCTGAACCCTAGCTCTGTATGCATACATAAAATACATCTTTAAAAAAACAGAAATGGGCAGTCACAGCACAGACCCCCTGGCCTGGAGGCCTAAAATACTTACTAATGTAGACCTTTCTAGAGATCTTACTGACCTCTAGTATATACTGGTATTATCTCCCTGATATGAATTATGAACCCACTGCCATAATGGTAATTAGAGATAGAACATAAAGTCAGAACTGAATGATTTCAGTACCTACAAGACTCCCAGCAAAATCCCAGTAACTGTCTTTATTTAAGGGCTTCAGAATGTCTAACCCTTATGATCACACCACAAAAGGCTGTGACCATTTTATGGATAAGTATCCAACAGCTGAGTTGTAAGTTGATAAATCTTATGATTAGTGAGTGAATGACAGAGTGAGTCACTTCAAAACCTGAGATTCTAGAAAAAGGTAGATCTGTAATAAAGAAATTTGACAGATACCACCTAGACCCCGTTGTCAAACTTAATACAACCAGTAACAGAGCAAATAGACCTCGTAAATCAACTATGTCGACACAGAGACGATAACATCACCCACTGAATACTCCAGTCAAAACTGTTTAACCATGATTAACTGGAAGGAAACAATTGGACACATTTGAATGGAAAGACATTCTGTCAGCAACCAACCTTGACTTTTTAGAAAGTCATAATCGAGAAAGATAATAAACGACAAGGGAACTGCTCTCAACTGAAGCAAATTAAAGATGAGTAAGTGTCATGTGTGACTCTAGATTAGATTCTGGAGAAATTTTAACATGGATTATGTATTAGAAATACCATTATATCACTTGTGAATTTCCTTAGTGTGAATAGTAAACTGTAATTATATAGGAGAATGTCTTTGTCTTAGGCTATAGCTGCTGAAGTATTTATGGATCAAGTGTCTTGATATCTGTAACTTACTGTCATGGTTCAGTGTACACATGCACACACACAAAAAAACATTTGGTATATGCGCATGCTGGATGTAGAGACACACACAAAAAAGGGAAGGAGGATGGGATGAAAGGAAGGAAGGTGGAAGAAAAACAGAAAATAACAATCGTAGAGATTAGGTTAAAGACCCCTGCAGGTTTTCTGTGCTTTGCTATTATAACTATACCATTTCTGCTGTTAAAAACAGAAAGCCTTCATTTACATTCCTCATTCTTTCCATAAGTCCCCCTTTGCAACTAAATCCAAACATGGGTTTTGTGTATCTCTGAAAATGAGTGGAAATACCTCCAGAGCTCTGACAACCAAGCAGTTGTAAAAGGATATCAGTTCATGCCTTACAAGAAACTCTACACTCTGAAGAGGTTAAAGTTTCCATTCAACTTGTCATACTGTGCTAGTTTAAAGCTTTTAAGTACAGCAACCCCTCTTTCCACAAGCAATTTCCCAAAGGCATGTGTTTGGAACACACACAGACAAGCTGCTATAAGTGCCCATTAGTCTTCAAACCTGAACTGCCCCCCAAAATGAGTTACAGTGAAAAACACGTACTACCTAAAATGAAAAATAGCAAAATACATCAAGAGTTCAAAAGGCAGGAGTTGAACAAGATGATCCCATTTCATGCTACATTAATACGTCACTCTAATTTTATATAGGAATGAGCCTTCATATTTCCCATCCAGAATTCTGAAATATGTAGGTATCCAAGCAAGTAAATCTATTCTATAAATGGGGAGGTGAGGGAGGGTTGAGTTATGCCTACAGTTTAGGAACTTGTCCAGAATTTTTAAACCAGTGAATGATATGAGAGAAGGAAAATGAGAGGGAAGAAGGGAGGGGGGAGACAAGGAAGGAGGGAATGAAAAGACAAAATAGAAAGACCAACCCACCCACTTCTAGCATGAGGAGATACATGTCCACAAGATGCTTTGCTTTCTTGGAGACAATATGGTTAAAAACCTGGGTGTTTAGAATTTTCCATCTTGGCTCTGCCAGTTACCAGGAGTCTCAGTCTGGGTGACAGGAATTAACTGTCTGGCTGCCATACATATAACTCACCAAAAAAAATGATAGAACCAATGTTGCCATCTACACAGAATAAGGATGAGAATCTGATGGAGAGAATTCACATAATAAACAGTAAACCGTTATTATTAGTGGGAAAACTTCAGATCAAGTACAAGGAAATTGCAACTCATTCTGGACCTGTGTCAAAATGAACAGTCATCAAAATGCCTCACCAATATCTCTTGAGACAGAATAGCTTTCTAGGCCTCTTACTTCTACTCTACTTCTTCAACTAGTTAATCTATAGACAATCAATTTATTTTGCACTAAATCCCATCAAAAGCACTATGTTGTCATTGAAATTCTATGTGCTTTATTGGTCTAGCATCACAAACAAGGCCATATTTTCTTTCAATGAACAATTTCTTGTAGTGACAGTCTTATTTGGCCTAATTACCAAAACTGAATCTCCACTCAAAGAGCCTCCACTTCTATGGGAATCTTAATGCCCCATTATGAGACACAAGACAATACCACAGGCAGCGAGATACTCTCACCATAGCTTCTCTTTGTCCTGTGCTTCCTGTTAGTCCATATTCCTACCTGAGGAGCCAAATCTTGGTTCCCTAAACTCATCATAAGTGAAGCCTCATAAAAGCATGAATGTCAGTGTCCCTGTATGCCTGAAGCATAGCATCTAGTGTGATGTTTCAGGGTTTTTTTCACTGGTAAAAGTAGACCATGGTCTTCTTGGGGAACCATGCCTCTCTTACTGTCATTCTGGGGCATTTGGGTAACCTGGATGCCAGCACCAGCAAGTGACAACATTAAGATTAGAAAGAGTCTTTTTAAACAACAATTGATGAACAGAAGAGACTGAAGTAAAACGTAGAGTTGCTGGCAATCTCATGTTGTCACCGAGGAGTCTAATGATTATTTGTGTCGGGGACCCAAACAGAGAAAAGCCCGTTGGAGAGGTTCCATGTGGCAGAGACCTCACTTATACCTTTGGGTTCAGCTATGCTTTAAGCTACAGAATTCAGCCCAGAATATTTCCATTATGAAAGCAAATAGATGCCCTTTTTTGCTTTAATTAGTTTGGGTTTATTTTTATTGCTACGTGAGGCTGAAATAATTCTGAGTGATACTACCAAAACTTTGGAATACAAAAACATTCTGCACTTCACATGGAAGTGAGGAAGAGGGGCTACCTTCTTAGCTCTATGCCCAACTTAGCCACTGGGTTTTCATAAAGATCTACTTAAGTTTAGAGGTTTCTAAAATCTGATCACATTCTAATCCTAATTTTCCAACAATAAAAATTCATCCAATCCAGCTGTCCTCCAAAAAAGACCATTATTCACCACTGTCTTCTTTTGTCAACCTGAAGCTTTCCCCAAACTAAAAATTCCTCCATTATGGCAAGTTATGAAACAAAACCTCCTATATATCTGCATGGAGTAAAACATATAAAAGGGAAAGAATGCCATAAGCAGAGATTAGTATATAACTTGAACGTACACACTGTTGCCTATACTTGTGCTACATGAACTACCATTTTTTGCTTGATTGTTGAATTTTGAAATTATATACTATCCAACATGATGGTATATAAAAGAGGCTCACTTGTGACTGAATCTACAACTTTATGATTTCTGTAAATTCCTGTCTTAAAATGCATTCTCCTGCTATGAGGTTTTCAGGAACATGACTCTCTGGAATAGAGGGTATAGAATATTCTTACCTTAAGTATAATGGCTGGCAGGACTTGGTTAAATGCAACAGAGTCATGTTCAAGCAAAAACACAGCAACATGAAATCACCTCATTTAGTATGAAAATCAATTAGTCCTCCATTGATTTCTACTATTATCACCTAGAAAACTTGGGATGTAACCTTTTAATAATTATCACCAGCAGTAGCAATATACCATCATGCATCAAGAGTCCTGATATACTTCCTTTTGGTGAGTTTAAGGATACAGTAGAACATAGTGATGATTCTCCCTACAACAATTTTTCTAGCTCATTTTACCTTTCTTCTATCTTTTCAATCCTCTCAATTGTTAAGGTCAGTTTTAAGCTCAATTCTGTTTGCAAGGTATTAGCGAACACATCCAACTTGCTGTCCATGGATATTTAATAAGCACACTCATTCCACTACCAAAGGCAGTAATGGCATCTCTAAGCATTATCACACAACTTCTCTCTAAGTGGCTTCTCTCCCTGCTTTCAAGTCACAATGACCTGTTGACAAATACTTTCAATTTAAGCCAACTGCATACTTAACAGTAAAATGAGCTAAACCTATTTTCTCTTTCTTGATGAATAGGATATGCGGGGCTGAATTTTAAAAGCTTCGGGACATAACGGAGGGTTGAAACATATCCATTTGCCCTTAACTGACAAAATAAAAAATAACAAGTCTATCAAGAGTATACCTAACCTTTCCATTTTTTTTTCTATTGTTTCTAAGGTCCTTAAGCTGTTTCATGAGTCACCAACTTATCTGTTGAAGGGAGTCTGAGTCTGGAGCTACCCACACCTAGGGCTAAATCTTACTTCTGCCACATTTTTTGGGAAAAAGAAAAGAAAAGAAAAGAAAAGGTTGAGAAAAATATGTCTCCTCATCTATAAAAAAGACAGAATCTTCTAGACTTTAACATTAATTGAAAAAGCAGCAGGCCCTACCTGGTGGCACAATGGGTTAGGATGCAGCACTGCAAGCTCACAGCAGCTGCTTCAGTGTCAGTTCAATCCCCAGCCCCAGAGGTGACCACATGTCATAGCAGACCACTCCTGACCCCACCCTATGCTCCCCTCAACAGTGTATTTCCTCCATCTGCCTGTTCTGCTCCATACTCTGTCTCTCATGAGTCATCTTGCTGGCCCTGCACCTCTGGTCTGTATCCAATTTTTGTATGCATAAATAAATAAATCTTTAAAAAAATAAAGAAAGAAAGAAAGAAAAAAAGAAAGAAAGAAAGAAAGAAAGAAAGAAAGAAAGAAAGAAAGAAAGAAAGAAAGAAAAAAGAAAGAAAAGCAGGATGTCTTCATATACACTTAATAAAAAAGCAAAAACAAACAAAACTGTCTTTCCCTTTTCCATGTATCATCTGGAAAGTTCTGACAGCACTGTAAAATCTCACTGCAGTTACGAGGTAATTTCTAGCACCAGCAAACAATAATTTTGTGTGAGGCAAGACTAGCTATTCCAGTGGGTTTCAAACATTTGCACACTTTCTCAAGTCTTACACCTGTGCTCTGAAAGGCAGCAGTACAGGTACAAGCCAAGTCTTGGAGCCAACAGGATGAACCTCATTAAGCCATTTATCAACTATAGAACTTGGAGAATCTAAACTCTAAAACTCTAAAGTCTGCTTTTCCTTCCAAAAAAAAGTAAATGATAATAGAGCCCCGTTCATTGCTTTCTCTTAAGGATGTCTTTTTTTTTTTTAAGATTGATTTATTTATTCATACAGAACTGGGGTACAGGCCAGAGGTGCAGAGGTGGTGAGAGGATTCACCAGACACAAAGCGGGGAGCAGAACAGGCAGATGGACGAAGTACACTGCTGAGGGGAGCAGCGGGCGGGTCAGGAGAGGTCTGCCGCGCCATGTGGTCACCTCCGGGGAGGGCAGAGATCGAACTCATGTGGAAGTGATTCAAGCCTCTTAGTCCTCTGCTTTAACCCACTGTGCCACCAGGGAGGGCCTTAAGGATGTCTTTTAACTGCTACACCAGAACTGGAACATTTTCCACTATCTTTAGCACATAGTAGCATTCAACAAATGAATGTTGTAATATGATAATGTATATCCCACTGGAATCTTAACCATGTATTTTGAATTTCTTCCACTCCCAAATGCTCAGAGAGAATATGAATCAGACTTAGTTTATGGATCCTAGCCCCCCGAAACAGTGCCTGTCACATAGTGTTTAGTAAGAAACTGATGATTAAATGATGGGTGCATGATGAATACACACATCCTTGAGGTCATAGCAATAAAGTTTAAGTAAGATAGAGGGCAATTATCTGTTGATTTTACCTACAGACATCATCACCTTCACCTCCTAACCAAGGCTTTCTAATTTGAAACTGAGAATTTGGGATAAAAAGATTTGGGGCAACAGAGTACCTACAGCCAACAACATGGTATTATGCACTTAAAAACTTGTTAAAAGGATAGAGCTTATGTTAAGCTTTCTTTCCATAGAAAGGGGAGAGAACAAAAAGACACTTTTAGAGGCGACAGCAACATTTATCACCTTGATTGTGGTGATAGTATTGCAGATGTATGTGTATGTCCAAGTTTATCAAATTGTATGTATTAAACATGTAGCTGTTTTTATGTCAACTGTACCTCAAAAAAATCATTAAAAATACTTTGGACCCACCTCTCTGAACTTCAGAATCATGACCTATTTTCTGAAAACTTAGGAGCCCCAACATTCCCCAAAGTGGTTTACTATTCAAATATAAGTACAGATACTAAAATAATTCCATAATGGTCTTATAGAACTATGCCTCTCTCACTCTTCTGAATACTTCAAAGAGCAGGAAAAAAAAAAAAACTGAGTGTCCATATGGAGGATTCAAGATCATGGATAAATATACCACTTCCCACACACAAAAACCAAGTGTTTTTAAGTGATGTATCTTATCCCAAGGACATAATAAGATACACAAAAGCTGTCCAAAAGACATTCATGTCGTTAATTTCATAATTGTGAAAAATGAGGACAATTTAATATATTCAGAAATGAAACAATCAGGTAAGTTATGGTTTATCCTAATGATGAAAATCTGTGTTGCTATAAAAATCCTTATCTAAACCAAAACACATGAAAAACTTTCACAATGCAATAAGTGAAAGTCATTTACAAGTTCTACTTTATTGTCCCTAGAGTTACAAAGTGTTTTTTAAGCTAATGCAGCAAAGGTAACAGGAAAAGCTACAGAACTGTGTAGGATGGGAAGTAAACGGCCAAGTGTTGACTGCCTTGTAACCCACATGAATCTAAAATTTAAGCTGGATCTGGGAAGCTATAGAAGTAAATAATACAGGCTATAAAAGCCCAGAAATACTCGAGTTAGTAAAAAACACCACCAACCTCTGAAAGAGGTGGTACATATAGCTCAGGAAGCTAGGTTATATAAATATTCTTACAAAAATATTTAAAACACACTCCCATGTCTGGAGAAAACTAGGGTTTTACGCTCTGGAGAAGCTGACTGACACAGACTCTGGACTTGAATCACTTGTCATTAGCGTGGTTACAGTACTAAGGATGTGTGAATTGAGTGAAACTTTAAACACTGAATTGTGAGGACCTTGACCTACTTCTTTCACTCATTTTCCAAAATGCTAAAGTCCTGAGTTTTATTAAGCTTGGTCTCATGCTTTACTCAGCACTTTTTTCTTCAACATTTTTTTATTTAGCAAATTTTCAGCTTACACAAAATCTCAGAAAGGATGTTTGACCGGCTACAGAGATGTATTTTAATCATTTGAAAACACTCTTTACAAACTCTTAGAATCTTTATAAAGGTTTATAGTGCTGGTAGTCATGCTGATTCTTCAGGTTTGCTTGGAATCACTACACTTGCATTGATTTTTTAATTATATAAGGTTTCTTCTGCAGAGCATTCTTTTGTAAGTTGAAATGGCCTAAAGCCAAGGAACAGTTTCTGTTAATTTTCACAAAAAAAATTTGAGCACTCCCAGACCTCAAAAATAACCTAATAAATCATACCAAAGGAACCTCCAAATAACACTAACATACAGTATAAAGATAGGAATAATATAGTAAGTGCAGTCTGTTAACTCCTGGAGGAGCCTGGTGGCTGGAAAACAAACATTGAATGATTCTGTAGTGACTAATGTAGATCTTCTATAAAAGCAAACTGACTTAAAGCAAACTTTCAAAAAGTGAGGATACCTGTGTACTTGAGCTTCACATGGCATTTCTTAGAATACAGTCTGTAATTTACCCTTTTAGCTAAATTCCATTTATCTTTCTGAGATTGGTTTGCACTAAAGTCACTGTGTTAAGAGTCTGCTCTTGTGAATGTCAACCTGAGAATGGTGAAGGTAGAGGTACCCCATCTCTACATCAACTGTCTCCCCAGCTCCCAACCCAAGTGTGAATTAAGAAGCCAGAGAGGTCTTTTTTAAATTAGACATCTACAGCTCTTGCAAATATTCTGCTGAGTTTTCCACTAACTCCTAGTAGAAATCAGTACACATCCCAAAAGGATGTAGCAGCCATGTATGTGAGTGAAATAGAAAGTTAGGTCAGAACTACATCACGGCATGTGTAAAAAATTAGGACAATCCTATCAAATTTAGTTTTGGATAAATGTGGCTTCTAGGGCCCTTGTCCATTTGATAAATTTTATAATCCTTTAGTGGAAATAGTGCCTGAACCCTCCTTCCTAAACCGTTTGAGGCTCTGGGGCAGGAAGAAACTTACCCTCGGGGGTGTAGCCCAAATTTAAACCTATGCAAGCTGAGTCCAGAGCCCGCACCTTAAGCCACTATAGCATTCTTCCTCATGTGACAAGTCGGTTAACTAGGCTGTTAGCTGTATGTCCTTTAAATTAAAGCACAGAGACCAAAATTACATTCAACTTTGGGGCTGTCTGACCTTCTGAACATTCCAACTGCTTTGACATTTCAGATCTTAGTGAAAGGCGCCCACTTCACTTCCGAGATTTGCTCACCAATTTCTTGGAGAACACCCCGAGGAAAAGCCGCCCCTCTAAGTGAATGGAACATGATAAGTGATGACAGCCTAATGGGATGTGCCTTCCAGAGGCTGCAGACCCTGGACTGTTTCTGCGGGACCTGCGGTTTGACCCAGAGCCAATCACGCCACCCTTGGCCTCTCTATGCTCTGTTGATTTCTGACTTAATAAGTGGCAATTTTCAACGTTTCTTCACCATCGAAGGAGGGAACTTTTAAGGCAAATGATGCCAATGCATAAAATTTTCCATGTTTTTTAGATGATATACTAGGCAAATTAGAGACAGATACAGCGATCATGGTGATGCCATCTAAAATCTGCCAACTGCTGACCTGTGTGAGCACACCCCAGGTATGTGCGACAGCTCACGTCTCAGCCTTATACCACCTTCTGTTGCAGATACGATTATTACTCCAACTCACAGGTAAGACACAAGCTCTGAGTGGTTAAATCTCTTGTTCATATTTATACAGTGTCATGGTTAATTTTGTGTGTCAGCTGAACTATGGGTGATCAGATATTCAGTCAAGCACCAACCTTGACATTGCTATAGGGTAGTGTTTAAAGGATGTTAATATTTAAATCAGAAGACTTCGACTAAAGCAGAATAAGGCCCATAATAAGAGTACGCCTCATCTCATAGTTAAAGATCTTAAGAAAAGACTGAGACCTCCTGAGGAAGCACAAATTCTTCCCCCTGACTGCTTTCAGACTCAAGCTTTAGCAACTATTTCTTGAGTCTCCAACCTACAGTACTTGGACTTGCCAATCAGCCCTCACCACAATAGCTAATTCCCCCTCCCCTATCACTTGACTCTCTGTCTCTTACTATCTCTGTCTCTCTCTGCCTGTCTTTGTCTCTCTTTCTCCCTCTAATACTCCCTTCCTCCCTCTCTCCACCCCCCTTCATATCTCATATCTCATGCATATGCAGGTATATATATACATATACAGCCATCCTATTAGTTCTGCTTCTCTGGGAAACCCTAACTAATATGCAAGCTACCCAGGAAAGTTGGATTTAAATTGAGCCAATCTGATTATAAAGGCAAATTCTGTTCAGTTCATCAAATTCACTCTATGGCATCACGACTCTAGCACAACTGGCCTTTGATTGGTTGGTGAGGATGGGGAAGGACAAATGAGAGTTACTTTATCACTTTCTTCTAAGGAATTTACCTCTCAAGTCCAATCAAATGTCTTTGGCTACTGCCTCCCTACCCAGAATGTTCTGTCATCACTCAGTGTTAGATTGTATAGCTTTTCGCCTGCCTACTTCCCAAGAGACTATTGGGGGAGATTGCTCTTTATCATTTCAAGGCCTCTTGGAAACTCAATCCTTGGCACGCATTTCATAGGTGGAAAGAATAGGAAACAGTATCAAACTGAAAATGGTAATCTTTGAAATCAGGCAGGTCTGGGTTCAAACCAGAATTTACCACAGAAACTCGACAACCTTGTCAGTCTCAGATTCTCACTTTTTCTTCCTGTAAAATTGAGGTAACCATCCCAATTTTGAAGCACTGTCCTGAAAATCAAGAAAACACAGAAAGCAAAAGCACAGTAAAAGTGTTCAAGAAGCCACAGCTCTTATCAAGAGCAGCACTTTCACCTTAGAATTTAAAGTCACATGTCTGTTTCCTAAACCCACTAATAATCAGACAACTTGTTGTTTGACCATATTTCACTGACATTGCTGAGATCTGGGATGAAGGCCAACTCCACAATTATTCCATCTTCTCTGTGACTTGGCAGCATGTCACACGGATGCTTTAAAAACTTGGGCTCTCTTTGGAGACTGAACACACACACACACACACACACACACAGAGGGTTAAGGGTGGAATTGGAAAATCAATTTAGTTTCCATCCAGGCAGCCTTTTTGCTATAATGTTTCTTGAACAACATAATGGCTCTGTGGAGCTGATGACAGAGGGCAACAGAAAAAACAGCTCAGTTTTGATGCAAACTTGTCTGTTGCATCTGAACTGGCATTCCAAGGACAGATTCAACCTCAACATGAAGAGTAACATGTGTAGAAATGGCTCCCACCAGCCAAGCTCAGCTATGCCTTGAGCATCTCTGCTGTACAGACTGCCTGCAGTCTATACTTTAATTCTGCTCATTACATTTGTTTTTAATCACTATAAAATCAACTCATCATCACTATAAAATCAAACAGTAGGTAAAAAATGTCCATCATAGTCTGAGTAAACAAAGACAACTAATGTCAATATTTCAGTAAATTCTAATTTTTATTTTGAGCATTGGTGAAGCTATGACTGTACATTATTATATGTATTAAAATTATATGACTGTACATATAATTATTATATTATATGATTGTAAAAATAATTATTATATTATATGACTGTACATATAATATATGAATAGTATATATTCAGTCATTAACACCTTAAACGGGGAGTTAGCAAACTATGGCCTGCAGGCTGATCTGGACCACTGTCTGTTCTTATTAATACAGAGTCATGCCTAATCATTGACATGTTCTCTAAGGTTGCATCGTTACTACAAAAGCAGAGCTGGACAGCTGTCAGAGAGGCCCTATGAACTGGAAAGTCTGAAATGCCCTCTAGCTAGACCTTTGCAGACAAAGTTTCTTTAACCCCCACCCTGGACCAGTGATCACTGGATGTTCTCCCTGTGAAGTACAGTGGGATTCCGAAGTAGTCCATTCTTTGTATGCCTAAATCCTAACAATGTTGGGGGCCAAAACAATCTCCACAACAATGTTGGGGGCCCAATACAATCTCCACAACATCCAAAAACCTCTCTTCCTCTTCAAACCTTTCTTCCTCTTTGCTCTCACACCGCTTGATCCCTGTTTTTCTTATCTTTCTCATTGTCTACCATATTTTGCATGTATGTATTTTTATGCAGTATCTTTTTCACCTATTAGATTATTTCGTCATTTCATGATTATACCACCTAGCCAGGAGACAAAACAACAACTACATTAAAACAATTAAGCATGTTCTTAACACAAAAACTGTTAAGAGGAGGAAGCAGAAGGTTGAGTTGGTATCATCAAGAAAGTCCTCCTGAAAGAAAAGGAGTGAATTGGCCTGAAAGGATGATCGCTGAAAACAGAGCAAGAAAAGGTGGAAGGCAGCAGTACAGACAGGAGAACGAAAAGCTCACAGGTATTCCTAACACACTGCAGAAATATGTCGACAGGGTCAAGGATGAGTTCAAGCAGAAAGAGAGAGCACAGAGACTGAAAAATGTAGGATCTTGGAACAAACCAATATGGCCACTGAAAGGAACTCAGCTGAGTTCTCCAAGTTACAGTGCCCAGCCAGTGCATGCCTAGTTGACAGCCTGTTTAGGATTCCATGGCACAGCGTCATTGGTTTGCCTCCACAAAACCCTGTGTCGTCATGAGCATCATTTGTAAAATATTTGAATGAGCTGGTCCCTAGCTCAGCAATAACAGGAAGGTGAATACACTCACCCTGTGGGCTCCCTCCTGCAAGGCTTTGTACATAACCATTAAGCTGTCTCTATTCAGATGTTCATATTCCCTGTTAGGCATTAACTTCTCCAAGTTCCTAGTCATGGACTGTTTTCCTGTACGAGCAGGAAAATCCCACTTAAATTGACTGAATGGCAATGAATAGTAACTTTATTGTACCTTGGTGGTAGCCTCCACAGCCCCAAAGTGAGGGGTGGAAGGGATTACCATTGGAACGGGGACCTGGGAACTGGGTAATTCAGAGTCACTGGGTGGGACTGAGCCATCTTCAGTCTCCCTTCCAGCCACCCTTTGTGATTTCCTTGCCACCAAACTATGTACCTTTGGTTCCCTCATCCCTTTGAAGCTTACCTCCAAGACAAATCATATTCCATAGATTCCAGAATTAATATTTTTACAATTCTAACAGCTCTGTATCTGTCAATTGCTTGACTTCCAACAACATATAATGCAATGGGGTGATTAGTTTCCTCATGTAGAAAAACAAGGTATCCAAGGTTGAGAAAATATCACTATATTAGAGAAAATTTTTGGAAACCACAGTAGAACTTTTTTTTTTTTTAAGAAATGCACCATCGGCCCTCCCTGGTGGCGCGGCGGGTTGGAGCACAGCACTGAGAGTCTAAAGCCTCTTCCACATGAGTTCGATTCCCGCCTGCCCCGGAGGAGACCACATGGCGTGGCAGACCTCTCCTGACCCGCCCGCTGCTCCCCTCAGCAGTGTACTTCGTTGATCTGTCTGTTCTGTTCCCCACTCTGTCTCTGGTGAAGCCTCTCACTGCCCCTGAGCCTCTGGCCTGTACCCCAGTTCTGTATGCACAAATAAATAAATCTTTAAAAAAAAAAAAAAAAAAAAGAAAAGAAATGCACCATCACCATAGTGGTGTACAATACTAGACAAGTGATACTAAAAAGTAGGATTGTGAATGTAAAATTTTAGAACACCTTAGCTATCAGTTTCACTTATATTTTGCTGTTTATGAAAATCCAAAGGATAATACATGAGAATAAAAAGTCCAAGAGTTCTTTCAATAAACATAAAAATTATAAATGATGGAAAACTATGATTTCATAGCATAGGTGGCAGATTCTGTCTTTCTGAGTGATAGACTTACAAGTCATGATGTCATTCTTTTAATAAAGTACCATATTTCACTCCCTCTGACTCCAGATTAGAGAGGTTTTGGGTTTTCAGCCCCTCAAAACACAATTCTAAATGATGTTTAAGTGCAGACCTAATTTTGTCTGCTTATGTCATTCTCTGTATTTTGCTTCCAAATTCCTACGTAAGAAAGTACACCTGTATCTGCTTTGGTAAGATGTCCTTCCCAACTGAATCATCTAGAAGAGAAGGGATTAGAAGCAGCACCTATCAAAGATAAAGACTTAGGCAGACAAGATGGAGACATAGTCTCCATAGTTTCTTTCCCAAAGAGGAAAGAAATAGAACTGGATCAGAAGTAAATGAGGTACAGCCCTATACCCCATGTGATGGAGAATCACAGAATCACACACTTTCACTTGGTATTATTTGGGTAGTTTTTTGTAAATTGCTAGGCTTTTTTTTTTTTTTTTTGCAAATTATCTCTTTAGCAGACCATCTGCAGATTTTTTTCATAGATTTATATCTCAACTAATCCTCAATAGACTTCTAAGCTTAAATAAGTATTTCTTACTGATTTTCCATACCATCTCTAGTCCTGTACTGTCTGTTCTTATTAATACAGAGTCATGCCTAATCATTGACATGTTCTCTAAGGTTGCATCGTTACTACAAAAGCAGAGCTGGACAGCTGTCA
>NW_004567116.1:11368613-11412965 GCF_000260355.1 Condylura cristata | reverse complement strand
TTAAATAAGTATTTCTTACTGATTTTCCATACCATCTCTAGTCCTGTACCAAGGCTAAACGCTTGAAAGCTACACTATTCATAATTGCTTGCCAGAGTTCCAGAATGACCTGGTCAATAAGAGACCCTCATGTGAGATTCAGATGAGAGAGGAGCCAACACTCAGTCAGTAGATGAAGGCAGACATGTGTCGGGGGTGGGGTGGTCAGATGTTACTTTTGCTGGTCGCTTAAAGCAGTCTTCCTACTTGGGCCTGAAGTCAACTCAGATAACTAACAATGGCGTATCAGCAATGTTTACACTTTAGGATTCTTGAAAGCCTGGAGAGGCCATTCTGACCCCTGCTAGCCTGCACCACTCTTTTATGAAATGGATTCCTATTCAAAATCCCTAAGGAGCTTGTATTGCTTCACTAGACTCTGACAGAAGGAATGGTGGCATTAGAGGTGCTGTGTGTACTTCTTAGGACCCGGCAATGAGACAAAAGTGATGAGTCTGTATGTTTCTTCATCTCAGAGCAAGGCATGATTGAGGAGTGCCTAGTGAAGTTCCTGAGTATCTACTCTTCCATTCATGCCCTCCTTCTAGAATATCCTGTCCCTTATATCGTGCAACCCAATTGGCTCCCCTTTTCCCTGTACTCCTTTTCTTCACGTGGATGAAGTTTAATGACACCAGAAATACAAAACAAAACAGGAAGAACATCTAGAAAATTAAATCGCGTTCTGCTGATAGCTGTTATAATAGTAGGTGTGTAGAAACATGCTGTTTACCATTTATGTGTAATAATGATGCAACACAACAAAAGTAAATACTGATTAGTAGATAAGAGCTTTGTTGTAAGTTGTATTTGATCACAACAATGAGCTCTGTTCATGCTCTCTTCTTTCATAATTTGTTACACTTGAAGCTTGAGTATGTCTGCTTACAATTAAATACCATGGTACAAAGCATTAGTCCTCATTCCTAGTTTTTGCTCAAATTTTTCAGATAATCCATACAATGTCTGCACCAATAAAAGAACAGATCTTCTTGTTAAAAGGCAGCACATTGTTGTGTGAATGGAACATTGGACTTAGAATATTAATTGCAAGCCATTTATCAATGTGTCAGACACAGTACTAAACAGATTGCATAAATTATTTCATATTAACCTCAGCAACTTCATGATGTAATTACTATTATCATCTCCATATTACTAATGAGAAAACTAAGTTTGCCCTTTGAATAAGTTTTTTTATTTTCTTCCATTCCTTCCTTGATAGTCTAGGATTTTGCTGACACCTCCCTGCAGAAAAAACTATTGACAGTTACTGGTAGAAAAATATTCCAACTTGGAGCATTCACATTTTATTTTTTTTCTTGTAAAATGCCTTCCAGATCAGAGAAGTTTTTAAATGTCCATATCAACTGTCCTAAGATCAGCGCCCTGTACTAACTGCACAGGAGCTGTTCTGAGATGGTTACATTGTCACTTTGACTCTAATGTCAACTTAGTATGAACAAATGGATGATCTGGGTGAGCATGCCAAACTCTGACATGCTGATATGGGTACAGGCTAAAGGAACAATGTTGATTTTTTTTAAATGAGGTGAAATATCTGACATGGTGTTATTTACATAATATTAAAGTGCATGCATGTAAAGCAGCGATTTTAGAAGGTATAGCACAAGAAAGAAATATTAATTAAGATCCTCCCTGATGGTGCAATGGATTAAAGCATAGCTGCAGCTCCAGCCACAGCCGCTTTAGCACAAGTTCAATCCCTGGCTAGGGAGGTGACCCACACTGCGTGGCAGACCTCTGCTGACCAGCCCACTGCTCCCCTCAGCAGTGAGCTTTGTCAATATTCCTGTTCTATTTCCCACTCTCTCTCTCTGGTGAATCCTCTCACCACCTCTGGCCTGTACCCCAGTTCTGTATACATAAATAAATAAATATATTTTTAAAAGGAAAGAGAAATAGTAACTAAATAATTAGAATAGTTGCTACAGTAAACAGAGGGAAATCATAGTGGTATAAAAACGGAAGTGAGGGAGGGAAAGATTGTGGGTGGGGAGAAACAAAAAGGGGTCTTTAGTAAGAAAGATCAGGCACCATGAATTGAGTCAAGGCATTCATTATGCAATTCACTGATACTTAAGAAAGAACACAAGAGACAAACCAACCAGAAACAAAAAAAAATGCCTTCTATCCAAAGGATAGCCAAAAAATAAAAATGATCATGCTAAAATGGTAGGTAGGGCAAGTGTTGATCTAATCTCAATCAGCTGTATCCCCAAACAATACAATTTGTACTTCAAGAAAATAAAGAATGCCTGAAATGTAGTCTTGACTACACAAGGGCACCACCACTGGCAAGGCAAAATTACTCTTACTGAGCAATGGTCCTAGTCCAGTTATATTTTCTTAGGGATAAAGCGACAGTTCAGTAATAGATTGAAGAGACATAGTCATTAATACATCCACTGTACTAATCCATTTCTTAAATTAACATTGTATAAAATTAAATGTCACACAAACAAGATATACTTGTTCATTAAATATAGTTGAAGAGAGGGAAGGGGTAGTGATTTCTGAAGCTAATGGGTGTTTAATCAGACCAGATATATTGAGAGTCTTTGTGGCATTGGTTAATGCAAATGGGGGTGAAAGGGAATTATGTCATTTCACAGCCAGATATTTAAAAAAAGAAAGCTAGACGATGGCATGAGTCTTTGTTTCTCTCAGTTTTCCAAATGTTACGTTTGATCATCTCAAGATGAGTCACTAGTTGTTTTAAGAGCCAAAGACTATTGAATAAAGCAAGGGGGTGGGAGGAAGCAGAGTATCAGCTAGAGAGAAAGAAAAAAACGGGGGAGAGGGATTGCTCTCTTGGTCAGATAACACTGAAGTTTTTAAAGAATTACTTTACTTTCAAATATATGCTTCACAGACTACTTTTGCTGTCACCATCTACAACCTCACTACCAGGAACATCAACGTGACAATCATAGTTTTGTGAAAACTGTTCAAGCTCACAAGAGTTATATCCCCAGTTAAGACTACCTGACTGAGAATTCCAAATAAATGATCACGTTGACAATTTATAAAAATGACACCGAATTTCATGGGACTAAAACCTCAACAGGTACAATGCCTACCAGTTTAGAAATTGAGCCATAAGGCTCAGTTCCTGGTTATCATCACCACATCCATTCATGAGATCACAGCAAAGAGTAAAGTGTCCACATTCCTGACACTGAATTCTATTGCTACCACTTTAGCAATTATTATGATCTTGGGTAAGTTACTTAGGTTCTCTAAACCTTGATATTTCCTCCCATAGGAAATGGAGAAACAGAAGTACTTGTCAGAATTAAATGAGATACTACATAGAAGCATCTAGCATGGATTGCTGAACACAGTTCCATACTTAATAGATATTAGCTATAGGTGATTAGTTATGTTGGTAGACCCCGAAGCGAGCACTTCCACTGACATCTATTAACCACAGTGTGCACCAAGCACAGCCAAGACTGCAGAGCCAGAGATGGGAAGCCATTGAGCTGGGGAATTCTACCTTCAACAATCTCAGTTATCTCAAATATTGCTGCTAAGACTGACCATTAACTCTATTAATTCTAAACCCTCATGGGCATAAATCAATGGGTTTAGAGGGAAGGACATTTGTTTTCTGTACCAGACTCCACATGCCAATTTGCTAGCAAAAAAGCATGTACATGAAAATTAGGGAAGCAGAGAACAACTACAAAAAAAAGGGGGGGTGGGCGGGACACACACAATTGTTTTCAAAAAGCAGGCTAGACACCAACACTGCACCTCCATTTGGTCCCTGGACCCCATTTCCATCCATGGATCAGGCATTACAATGACCCCCATTTCCATCCATGGATCAGGCATTACAATGACCCCCATTTCCATCCATGGATCGGGCATTACAATGACCCCCATTCCTGAAAAAGGTGGGACAACAGACGGAGTGTTCAGGGTGCTTGGGGCTACACCCAAAGACACACAGGGAATACTTACTGGAAAGAGACCTGAAGCCCCTGAGTCAGGTTGCTATACCATATTTCCTCCAGATGCTGCAAGATGTTATGAAATGTGTGTGTGTGTGTGTGTGTGTGTGTGTTTGGCATAGACAGAAACTTAGATATTTTCCCATCCAGATTCATTATCTAAAAGAGCAAGCAGACCAAACCATGCACAGTGGCATGCTTACTATCACCCAACTATTTAACTGCAGAACCAGGATTCAAACATGGGCTCCCTGACTCCTCCTGGTTAGGACCCTTCTGTTATGCAAACATAAAAAATAATGTGTAAAAGAAGGCAATTTAATGAAGTCTATCCTAAAGGAAACACAGCTAATAGGCCTGTGCAGCCTGTTTGATTAGAACAGACATCTAACTCAAGTTTCCACCCACAGTAGATTTCCTGCCTTACTGAATGAAGCACTGGGATGACACAGAATTTAACAATTCCATTTCCATGAAACTGATGAAAAAAATCAGGGTGAATATACTACCTCTGAATGGAATGTTAGGTGAACACCCATAATCCTAGATCATTCATTTTTCCCTTTTCTGTTTCTATACTTAATATGCTTCAGAAGATATCATCAGCAGAGAGATTATGAGACTGCTGAGTCCCTGGGCTGTCCCTTGCCCGCCCTGAGATGACAGTAGTAGACACCAGCATCACAAGGACAAATGGCCTAGGAGACAGGCAATGACAGAAATAAATGATGAGGGTTGGGTGCAAGACAATGAAGTCTGGTGGAGGCTCTGCCAAATTGGAGTATATGATTCATATCATGGAAAGGAAGGAGCTGTTACTCAGTCCCTGCCCATTGTTCCCACAGGGATACCTAGCCCATGTTGCCAGACTGTCCAGTGTTAAAGCCACACTAGAAAAGTAAACATGTGGTAAATATTTACTAAAATGCATAATTTTTAATGAATTTAACATTTGTTTAAACGTATTGTCAAGTTAAATCTAGGTGTCTGATACTGCAATCTAGGTTGATATTGCAATCTAGGTGTACATATTCTCACACCTGCAAAAGGTCCTAAGAACTTTGTCCTCTGAGGCAAAATGCTTCTCCTCGGGACTTTTTTTTTTTAGTATTTTTAACATTTGTTTCTAAATGTTAACTCATTAGTATATTAGCTACTTGAAAATTAGCTACTTTGCAATTCCAAGTCTCTGATACATAGTAGGTGAGCTGTACATAAGGAAAGAAAAGAAGTTGATCTTTCCTGAAATATAAACCCATGTGAACATAAATCAAATGACAAATACTCCTTGAGTATCTCTTATCATATTCATGAACTATTTTCTGTTAAGACTACAGGAATGAAAAATGGTGATATATTTTGAAATTCCCCAATTCTATCAGCACTAGGAGAGGTTTCCTAGTCCTAATAGGTTGTACCTGTGCATCTTCTATTATTTAGTGATATCCACAGATTTGGGGAAAGCCACTGGTTTGCCTGAGTCTATTTTATATATTTACATAGTTTACTATATATGTATAAATACACAAGAATATGCATATATAACAGTTATTTTTCAATTCATAATAACAGTTGTAATCTTACTCAACTAAAGAGAGCAAGGAAAGGGACAAGAAAGAAAGAAAGGGGAGGGAAGGAAGTAGGAGAAAGGACAAAGGAGTAAAGATAACATTTACTCACATAACCAAAAGATCTAAGGATAAAAGCTGTGACTTCAGGCACAGCAGGACCTAAGGACCAAGCACTGTCATCAGGGATCGTTTCTTAGCCCCACTCATGTATATTAACAGTGCTGTCACCAGCAACGCAAGATTCACACTCCAGATTTTAGCAACGTAGCGGAAATGAAAACATCTCCAATAGCACAGGAAAGTCTCAGGGAGGATTCTCATTGATCTAGATTCTCATTGATCTAATTCCAAACATGAGCCAAAAACCCAAAGAAAGAAAAATCCTGTTATATAATACAAAAGGAAAAAACAAACCTATGTCTCTGATATTAGCAGTACAACAAAATCCATCAATGCAACATGCTGCTCTCTTCCTGACTATCCTTAGGAACTAGAGATCTGCACCAGGAAATATTTATGTTAAGTCAAAAGTCTGTGTTGCATCATCAAGAAGGAAATACAGATATTCATCTATTTTCCCATGAAGTAAAGATTATGTTTGATTCTAACATAGTCTCAAGTTAACGTCCTTTTTAAGATTTATTTATTATTTATGCATACAGAACTGGGGTACTCCAGAGGTGCAGGGGCAGTGAAAGGATTCAGCAGAGACAGAGTGAGGAGCAGAATAGGCTGACTGACTAAGTATACTGCTGACGGGAGCAGTGAGCAAGACAAGGGAGGTCTGCTGTGCCATGTGGGTCAGTTCCCTGACCGGGGATCAAACTTGTGATGAAGGGGCTGCAGCTAGCTTCACAGTGCTGCGCTTTAACCTGTTGTACTACCAGGAAGAGCCCTCGAGTTAACTTCTACCATCTACTTTCTCAAAGAGTGTTCCAAAAGGGAGGTTACTTGTTAGTAGAGTGATCAATGGCAGAGTTTGTTGGGGATATTCAGTAGTCGATTAAGTTCGGAAACCTTTGGTTTATACAAAGTAAATAGATGCTTTATTGATGAACTTCTGAGAGATTGTAATACATGTATCATGAATCACCAAAAGTGGTGAGGTAATATGCTTTAGTGCCAAAATTAACTTGGTAATGGAGTTCTATGGTTCACAGAGAAATCTTTTAGAACTTTTTTCTGTATGACACATTAGAATTCTCCAGTCCCCCCAGAGAGGGAAATGACCAGTTTTCTCTGTGCTCTTTATAGTATTATAAAAACAGCACACATTTTTACATGAGCACTGTTATTGACTCTTATCCTAGCTCAAATTATGTAAATCTCTCTGGATTTTAGTTTCTTCATCCATATAGATTGTTAAGAAAAATAAATGGTCAGCGTCTAGGATAATACCCAGCTCATGTAACACATTATTTGATGCTAGTTTCGTTTCATTTTGAATTGACCTAGACCTGATATAAACTGTCTAATTTTGCAAACAGTGATGCTATTTCCTAACATTAATGCCAAAAGAATCCACTGCAGTACAGATTCAGATGAAAGTTGGAGGAGGTCAAAAAAGCCAAATGACTTTGGTGAATTAAAATAGGATACACTATTAGAAAAGAACATATGAGGTTAGTAGATCATTGTAAGTTCAGAAGCCGGATTCAGAATTATGTTTGGTTGATCTGGATGACCTTTTGCAAATTACTAAAACTCTCTAAACTACCATTTCGAGGTAGGTAAAAGAGATAATTTACCATTTCCAGTGGTTGTTGTGAAGGTAAAACATTAGTTCACTGAGCATGGTATACAATGAACATTCAATAACAGCATCAGTCAAGGTCAGTTATATTCAGGTACTATAATAATAAACCTCCAAAATATCAGTGCCTAAAGCAATGACTTATCATTCTTCATATCATACCCAGTGGGCAAGGGCACTTTGCTCAGGGCTTCAGGTTGTTGAATTAGCAAATGCTAACTCAAATGCTGCCAGCTTTCCAAAGAATCTCAGACAGACAGAAAATACCTGGCCTGGAAATGACCCATGATACTAGCTCACAACTTAACGACAAGGATGCACTCAAACACAAGGAGGGCTCTCCTCCTCCATGTT
Source organism: Condylura cristata (assembly GCF_000260355.1). Lineage (NCBI taxonomy): Eukaryota > Metazoa > Chordata > Mammalia > Eulipotyphla > Talpidae > Condylura > Condylura cristata. The sequence continues at coordinate 11,405,265 of NW_004567116.1, read as the reverse complement.
CTGAGAGAAGAAACAGAACTACCTGCTGAGGAGCATTGCTGCCCACCACACACATACTGGCTGCTGTCATCCAGTGCCACACCATGGGTCCATCATGTGTATTTGCTGATTGCTTGAAAATGATCAAGAGAGCAGGAAGACCAAGATTTTGCACTCAGTCAGCAGAAACATTAGGATCACCACGAGCCCAAAATACACCACAAAAACAGCAAGGGGCCACATAAAAGGCAGAGATGGCCTGGGCAGCCACTACAGTGATAAAACAGGAGTGGAAAATGCTACTGGTTGATCTTGGGGCCGCCATATTTCACAGGTGCACCTGGCAGTGACTCTACTGTTTCTCCACAGCTACTGAATCTCCAGTTTTGTTATTCTTTACCCTGAACCAAATTACTTAAATCTTTCTGAACTTTGGTTTGTTTCTCCATCTTTATAAAATGAGAAGTGATGATTATAAGGTAATGTACGCCAAAAAGATGAAAACAATTTCCTGGCCATAGAACACACTTATTAGTACTAGTTTCATTTCAAGTTGAGCCTAGATCTGATATAAATTTCTACTCAATGTAGCAAACTCCTACACAAAATCTGCACAAAACTCCAATAGTGCCTTTTCTGATTTTGAAGATCCTTTTCCCTTGATAACAGCATACATAGACAACTTAAAAAAAAGCAATAAGGATATCCATAACTCACAATAAATCTTCAACTAAATTATTTGTGCTATTTGCTTATAAACAGCTCAACCAGTCAACCAGGAAGTTTAAATTGGGTAATCAATTTCCCTGCAAAATATTTCAGGTTGTATGGAGCTATCCTGGAGAATCTGATGTCTACAGTGATTAATTGTTTTATGACATCACTCACATAAGGAGAGCATTATAAAAGGATTAACACAGACACAAATCTGAATTACAAGGAGCACAGAATGACATGAAGAAACTGACTTGCCCCTCTTGGGAAAGATTCCCAAATTCCTTTCTTCCATTCACAGTCATCACCCTCAGGGCTAATATGCCATGTAAATGCAACATTGCTGAAGAAATGTGATCAAAGATGTGAATTAAAATTCATTCAAGGCTCAGTTCTTGCTGATCTAAGAGTGTTTGCATTTTTTTAGAAATTTATCTGTCATAAATCCACCTTCAAGTCAGTTACAAAACGATGAACCAAATAGAATTTTTCAACATAAGTTGCAGCACACATTATTGGTTGTTTGTCCAACTTCTATTGTCTCATCTTTCCTTCTAACAGAAAAAAATAGATATATTGCCGCCTCTGTGCAGCTTCTTTGTGCTCATGAGCTTCAAATCTGGCTACTCCATCCTTCACTGGAAGTGCTAAGATGACCCTCTTTGGTCTAAGTCAAACCTGCTTAGGTCTAGACATGAGAAGTCTATTAAAAGGGTTTCTAAGAGATCTAATCTCATTCTTGAAAGAAAGGAAGGAAGAGTCAATCCCTTTATTCCTGGAGATGCCATCATGTGTGGCACTGATGCAGCCACCTTGCTTACAAGAGGAGAATGAAGACATGGCTAAGGGTGGCAGAGGTGAGTCTAACTCCTAGAGGGTCTCCTTGAGCCACTGAATCAACCGCCTGTGAAATCTCACCTACTCAGTATCAGAGTAACATATTTTCCAATTCTTTATGTGTATTTGCGTTGCACCTTCTGTTTCAGGCCAAAGTCCCTGATACAAAGGCCTAAAAGAGAACAAACACACGACGGCTCTGACTATAAGCAACCAATGACTACACTCCCCTCCTGGCCTACTAAAACTACTTCCCACTCGATTACAGTAGTCACAATTACAATACACAGTCATTCTACATGGTGATGTATAAGACGACCTATTCCAGCTTTATGAGAAAGCTGCTGTTTGTCATATAAAAATAAATTTCAAAAGTGATGAATAGCTACCCATGCCTTTCGCCTTTCATTTTTTCTCTTTCTTCTTGCCTAATATGTGGAGTGCATATTCATAAATTGAGTAATTAATAGGGTAAGATGATAGGCACCTGGATTCTTAATGTCTTCCTCGCTCAACTGCATTTTTTCTGAAACATCGCTCTCTAGACTTTCGTAAAGAATGGAGAAAAGAAACCCCTATTTCGATAAATTTTTATGATTGAATTTCACTATACAGTAAATGCAATCCCAAACTTTAGAGAGATAATTATCAGTACACAGCAAAGTAACAATAAACAAATTTAAGTTAATTAAATTTAAGTAAATCAGCAAACAATAAATAAGCAAAATAACAAAACAAAATGAAGACTGGGAGATGTATGAAGAATGGATAAAAGCAGGTCTCTAAAACAGACTGCCTGAGTTTGAAAGCTGACTCTACCTTTTGCAAGCAGTAGGATTTTAGATAAGTTAATTTCTCTAAGACTCAGCTTCCTAATTGGTAAAATTTGGATGATAAATATAAATCTACTCCAAAGAGTCATTATGAGAATTTAATGAGATGATCCATGGAGGGAGAAAGGGAATGAGCTGAAACTCAATACACTACTTTATATAAGAAATACGAGACACAGTACCACATACCAGACAGTGTTCTCGGTCCTGGGACTAGATAGAAAAATAAACCCAACCTCATGGATCATGCATTCTATTGAGGGAAAATAGTAAAAAAATATATATACAAGGGAAAGAAATACACAATGTGTCAGATTTGGGGCTATTAAAAATGGATGTCAGGGAAGAGCACAGACAGTAGTGGGATAGAGTATCTGTTCTTAAGTAGATGAGAGGAGCAAAGCTCACTGAGAGGATGTAGTCCTTGTAAAGACCTGAGGAGATAAGCAAGTAAGTCAAGTGAATCCGTAGGATAAATGCATTTTAGGAAAATGAAAGCATTCTTCCTGGGTTCTAAAAATAGCAAGAGGAACAATATGGCTGGATAGAGATTTTAACAATTTTTTTGAGACAATTTATTCACTCAGGAACATGTCTACAGATTTCAGATTTCAAGTTAATTCTTTCTACACCATCAGAATACAAAGAGAATAGGAAAACAATGAAAATATTTATGTAAAAATTTCCCCATCTACCATTTCTTTCCATAGCCTCCCAAAAACATCTACATAATACCACAAGATTAAAAAAAAAATGCCATAGACAGGATGGCTTGAATAACAGACATTTACTTACCACAGTTCTAGAGGCTGGAAAGATCAAAGTGTCAGGCAACTCCATTTCTGTTGAGAATTCTCTTCCTAGCTTACAGATGGCCACCTTTTCCCAATGTCTGAATAGGGCCTAAGAGTGTGCATGCGTGCATGAGTGTGTGTGTGCACATGCACGTTGGAGGGTTGTGTAGGGGAGCTCTCTTTCTTCCTATTCTGATATGATAACCAATCCTATCTTATTAGGAATCTACCCTTAAGCCTCATTTAAGCCTTATTATCTCCTAAAAGCCCTGTCTCAAAAAACAGGAATTTTGAGGGTTAGGGTAGACATACGAACTGGGGATGGGATATGATGTTGTCAAGGTTAAGGACAGTCAATAGACTGCACCTAGTAGTGACGACTCTGTTTAGTTGGTGTGTGAGTAATTCTCTCATTTTCATTCAACTATATTAACATTTAAGATAGTTGACCAAAGACTACACTTACAATCTACTCTTCCCTAGCTCAGCACAGAGTTCTGCTCTACAGAGGGACAAAATTCTTCCTTCACTAATATGATCTTCCTCTACAACGGCCTTTCTCCAAGATTGACTTCCTGATACTCACAATGAAATAAGTGAATGAGGGGCCAGGGAAGCTTTACCCTGGTTGAGGCAAAGAGAAAATCCTTATAATCAATCTAACAGCAGGGGCCACCTCATGGATGATAAGGTAAATGTTTCAGAACTGGTTTGAAAAATATACACTACGGAACTTTGTCTTTTGTTGGGAGATTTCCAGAGTATGGCTAAGTCAGGACTGGAATCAGATAGCCTAGAACTCTTGACCTCTGGTCAACTACTACTACTACTACTACTACTGCACACACACACACACACACACACACACAGAGTTTTTGAAAACCCCAAAGTAGAGGGACTATAGCACTTATAAAAATGCCAATCCTATGCCAACTTCAGCCTATTAATAATCAGTGTTGGAGCATCAATAATCACGATTGCATAATGTCCATTAGCATCAATCATCAAGAAACTAAAAAAACCAGGGGCACAACGGGTTAAAGGCAAGCACTATGAAGCTATTCACAGCCACCACAGCAAGAGTTCAATCCCCAGCAAGGGAGACAATCCACATGGTGTAGCAGACCTCTCCTGTCTTGCCCACTGCTCTCCTCAGCAGTGTATTTCAGTCTATCTGCCTGTTCTGTTCCCCACTCCATCTCTGGTGAATCCTCTTACCCCCCACATCTCTGGCCTATACCCCAGTTCTTATATGCATAAATAAATAAATCTTAAAAAAAAAAAAAAGAAAGTTTGAAAAAACAGAAATTGAACCACCAGGATAGTTTAGTGGTTAAGAACTAAGAACCAATGGATGTATGTCTATGCAGCTTCTGAAAAAAATAGTGTTATTTCTTACAAGGTATACCTGGGGCCATACTGTGAGGTCACAAGTAGAGAGCAAAAGAAAAAAAAAAAATGTCCACAGACCTGGGGTCCAATTTTTATTAGGACCAAGGTGGGGGCCTAGGGTTTCAGAGATTCACTCTTTATTGGTAAATTTAGAATAAAGGGTTGGCAGGGAGGCGAACATGCAGGGAGAGAGAGAAACAATGAAAAAAAAAAACAAAAGTTATTTAAATCAACCAAGTGAACAAAAGTTATTTAAATCAACCAGTGAAACAATTGGGGCCTTACTGGAGGGAGAAGGCTTGGCTCTTTGCCTGGCTGTGTGATGGGCAGCCACCCCTTTGAGGTGACTGCCTCCACACCAAAGCTTAAGCCAGGCACTGGAATTATGAAAAGAACAGCCAACTGGCAGGGATTACACCTCAAGGCCCTTGAGCTCTTGTGTCCTTTTTAGCTGCCCCTTGGAGGCACCCTCTCCAATTGGGTTACATCTGTAAGAGACACAAACGTTCCAGGCCACATACTTATGGCCTCAAGAAGACCATGGCTAGAGTAGCTCCAGGATCCTGGGGCACTTCAAATACAAAATCTAGTCCTGCAGCCAGAGCGGAGCTGCTGCAGAATTTAGTGGGAAACTACAACACACAGTAGATGACAAACCAACAGTGCGGGACAGGAGACCTCATGGCCTTCCCTTCCCTGTGCACCGGTCCTCTCTCCATTAATAATCACGGTTAACACAAATAGTCACTGAACTCTGTACCAGACATCATTCTCAGTCTTTTCTATTTGCCAACAGGTGTGTACTCTCACTTTTCCCATTGACCAGAATGTGTGACCAGAGGATTGAAAGGCTTGGGGGGAATTAAGCACAGAAAGCTGAAATAGTAAGAGTCAAGATAGCACAGATGGCAAGTGGAGAAGCCAGGCTGAGAACCCAGACTATGGTTCCCATCACTGTCTGCTGCTGCTTGAAGAGACATATATTCCAGGGAAGTTTTCTACCTCTTACTTCATACTTCCTTCCTCATGAGGCAAAAAGGCTTGTAGGGGTGAGAAAAGGAAGAGGGTAGCAAACTCACCATGACAGAAAAAAACAGTAGGAAAAAAAAAAATGAAGAGGGAGGGGGTTGTTTTGGTCATTTTTCTGAAGCAAAGCAGTGTTTTTAGAGGAAAGAAAAGATCCCCCTTGTAGGTTTGAATTCCTGTCATGCTAATAAATGGGCCATTGAAGCAGCTGGCTGCGCTCTTATCACTGCCTTGGGAGTTATTTATGCTAATCCTTTCCCTTGTAGCCTGGCTGGACAAGGATGAAAATCCCCAGCATCAGGTATTAAAAGAGACAGAGGAAGCACACAAACCAATTTACCGGGTTTCACTTGACCAGTTTTCTTCATTTGAGTCCTATTAGCTCTGATAATGTATCCTCACTATTAATCGGCTGGGGAGAGTTCCATAACGTCTGCCTGCGTGGCTGCTGCTGGCCTTCAAGGCTGCTGAGAGACCAGCTTTTCATGAGAAACCCAGGAAAGGCAGATCGTTGAAATGTTCCTTCCAGGTTTCATGAAGCCTGAGGAACCAAGTCAGTGAATACCTGGGAAAGCCCCAAGATCGCATAGCCCAGTGGACCTTCTTCACAATTCTGCCACTTGCTTGCTATTCTGTGCTCAAGGCATTTTACCTCTGTAAGTATCAGTTTCTCCAACTTTAAAATAGTCACAATCTTCATCCAGGAGTTGAGAGGAGTTATGAGGTAGATGAGGGTCTTAGCACAATGCTTATCACAGAGATTACATTTAATAACCATGATAATTAGCAGTGGTATTTTTCTACCCCTCCCCTCATTTCCTCAATAGTCTCTTTCCATCTTTACAAGAAGCTTCTAAAGAACAGTAATTGGAAGCATCTGAATTTTTCCCATGACCTTGCACCTCCAGCACAGGTCTAAAGCTCATTTCTTACTTCCCCTTGACACTCTCTTCCAACCTCAGAGTGGTTCAGGCTAAGAACTACATCTGGAAAGTGATATGTCTTTCTATAAATTCAAGAAGAACATTTTTGAACCCCATATTTGTATCCTTGGGTCTCATCTCTTAGCTCTCTACCTCCTTATCCTCTCCATTTTCCACCAGTCTAGCATGACAGAAAAGCACAACCTGATTATATCTGGCTCAGCCACTTCCAACCCACAGGAACTCATCTTCTTTCTCAAGGCTTCCCATTTACCACCTAGGTAATGAACAAAAAGTCCTTGAAATGGAAACGTTTTCTGGCTCTGAAGCAGCATTGTTATATTAGTCACTCCCGGATTTCAAGAGCGAAAGTCAGAAAAAGCAAGAGAAAGCCAGAGACCATGTGTTAGCAGGGATGGGAGTGTCAGAGAGGAACAGGGAGGCTTTACCAAAGAGGAAAATATTGCTTATGAACAGACCAAGACCACTGACTTCACTAAACACAGACTCAGGAACTGTGAACTTGAGCTTGTGCCAGTCTGCTCTGATCGAGCAATGGCACAGTGTTTTTGTATGACCTGCAACAATTCCATCTTTCTAAGTCTCAGATGCTTAGTTTGTAAACTATAAATGATAATATTTCACAGAGCTTATGTGAGGACTAAAGATTACTTGTGAGGCTTAGCATACTTGTTCACACACAGCAGGAACTTAGGTAGAGGTCTTATTTAGCCAAAGCACTAGGCTTATAGCATCCATGTCTTCCAAGATACTCCATCTATCTCTTTTACATTTTTCATAAACCAAAATGTTTATTTAATAACTAGAACAGATGAAGACTGTGCCGGCAAAAAGTGACAAAGGTAAAAGTTACCCATACTATCCCTAAGAAAAACTGGTGTGAAGATTAGATGGTATAAGAAAACATGTATTTTGTTCATTGTAATATGTAGAAGCCTGAAAATACATAGAGATCTCTGCCCAGAATATTTCTAGACACAAGCTGAAGGAACACTTATTCAGGTGGAAATGTTCAGTGACTAGTTGATTAGATCATCAAACACATGGTAGACAAAGGTTTCAACTCAGGGGGACACAGAGTTTTGGCACCAACTACTAATACCTATGCAGGGATCAGCCACCAAGAAAAGTACACAGAATTAGACAAAAAGAGGGTCAAACACTATAAATATCAACATCTGAGAGTCAGGTGAAAGAAAAAAGAAAAGCAGCAAAGAGCAGAAAGATGTTTCAGTGAAAAGGATTAGGGACTGCTCAGGACTCACTGACTTTGACCATCATAGAATTTATTCATTCATTCAACTGTAAGTGTTTACTGTAAGCCAGGCACAGTGATAGGAGGGGACATGGGTATGAACAAGACAATCCAGGCCCTCCTCTCCCAGAGCTGACCAACTAGGAAATAGCTCAATATAAACAAGAAATTGGGCAAGTCCAAGAAGTCTTTCAAAGACTCAGTGGGGGCTGAGAAACATGGTCTCAGAAGCCAGATTTAAAAGTCTAATTCAGAATTAAACAATGAATAAGCTTAGCTCTATGGAAAGAAGAAAAGGTCAGTGTTCTGGGAAGACTTCAAGCATCACATGGAGGTAAGAGACTTGCAAACGTGAGATGCTGCTATTCTCTCTTCAATACCTAGACTTCCCCAAGTCTAAATAATAGCTTGACTCTGGCTACACTGCCTGCGTGCGAAGGAGGCAGCTGTTTGAGCAGATTCACTGTCCTTTTGCATCTTCAGAGACTATCTGCCCAGGCTCCATCCCCACAGTCCCCACACAGCATATGTTCCCTTCTGCAGGGGAAGGATCTCTGCACTAGCCTGAGTACATACAGCAGGTCCCTCAATTAATGCTCAATAGGCTCTACACATTAGCAAATATCACTGTGTCCCCTATGGAACACCAAGACATCTGGTAGACTTATGTCTCTCTCAGGATCCTGTTTATTTCTCTATAGCCAAAAGCTCAACTCATATATTCTTAACTTTGCTCAAAATATCATAGTAAGCCCTATCTTCAAATACTTTTTTGGCTTCAACCTCTCACTTTGTTGACTGGTTCAACTCTGAAGAATTAATTCATCAAAATCCACCATTTCTAGCAACATGATTTGCATGACCAAAAATTTAAGGAACTAAAATGTAAAGGCCAGTTTAAAAAAATCCATATAAATTTTAAATGAAAGAAAAATATATTGTAAGTACTCTTTTTTTTTATTTTCCTTAGGCTTTGTGTTATGATTCAAATTAAACAGGTTGTGTCACCAATCAAGTCCTGTATACACACACCTACGGAAGGAGTCTCTCATGTCACAACAGGCAGTTGACATTAAACTATGCTGCTTAATGTCCTGCTGGCCAAAATGTACCAGAGCTCTTCATCTCAGTGATCATCTGCCAGATATCATAGTTAACACTTTATTTCCTCACCTGTGGAGGTGTGATAGAATTCCATTCTGCAAGAATTGCAAGTTAAATATGCAACTTAAGTTTAGTTGCAAGCAAAAAGTATTTGAGGGCTCAGAACTAGGAAAGAATATTCCAAAGATAGAAAAAATAATTGTCAACTATTTGGGTTGAAAGTCACACAAAAATAAAAAAAATTCTTATCTGCCCTCAGAATGTAAGAACCTAGAGCTTCTGGTACAACCTCCAATTTCTTTGGGGAGAACCAGTCAATTAGTTGAATTTAGTTGACCTTAAATCTTGATTTTCCCAGAACAATGTCAGTTTATTCCCGTTTCCCAGGTAATCAGCATACTGATGACACTTTTTTTTCCACTTTCAAACGTATCCTAATTTGAACAAAATCATCTGATAATTTATATGTATGTGTGTATATGCGTGTGTGTGTGTGTGTGTGTGCAATTACCAGATGCACCAAATCAAACTGTATAGTGCACCAAATCAGATGATGGAAACAAATACAAGTGCCTGGCTTTAATGGTTCTATACATTCTGATCCAAACTCAAACACACATATGTATGCCCCTCATTGAACAGATAATACATTAAACTACATGCAAATCAGAGCGGGAAGTGCTACTCCTGGCACTCCATATCATTTTGGGCATCTGAATTTATGGCTATCTACTTTTATTATGTCTTATTAGCATCCATCTGTTTGCCCTCAGTCTTTGTTTGTGCTAACAGCTCGGAACCTTTAAAGAATAGTTATCCTATGTATCTACATATTCTTTACTTCTCCTTTCCAAACATTCGCCTAACTGTGCTAAGGACAATCTCTACTCCTTCTCAAACTCTACCCAGTGGTTTCAGGATACTGCCTTAATCCAGAATCCCTGCTATTTCTCATTACCCTCTGTTAACAGTCAAGTGATTTTTTTTAAGACAATGGGATTGTGCTTTTAGTCAAGTAAATTTCATTTAAATTTGCAAGTAAAATTTCATGAGATGTTATATCAAATACTTTCTTAATCTCCAACTATATATTCTAGACATTAATTTCATACCCTTCATTATTTAATAGCAAACTTTTTTTTTCAAACCTTTTCATTTAATATATGCTAATTTTCTTCTTCTTCTCTTTTAATCTCCCTGCTCTGTTTTTTGCTGGTAAAGACCATGTCACTTGCCAGGATGACAGAAATGTGTTCTGCTTACCATTTTTAAGGATACAAATCCAAGTGATCAGAATGGTGTGGAAATGATCTTGAGCTCACTTACAGGATATATAAAAATACTTGACCTGTACCTCTCCCCCCAAATGCTTACATAAAACATAATATCTGCCTACAGATATCTGGCAGGATTGTCTACCCATAGCACTGGACAACAAAACCAGGACTATGATTAAAGAATTATAGTAGCAGAATACACCCAATAGATTCAATCATGCCTTCAGTAAACAATTATCAAATTCTTCTGTGTATAAAGCATTATTTTGGACCTGTGGATGATACTAAGAATTAATTAAAGCCTCTGCTCTAAAGTACTTTGTAGTCTATTATGGTCACATAATGCATGAGAAAAAGCATACATGTCCAACTGTAGAGTGCATGGAATCCCAGAGCATGGAAGAGTTTGTCATCAAAGAGACACAAGTAAAACCTGAGTGAGCACATGCCAGGCACACTGTGGGAATGGTTCCTTTATTATCTGGATATTTAATTTTGCCTTTATTTTGGACAGGACTCCCAACTTGATCTTTATTGTCTCTATGTCATGTACTCCATGGGTAACACAGATATAATTTTTATTTTTAGAGTCTTGTTTATCAGTAAACCATCATCTCCAAAAAGGCCTAGGTGAAGAAGCAGAAGATGAATCTATACTTGGAAATTCTTACCAGACAGAGAGATGAACTACAGCAATCTCCAGTGGCCCTGTGGAATACAAGAAGAGATACAGAGGGAAAGTAAAGAGGTCACATACACAGGCTTTATGTAGAATTTATAGAAAGGATGGAACCAAGTTTCAGGGTAGTTGTGGCATATTCTCAACACTAGAGGGATGATGGCATATTTACCTAACGATATGGGAAAGGCTGTAAGTTCTAAGAGAAGCCCCAACCATATCTAACATGCTACAGAAGGTAGCTCACCAAAGTGAGATACATTATGCTGGGTATAAGAGTTTGAGGAAGGAAGCAGCCTCAGACTTCACAGCTTATGCATAACATACAGGTGCCCTCTGAGGGAACACAAAAGTGCTGAATAGGCTGCAAACTATCAAAGGCCGGAGAATGAAACTGAGTCTATATTGAACAGAGTCATTACAAATGGAGGCACCAGCCAAAATCATGGGCTCCATTCTCATGCACCACTATACTATCTCAAAATGCCAGCCAACCAGCCAGTCAATAAGAATCCACCAGATGAGTAATAGATAACAGACCATCTTCCCTTCTAATACCACAGAATCACATAAATCTCCTTTCAATTTCCAAGTACCAACTTGGAAACTCCTTTCAATTTCCAGGTATTAACTTGGAAAGAAGCAGGGAAAATGAAAGGAAATCAAAATGACCAACAGCCAAGGGAACTGTCTAAACTGGAAGAGACAAATACCATTAATGGATATCTGTCAGCTTTCCTCCCAGCTACCCAGTAACTATACAACCCTCCAAACTCTAAACACATGTACACAAACATAAACATACATGTAGCCTGCTCTCTAGTGAAAGAAGGTTCATAAGTAACATTTGATTCATTTTAGAAGATGAAGAAAATTAAATGTCCTCATATAGCTAAGGAATAATGTATTTGATTTTTGATCCCAAAGCCTATTCATGGGGCATATATCCACACTGGTTAAGCCAAATAGTTAATAGTTCATCAAGAATTTTTTTAAATAAAGAGTCAAGCTCTCCTTTAGTGGGGACACTTTAATATGAACTTGTGAACCTGCACAAGTTCACATTGTTTATTTCTGTCCTCTACAATGATTACTTTCTCAAACAGGATTATTAACCTGTTTTAATGCCTGTATTTTAATCTCCTTCATGTTCTTGAGTTTTAATAAGTTTTCTCCATACGCTGTATTGTTATTAATTTGCATTCTTGAAGAAGTCGATTACCCTTACATTGCTGTATTCATTGAACCCAAGAACCTATTTTATATAAAATGTGAATTGCAGCAGCACAATTACTGAAAAACTTGTCTCTTTTTTTCCACACAATATTTCTTCCCTGTACCGATGGTTTGCCTTCTTTCCAAACCTCAACAAAGGCATTCCTTCATTTTAAGATATTCTTGTGGTTTTCTGCAGAAATCAGAGACTGCAAGCATACCTCCGTTGCATGTATGTGAGCCTGATGTTACTGGGATACCATATGGAATTACCAACCAAAAGTGAGCATTACTCAACATAAATGATACAGTTATACAGTACTTAACAAATACTGTAACTGCATGGATTTGTTCAAGCCGGTACAACAGAATAAACCATCACATATCAATATCTAGAATAAATAAAGGCTTGTGAGAAGCTATTAGCAAAAACTACTAGCAAAAATTGTCCTAGACCACTGCTTCATTTCCCAAAGAAGACAAAGAAAAGAATATTGGCTAGCCTCTCTTGTTTGATGCTCTGGGAGGATGAGGGGTAGAGGCGAGGATGAGGGGGGCAAGTTGTTGCCAGCTCATAGAAACCCAAGCTATCATAGACAGGAGGGCCAGACATTTATTTTTATTTAAAAATAAAGCAGTGATGTGGCAAAATGAGATCTCAGTCAAGAACACTGGACTCAAAGAAGGATCAAACTGAAACACTGAAATGGTAGCTGCTTCTGATTTTACCACACTGTGATTTCTAATTCCTCTGAATTTGCTCGATTGTCACCAAATATCAACATCCACAGAGAAACATGACAATGTCACCATGAGCAACAATAACATCTGTGCCCCTTTCACAGGTTGGGAACTAGCATCCTGTGTTAGCTTAATCTGTGCCAACAGACTGCGGTGTCTGTACTCCAAAGGGTTAAATTGCTAAGTAAAGCAGGAGGTCTCATGTGACAGAGTCTAAGCACACACACAGTCAATCCTGACCATGTTCCTCTTCTCACGCTGGCTACTGAAAGGCTATTAAGCCTCTGAAAAGCTGTATCAAATACCAAACAAAACCCTGAAAAATGGCAAAATTGAAAGGGGACACTGAAAGCAGCCAGCCAGTGCCTGAAGCCCCCAGTCTTTGTCTGCACAGTTGCTTCTTTTCATCATCTCTCAGATCATCAGTTGTTTAAGGGCTATGAAAGGTGTCAGAAAGACAGCCTCCTTCTAAAGTTAGGCGAAGTCTGGGATGTCAATGCATGAGGATTCTATCAGATTGCTTACCTTCACCTAAGTCCCTTTAGGGGAGCTAAAAAAATAAAGCACACGCATTTCAAGACCCAATACACAATCATTCACAGAGATCTAAAGCAATGTCTAAAGGATGTCTTCTCTCTAGGTGAGAAATGAAAATGCAATTTCAGGGAAAACCTCATCTTTATTCTCCTGTCTTCTCCAATCTGTTATGGGAGAATGGTACTGAAGGTTTTATTTCTGACAATTGAAACTTTGCTTAAGGACGACTTGACAAACACAATACTTGTTTTTTACACTATCAAGGAAAAGAAAGATGTAAGGATAATTTCAAATTGCAGAAAAAGCTGTAGTCACTATTGTTTGACTTGGAGGCATTTTATCATTACGATTACAGCTAACCAGGTCTTATTTTCTGATATGATAATTCTGTTTCCTAGAATTCAATGAGAAACAATATAATAATGAATCTCTTTGTCAAATTGCTAAGAGTAATTGTAGGCTCCCTAGTATTCTCTGTGTCTTTAGAGTTAAATAATATGTTGAACCAAGTGAGTTTGAGAGAAAAGGATCTTAAAAGATTGTATGAGTGACAAAACTTATCAAGTCCCTCATCACCAAATGTTAGAAGATTCTAAATTCAAGAATTATACAAGATTCAAATCAAAAGTACTACTCTGCACTCTCCCTGGTGGAGCAATGGGTTAAAGCACCGCATTATGAAGCCCTCCAAAGCCACTGTAGCATGAGTATGATACCTAGCCACAGAGCTGACCTACATGGCGTGGCTGACCTCTCCTGACCAGCCTGCTGCTCCCCTTAACATTGTATCTACCTGTTCTGCTCCTCACTCTGTCTCTGGTGAGTTCTCTCACCCACCACACCTCTGGCCTGTACCCTAGTTTTGTAAGCATAAATAAAATAAATCTTAAAAAAAGAGTACTACTTGGCCCTCCCTGGTGGCGCAGCGGGTTAAAGCACAGCACTGAGAATCTGAAGCCACTTCCGCATGAGTTCGATTCCCGCCTGCCGCCTGCCCCGGAGGAGACCACATGGTGAGCCAGACCTCTCCTGACCCGCCCACTGCTCCCCTCAGCAGTGTACTTTGTCAATCTGCCTGTTCTGCTCCCCACTCTGTCTCTGGTGAAGCCTCTCACCGCCCCTGAGCCTCTGGCCTGTACCCCGTTCTGTATGAATAAATAAATAAATCTTTAAAAAAAAAAAAAAGAGTACTACTCTGTCTACATTCATAATAAAGGAGTACACCACAATCTGAAAATAAAATTATTGAAATAGTTAACTTTACTCTTTATCTTTAAAAGTTGTTTTATTACCCCTCTAATCTCTCAGTAGATCATAATAAGCTCCCTTGTATGCTGATATTAAAAAAAGGAAACCTTCGCTATGAAATCCATCACACTTGAGGAAGAAATTAAGAAAAAGTGCCTTACATAAAACTTTCTAACTTTTTAAGTCCTCTTTATAATTAACTTTCTATATTTAAGAATTCAACACAAGTTTTATTACCATGAATCTGCATTTATTCAACCAATCTGACTAGAAGAGATTTCTGCTTTGTCCATGCAGGGTTTTCTGACTTAAGCAACTAAAACACACAGACAAAACATATAAAAAAAGAACATACATTAGACAACAGGCAAAATGACCACTGATCTTTCAAAAAAGGAAAGCAATATGACAGCAACTGTATCTGTCAACTAGGACTGCATAACAAATAGCAAGTCTTAACTGAGTCACTTAAACAACAGGAATTTTGTTCTCACAGTTTGGGCGGCTGGAAGTCCAAGATCAGAGAAGGCTCATTTTGATGAATTTGCGTGGAGACCCTCTTTCACTTCTGCACATATCATAAGTGTGTGTAAGTGCTTTTTATCATTTTTCTTTAATAGTCAAATATAATTTAAATAAATTACATGAGAAAAAAATTTCTCCATCGACTTACCATTTCTATTACTCTTATTTTCTTTATATAGTCCCAATTTCCATTACCTTGATTCTAAGAACTTCTTTAACATTTTATGGAATAGTTTTGCTGGTACAAATCCTTTTAAGCCGTGTTTTGAAAAAGTCTTTTATTAGCTTTCATTAGCCTTCATATTTAAAGAATATTTTTATTCTATGTTAAAAATCTAACTTTTTTTTTTTCAGGACTTTAAAGTTGTCATTTTATTGTCTTCTAGTAGGAACATTCTGCTGTGTAGCATCATTCTTATTATGTTCTCCTCTATGTAATATGCTATTTTTGGCTGCCTGCCTTTAATTTTTTTTCTCATTATCAATTTTTGCCATCATTTTTGTCATAATGCTTTAATACAGTTTCATTTGAGTTCAATTTTCTTGCCTTTTTTTTTTCATGAGATGCATAAGGATGTGCTGTATATATTTTGTCAATTTGGAATTTTTCAACCATGATATCTTCAAAGTTCTTTTTTTTTTCTGCCCCAGTACCTTCTGGTCTTATGATTCCAAATTACACACGTGCAGGAACTGGTTACGTGTAATCAGGTATAATCTGACAAATCACTGAACGATTGTTCACTTATGCTCAGTCATTCTTCGGCTTTAGTTTGTATGGTTTATTTTGCCCTTCCCCTTCTGATTTCCTAGTCTTTTATTCTGCAGTGAATAATCTGCTGCTAATTTTATCTAGTATTTTCTGACTTTTGTCCTCATCTCTATATGTTCTACTAACAGCCTCTTTATATTTTCCATTTCTCTATTGCAACTTTGTCATAGTCCTATGAATAGAAATACACATTTTCCTTTAGATGCTTAATTACTGCTTTTAAAATTCTTATCTGATAATTCTATATCTCTAAATTGGGAACAGGCACAGTCTTTTAATGACTGATTATTCTTTGGACTATGGGATATTTTTCTGCATCTTTACATTATGGACATGATGCTACACTTCTGTTAGTTTGGATTTGCTGTTTCTTACATAGGATACTGGGGTTTGTTCCAGCACAGAGTGTATTTACTTATAACCTGCTTGATCCTTTTAAGTCCTGTTTTTATACTATGTCAGGGTGGTTCACAGCATCATTTGCTCTAGGGCTAAATTAGTCCTACTTTTTGATATAGCCTGTCCAGGTTCTCCACTAAATGCATATTGCTTCTCCTCTGACTGGATGGAACTTGAATGTTTCCTAGCACTGTACAAACTCAGGTCAGCTCACTACTTCTCAATCAATGTTCTTTCCCCAACAACTGCTCCTTGTTGGGATATATGGGGTTCATTCCAGTATTGGTGCACTGCAATTTGGAAGGTAGTTTCAGGCAAAAAATCACTGTGCAATGATGATACAGGTACCAACCACATTCTCAGTCGTTTTAGGTGAAATATCTAAGAACAAC
Organism: Condylura cristata; assembly: GCF_000260355.1. Taxonomy (NCBI): domain Eukaryota; kingdom Metazoa; phylum Chordata; class Mammalia; order Eulipotyphla; family Talpidae; genus Condylura; species Condylura cristata. The sequence continues at coordinate 11,388,602 of NW_004567116.1, read as the reverse complement.
CTATTACAACTGATTTGGTATTCCCTATGCAGATGTGAAAACTCTAACCAGTTTTGTTCTTCATCATATTCTGTCGTGTAAGCTCTTTATACAGTAGAAAGGGCCCTTTTATATCAGACATTTAGAATGTGCACTATATTCTTCAGACCACAGTTGGTTTGGGGAAAAGAAGATGAGCTGGAAACAAGCCTTCCAGTGGGTAATTAATCACTTGTAATCAGCACTTATGGCCATTCACAGAAGGTGAGAGAGTCAAGTGGAGAAAGAAGCGACTTCACCATCTTTTCAGGGTTATTACGTATCCTGCTAAGGTTACACTCATTAAAATTGCTATTAACTTTTCATCCCCCATCAGGATAGTTAATTAATTCTTCCTCATTTCTTAAGATAAAGTCAATTAAGGGGAGGAGGGGGAATAAGAGTTAACATGTCTATACAAGGGGCAAACCAACTCCTTTAGGAAATTGTTAGAAGAGTTCCAAAAAGGACATATGAAGACGGAATATTTTAGGGTATTCTAAGCCCTTGTTTAAAAGGCAAAGGTGGGCACAGCATCATGAAGATCGCTGCAGCCCCATCACTGCAAGTTTGATCCCTAGCCCCAAAGGTGACCCACATGGTGCAATAGACCTCTCCTGACCCGCCCACTGCTCCCTTCAGCAGTCTGCTTCATCGATCTGCCTGTTCTGTTCCCCACTCTGCCTCTGGTGAATCCTCTCACTGCCTCTGCACCTCTGGCCTGTACCCCAGTTCTGAATGCATAAGTAACTATATCTTTTTTAAAAATTAAAAAATATGGCAAAAGCCAGCAGTCAATGAATTGTTTATATACCACCTCACCAATATGTCCTGATTTCCTATTCTGTTTCATCTTCCTGAACAATATTTTCCATTTTAATTTATAATGTGAGTTTCATATGTTCTGAGGTTTATACAATGTAAGGAAGACTCCTTAAGTAAAAGAAAACAAAATACAAAATTACTGATACTTTCCCAGGACCCAGGAACTAGTGAAAATGTTGAAGCTATGCTTCTTGATAGGCTTTTTAGCAAATTACATTTTAAAATCTCTTTATTGCATACAAAGACATGTTGTATTTCATTGCATCTTAGTGATTTTATATCACATGTGATTTGTTTATTCTCTACCTTCCCATTCTGTAAGGTAAATGAATACCTAATCTTTGAGAGTAAAATAGCCAATATTTTATAAGATTTACAAGGTATTGGAAAATGTTCTAAGTTCTTTGCATATACGAACTCCTTTATTCTAGCTAACACTTTAAAGAGTAGATACCATACTACGCTTCTCAACGTTTATACATAGCAACTCTGAAACAGCCCACAGCATGTTGAGATGACAGTGTGTTTAGGGATCCAGAACCAGTCTCCAAAACCTAGGCTCTTAAACACTGTGCTCTTCTGCTTGTCTTTGAATTATGGATGCTGAGTACTGATAGAACAACAAGATTTTGAGTGGTAGTCTGAGCACTGAGGTGTCAGGAGTCTATGAGGCTAACAGCATCTAATCAAGTGCTGATCTTCTTGTGCTCACTTTAACAGCCAATGAGATCAAAAGTAAGACTCCAGAGGACAAAACTGAATATGTCACTCCTTCCACTGTCCAAGTAATCCTCCTACTGCTATTACCAAGTATGAGCTGGTCTGTTGATGGGAAAGGGCTAAAATACAGCACCAAGAAGCTCGCTGCAGCTGCCATCACTGTGAATTCGATCCCTGGCCAGGGAGGTGACCCACATGATGCAGCAGACCTCTCCTGACCCACCCGCTGCTCCCCTCAGCAGTGCACTTTGATGATCTGCCTGTTCTACTCCTTACTCTGTCTCTGGTGAACCCTCTCACCACTCCTGCACCTCTGGCCTGTACCCCAGTTCTGAATGCATAAGTAACAATATCTTTGTGCTTTTCACAATGGATAGTGAAAGATGTTGCAATGAAAGACTGCTTGGCAGAAGCTACTGTGACTTTTTTTCAGAGCCTCATTTCAGATGCCCCACTGTCTATTTCCAGGACAACAAAAATCATTTATCAAAAAAAATGTCATTACATAAAGCAAGCCAAAGTAATCTTTGCCTTTGTGACATTATCCTGGTGATTCCAGTAAGACCAGAACTACTGCAGAGACTTTAAAGAAAGTTAGATCTTCTGTAGTAATAAAACAAACAGCTGCAGATAACCAGTGTCTCCTCTTAATTCACTTACTAATATCAAGAATTATTAGTTGCTACTAAATGATGGGCACTATATACAAAAATAAGTACCTATATACAACCTGAAAATTCAGTTGAAACAGGCCTAAGGTAATGTCAAAATGTTTCTAATTTTTAAAGCATCATTGTGATCTTGATGTCCAGCCAAGGAGGATCAGCCTTAGAGCAAAGAGGGAAGTGTAATTCCCTTGGGGGGAGGGAGGGGCCTTAAAGGTTGTGGGGATATATGAAGGATACCCAGTCTCATTTGGGAGTCAGAATGCAGATGACTTTTAGTAAAAGTAGAATTTATGCTCAGACTTGAAGACTGAGAAAGTTAAGTAGCTGAGAACAAACCGTGAAGAAAATAGCATATCTGAAAATTTGTAGGGTTTAAATAATACACCTGGCACAAGCTAATTAGGACTGGAGCTTTCATACTCTCTGGCGAGTGAGTAGGGCTTCAACAGAACAGAGTCCCAAGCTCATCTCTGAACCGCTAACAAACTACTGGAGAACTTCCCCTCAGACCTATAACCTGGTACAGTCTTCACATATTCCTCAGAAAAATAAAATGTGCCCATCTGGCTGTGTATCTTGCAGATATTAATAAAAGATGGCCTGACTTTCTCAGAAGAGACAAGTATCACATATGATAAAAGAAATTAGTACACACACTTAACACAAGTTTTTCTAAATAATTTCTATTAATGTCTTGTATTTCCTCATTTACTTAAGTCACGCATAAGGAAGCCATTTTGTGGGCAGAAATACTCAACTTAAAATTAAATTTTAATTATACAAAAACATGCATATATCCTCTATATAAATAATTAAAACATTAGACACAAATTTTCTTTAACCTCTCTACCTATCTTAATTCCTACTCAGATGTAACCACTGTTACCGATTTACTATGTGTTTTCCCTGACTTTTTTCATGTGTTTCCACAGAACTTTATGCAGCATTATTTTGTGGATTTTTCTTTTAAAAAATATACATAAATATTCCACAGAATAGCTTTTCCTGGAGATTGAGCAGTCTGTGCAAAATAAATGCAAAAAGAAATAAGTAATGAATGATAATTTCAAAGACTAATGATTTCATGCCCCTCTCTGAAGCAGATAAAAGTTTGAACCTTGGTACTGATACTAATCCTTTGACTCTGGGGAAATCATAATGTATTTTGAGGCATTTGTTTACCTTTAAATTAGAGCTAGTGTCACATTTCTCCCAGGATTTTCAAGTAAGAAATTTGACCTAAGATACCACTCTCCTAGAAATTTTAAGTTTCTTTTACTTCTTACTCTTCTTGACTCAGTCATAATACTTAAGACACTGCTGTTCTTCTAACAGGACTAGTCATTGATAGACTACATTGATACACTGGTGATTGATAAGATACATTGATTGGTGATAGATAGACATTTCTTCCTGGAAATGTCCCCGTTTCCAAAATCATGCTGTTCTATGTTGAACTGGATTCTCTTCCCAACAAGCCTGTGTCTACCTGCTAGCTCATAGCCCCAGCCTGTACCTGATGTCCCTTCCAAGTTCTGGCTCTTCCTCTCACCTGTGCAGTTCAGATCCTCCTTGGTGCTATCGCCAGCATCTGATTTGTAAATCTCTAGTCTTCCTTAGCACTAATTACCAATAATTCTATCACCTAACAGTCACCTAACTCGAGCCTGATATTCAGGGCTTTTCACCTTCTGGCCCCAAGTGGTGTTTCTACATTTGTTTTTCAATTCCATGTATCAATAACTCCAACAAAATTCACTGCTCTCTACTGACTTACCCTGTGCTTCCCTGCCTCTGGGTCTTTATGTTGGTCCCATTACCTTAAATCCTCTTTCTTCCACTCTTACCTCTGCACAGTAAGTTCCAAGACAATTTGTCAAAACCAGTGAATCAAAACACTGACTTTAAAGAAAAGCACCCCTGAGTTCAATCTTAGTTCAATCTCCAAATAGATTTATGACAAATCTTCTTAATGCCCCTTCTTACCAACTCATTAAATGGAGTGATAATAGAAACTACTTCAGAGGATATGAAAAACAAATTTTGGTAATGTATAGGAATAGTGAAACAGCAGGTGCTAGGTAAACAAGCCGCTGTCACTGGCGGTGACAATGCTTATATTTAAGGTCTGCCTCAAATGCCATTGCCTCCAAAAGGTCCTTCAAGATCCTGCCAGATAACAGCTATTTCTCAAAACAACACCATTGCATTTGTGCTTTCTTTAAGGTATTTGCAACTTTATACTCTGCTGTATAGAGATTTCCCTTGATCAGAATTGTTTTTTACCCAACACGACAATGGGTTTTCCAAAGGATTTGTGAGGCTATGTCAATAGTATATGAAAGTCTGAGAAGTAGTTTGGATGTGGAAAATAGATGCCTCTAAAATATTTTTGATCTTTTATGGGAAATACGGTGTTGACTATTTGAAATCAGTCTGTTTTTAAAAAAAACTCAAAACACAAGGCCACTACACACATAGGAACAGCAGTCTCCTCAGAGATATGGAAAGGCTTCCCTTTTGAGCTCAGCTATGCCACTAACCACAAAACTTTCATAAAATGAGACTAAAATCAGCTCTTTTTTCCAATGCTAGTTGTGACTCTTCAAGTCCTTTAATTGATCAAAAATTAAAGTTGCACTAATGTTTGCAGATGGGGCAGATGGAAAGTTTATTCGACTGAGTTGGAGGAGAAATTTATTTCCACCAAGTTTCTCTGGTGATACGTAAATACAAGCTTGAATACCCTTGAATAGCCCTAATGACCTATTGAACTAGTAATGATTTCAAATATAGCTCCACAGTCCATAAATATATGCAAGTAGTGTCTTAAAGGAATGATTGCCAAAGACTTCTATCATCAAAAACCAGACTTCCCTTACTTGACTACATAACATTTAACTTTGACACACGTATATTTGTTTTGTTACTTTTTGCTTTTAAAAAAATTTAGTTAACGGCCATAATAGGATTTTAAGTGTTACCTTGGCTCTTCATTCTGTATTGTCTAACCATAAGTACTGAATGGAATAAAATGCTCAGAATGACCTGTTGCGGCAGGTATGTCTTGCAACATTTCACATCAGAGAATCAGAACCAGAGAATGAGCATGTCTCCTGGAATAGAGAGAACAGCAGGTAAACATTTGTGTGCACTAGTGGAATTTGTTCCATGAGCTTGTGAGAAAATAAGAAGCATTAGTCAATATTAAGAGTAAATTATACAAAATGTATACATATAGATAAACACCTATGTAATCTGTGTGCACGTGTATGTGATTTCAGGTGCTCAACTACACAACTTTTGATATAATCTGTACTTATTATTTTAACTCGTAACAAAATTTAATGTGAAAGTTTCTGAGCAAAGCCTATAAACTACTATGTTTTCCTGAATAAATGCTTTAAAATCTAAATTCTATAAAAGGATACAGATAGCCACATTTTAAAAATTAGAACTGGAGTTTAACGAAGTCCACAGAGGTTAATAAGGCAATTTTAATAAGTCCTGGTGCTTTGCGAAGACTTACCTTCCATGTAGGAAATCTCACAGAAACAGCAGGTCAGGTCTTCAAAAAAAAATAATAAAGATTCTGTTGATTAATAAAAAAAAAAAAAGCTATGCTAAGAAAGTTAGTGCATAAACACACAGTTATTTCACTCTGTTTCTGACCCAGAGAACAGAGCAGTTACAGTAGAGGACAAAACCAGTTAGGACATCTCTTGAGATTCCAATTTAAAAATAACAAAAGTTCTGAGAAGTACTCTTCACTAGTATAGTTAGAAATGGCAAAAGAAAAGGCAAAAGTTACTTTAATTCCCTGAACAGCTAAGCTGTAGATAAGCTCAGCTCGAATAGATACCTACAATGCAGCAAAAGAATCACAGTTCAATATTTAGAGCAGAACAATGTATATTTTAACTGTTGATAAAATGGAAGATTAGTGTGAAAGGTGGCAAATTGTGTGTAAGTTTTTATATTTCCATGAATATTACTCTAAATTGTGTATAAATGTTTCATATGTTAGAGATTAGTTCATTGTTATGCTTCTTTAAAGATAATTGCATTTTCATATAAAAAGCATAATTTTTGAGCTTAAAAAGAACCAGAAAATTACCCAATCTAACCTTCTCATTTTACAAGTGAAAAAAAAAATTGATTTCTTGCATATTTGAGTGGCTTATCCAAGGTCACCCTGCTGAGATAGATCTGGAACCAGTGGACACACTGCAGCTCAGGCAGATCCAATTTAGCACTGAATGGCCTCATGAGTAGGTTAGGTCCCAACGAGTAACTGAGTGATTCCAAACAAAGTGTCCGTTTTCCCTAGATAAAGGTGATAACCCAACCTTGTACATATAAGGATAGTCTAAGGCTCCTTTGAAACACATTCCTTGTCCCAAACAGAATACCTGAAATTCTAGGGGTGAATCCTGGGGGTTATGCACTTTGTAAATAAGTTCTCTCAAAGAAATGTTCCCGTAGCCTTGTTAATGCCTACATTTAGAGATCAGTGGCCAGACTGCAAAGATAGGCTCCAGAAACAACTCCTTATCCAAGTGGATATTCAAATAGAAAGTTCAATGGTCTAGAAAAAAAATAAGAAAGCCATACAAGCTAGCCCCATAACCAAAGGAAATGGCAAGGATCATAGCTACTATCAAAACAACAAAGGAAAACATGCAGAAAGCCTGCATGGAAAACTCTGTACCTACAAAAGTCTTTATTTGTATACATATAATTCTGGATTTAGCCCACTAAAATTCTGCCAACATAAAAAAAATAAAACATAATTTTGCCAATATCAAGGAGATAATTCATCTAAATGTCTTGGGCACTCACCTAGCATTACCTATTATTTGCATATCAGTTTATGGTGTACTTAAACTCACCCCTTCAAATATATGAACTGTTTTAGGGATGAAATCATGTCTTACTTGTCCTTTTATTCTCAGCTTATACACCTGTACCTGGCATATAACAGATGTTCCATTAATTTCTGATGAGTAAATAAATAATGAATTAATCTTCCTTAGACTGAAAGCAAGGTAAAGATTACATTTCCCTAATTTGAATTTAAAGTTTAACTGTGAGAATCAACTGCTCCTGAACTTAGGAAGAGAGAAGTAGGGAACTGGCTCTATTTTCTTGCTCTCAATCCCTTAGACAACTTATCACAAATTCCTATTCTGCCCTTGGTTTTTGCTTTTACATTTAGAATAGTGACCCGAAATGTGTTTCTCAAGGATCATAATTCCATTCATGTAGTATTTTTCAAGTCCTTGCAAATCTTTACGTGAAAGGGGCCACATTCACCAAGAATTATTATTTTATAATGGCATAGAAGAGATTCTTCAAACCAGTTTGCAAAAACAGCCACTTCAGCGGCTTCCTATCTCTGCCCCAGTTTTCTAAATCAGACAATAATAATTATTTCCTATAAATCAGACCTCCCTGAAGTTTTCTTCTTCTCTACAGTTGCAGCAAGCTGGCTGCTTCTTCCTCATTACATTTTATGTCTTTGTTTTGTTTGCACAGTCCCCTTCTCTCTACCATTGTAATTCTCACTGTGTCACAAGATGCTAAATTTATGGGTGCAAAAATGTTGGTTTCTAGCAGCTCTTAATAAAAAATGTATCCTAATTACTAAAGAAAAAGGAATTAAAAATCAAAACACTCTTTGCAAGGACTTATCTACTTGCAAATTCTGACAAACAACCTGTAAAGTGGCTCATTACCCTGAAGGGAACTCTATTTTCCATTTCTGGCCATTTTCAGGGATCTACATGCAGCAACACTGAGTAGGAGAACTCATCTATATGGGAGAGAAGTTATCCCAGCCATATGGTTATGACCCATTTGGAAGGGGGAAAGCGAGCACGGTAGGTGAAGCACAGCCAACTGCAACTTCTCACATCATGATGCTCTCTCTTACACCTGAGCCCTCAGACAGACCCATCTAGCCTCACAGAGAAAGGCTCAGGGGTGAAAAAAAAGAAAAGCAGTGATCGATTGTCCTGATGCATTATTTAAACAACGGGAATAGTTACAGAAACAGTTCTCTGAGAGGTTAAATATCAATTCAACATTTGTGAAACTCAATTTCTGATTGAATTAATCCTCCCTCTTTTGTTCCCTCTCCCGCCATCACTGTGTATGGGACAAATTATATTATTACATTTATCAGTCTGCATTGGTATGTATTCCCTATCTCAATTAGGCACTGCCAAAGTCCAGGAGCGCAGCAATTTTTTTTATCACAGATGGGCATGCACACAGGACGTCACTGATACCTATGTGTTGGGTCTATGGCGTTATAAGGGCCTTGCAAATGGCTGCTCTTTAAGGACAAGCAGAGAAAAGACAAAATCATTTCTAGTAATTTCCCAATTTCATTCCAGTAACTAGAACCATTCCCAAATGTCTATGTGACCCCACTATTGAAGCTATTTCTGATGTCACCATCCAGCTGGCAAGTCAGAACATGCTAAGATATGTAATGTGTTGTTCATATTTGGGTCACAAATCTCCCAGTACCTAATCATGACATTGTATAGTTATGATGCCTTATTTAACACAACTAAACAAAATATTTTATTGCATTTCCATGAAACCTTAAAAGCAGTATCTGAGATTAAAGTAACAGTATATTAATATCACATCATGACTGGAGGTGATGAAAAGTAATCATATTAATAAATGAACAAAATATGAAAATGATCCATTTAGTAGCTGAATTATTGAGCCGCAGGTCCATCTGCCCAGTTTTATGAGTCAAAAATCAAAATTGCATGAACTGGTGAATACACAATCTTCACAAACATCAGAGTCAAATTACGGACATTGCCCAATACACCAAATGCAACTCAGCACATCACCAAACCACTAAAATAGCAACCCTGTACCAAACGACCCGTCCACACCAGGGCCCTGTGCAAGTGGAACAATAATAGCCAGATGGAGTGATAAACTCTGCTGCTGGACAGCATGGTCCTTGGCACAGTGAATGGGTGTCATGTGGAAAGTCAATGGGGGGTCATCACAGAATCATCAAAATGAGGCTCAGAAAATTTGCCCAAAATAAAGAAAAGAAGGCCTTGAATTCGGAGACCTCAAGATGACCAGATGAGATGGGTAAAATGGAAACAGCAGGGATATGAAAGTGGGGCACAGACAGTTACTTACAATAAGTCTACCACCTATTCATGAGGACATAAATTGTCACCTCTTTTGCTTCTTCTAGAAAATGATCATCATGGCATCCCTGTCACAGGGTTGCCAGGATTTAACCTTACATTGGATCCCAGACAGGTCAGAGCACACCTCTCAGAGACCCAACCTATAAAGCACTGTTGTTTGTTTACATAAACATCGTGAGAACTCTTGGACAGTACCTATCCCAATACAGGTGTTCACTATTAAAATGGTCTTTACCACAGAACCACTCAGTTCCTCTCTTCTAAGTTTCAAAGTGGCTGCCCGTGACAGACACTATGCCACCCATTCAACGCATTCTTCCTGGACACCGAGAGGAGTTTTCCAAGTCTCACTACAATTAGACTTGAGATCATCGAACCACTTTCCTGTCAACTAGATGAAGGCAGAAATGGCTTTACATCTTTCAGTCTCTGATTTTCCACTCTGTTATGTTAACTTCTTTTTCTGTCCCTTAGCAATTTTTTTTCAGTTTCTATAACTTTCTGATTATGTTGAATTATTAGAACATTTTCTAATCTGGTTTAAAATTTCAGCATTCATACCTTTCCCCACCTGCCCCGACTCATGTTATTGTGGCTTTGGCTTCCTAGAGTAAACAGGTCTTACAGAGCCTTCCCTGGTGGCACAACAGATTAAAGCTCAGCACTTTGAACCTGTCTGCAGCCACTTTAGCCCAAGTTTGGTCCCCAGCCAGGGAGGTGACCCACATGGCACAGCAGACCTCTCTTGTCTTGCCCACTGCTCCCCTGAGCAGTGTACTTCATAGAACTTCATAGAACTACCCCACTCTGTCTCTGGTGAATCCTATCACTGCCTTTGCCCCTCTGGCCTGTACCCCAGTTCTGTATGCATAAATAACTAAATATTTTAAAAAAAAAAGGATCTTACAATGACTGCACCCCTCCAGTTCCTCTAGATGGTGACCCTGATGTTAGGGTCAAGGAGGAAAGACTGGGTTTTCTCCAATGACTGCCCATCTGTCACTTAGGAGGATCACTCAGGCTTTAACTTATGGTTATAACCTCCTTTGATGCTTGGCTTCACATCAGCACACAACTACCTTGGCCATAGTGCCCTGTTCTAACCAACTATTTCTCCTACAAATCTTGCCTGCTCTACAAACCCAAACCCTCCCCCCCCCTTTTTTTTAAACACTCCTGATTCCTCTGGGCGATTCTCTAGCTGCTCCACTTGGCTCACCAGCATGCCAAGAGGACAGAGGAAAGAGTTTCTAATGAAATAATTTCTCACCACAAGACCAACAACTTGGTGGCTCTAGTCTTCACTCCAGGTCCCCTTTCTCATGTAGATTTCCCTGGGGGCACAGCAGGTAGTGAAGGACCCTCAGAAATGTTCACAGATGTCGCGCCCATTATACATAGTTCCCTGTGGCTCTCCTTACAACGTGGAGGTACTTCAAGCCTTCTGTTTTCAATTTTGAAACAATTCTGCTGTAAGAGCAAAAAACCAACTCAAGATCTCATCACAGTGGGGCCTCAGAACCAACTCTGGAAGCCAATTTCCAAATCAAGAACCACAAGAACTGCTTTCCTAATTTGGGGAAACATGATCTGAGCTCATGTCTGTCTTTCTAGGTAGGTCACCAGCTATTTAAAATAAAGGATCATGTTTACCCACCACATGTACCCAGAAACTAGCAAATGCATGCTCACTACTTGGTAGCTACTTAATAAACCTGTGTGAGAAAGTGAGTTTCCTGATTTGTTTCTCTTCTTTCTCAGCCCACTTCAGCTAGAAGTAGACTCTGAGGCAGGTACTAAAGAGCTGATACTTACTGAAGAGCAAGCCACAGGGGTACAGCTCAGGAAATAAGGAAGCAAGCCAGAAAAGATATGGCACAGAAGCAGGCGTGTGCTAGCTTGGCAGCCGCTGCTCCACAGTGATCCTGAGGAGACCTGTCCATCTCTCAGCAGGCATGTCCCCTCAATGCAAGGCACTCCAGGCCATAGGAGAAGGGGTACCTCGAGGGAGAACACCTTAGAGAGGACAAGAAGGGCAACCAGTCTCCCCAGCTCGCTTTCCCCCCAAGGGAAAGTCATTCATTGAGCCGGCTCTCCTGCAACAGCAGGGAGGGGTGGGGGGAGGCAGAGGGGTAAGGGTTGGGTTCGCCTGACGATCTGGCAGTGGGCCTAGAGAGCTGGTTCTATACATGCCCTATGGGGTGGCACTTAATCTGTTCAGCAATACAAGAGGACTGCATATGGCTATACCGCTGGTGGGTACACCAAGGCTTCTGATCAGTCTCCCATCTGCTTGGGGAGCTTGGAAAGATGTTAGGAGAGGCAGAAGCTGCAGCCTGGCAAGCAGTTTGCAGCCTTAGAAGAAGGATAGCAGTAAAAGTGCGCAACATCTACATTTAATACATTTACTTACTAGCATTTCTCTTGTGAATGAAATGTGTATTTGTGAAGTTAGAGAATTTCAGAGATTGTACTTCTGAAACCTGAAGATAGAGACACTGATTTTGACAAAGTGCTACCTAACTGTTCACCACTTTATGTCACCACTCACCAACATGAAGTACATTTTATCTCCTCCTGGAAGGAAATGAAGCTTTCCTGGTGCCCATTCTGATTCTTAGATGTTCTATTCACTCTGTGCTCAGAAATGGGAATGGACTTGCTTTTGATGATTTAAAGCATTGACGAACCTCTGCCTACTCCTAGAGACACCAGGGAGCACCCTGTCACTTTTCCATTGTTGCAGAGCTTCCCCCATCTGCCTGGTCCTGTAAGGAGAACCCCTTGGCCATGTTTCACACACCTTTTGAGAGGTGGGTGATGCGCAGGGGCTTTGGCACCATAGTTCGGAGAAGAAGCAGAAGAAGGAATAAAACAAAGCAGATCTGGACAGAAGAAAGAGGGCAATACAGAAAACATACAGGGCCTGGGTGATTTTTCTCAAGCATCTTTGCCTGATAGGAGAAGGTCTACTGCTAAGTGAAGGATGGGTCCACAGTAATGAAGCTGTCTGTGGCACTGAGGGCTGCTTGGCCATGGCACATAGCTCAGAATTACTGCAACTGCCTGGGTGTCAGATGCCATCAATTGTCCCAGACTCACCTGCTCAGCTCCGAGCCATGGACCATGAGGCTATAACATCATCACTCTCCCAGATGAAACCTCCACTTACCTCTTCATCATCCCTTCCCACCCCCCACCCCAAACATTCCCATTGATCAATTCCCGTTATTTCTGCAGGTACGGTGTCATGGAACATAGAGAAGCATCATCATTCTTCCTCACAGTTCACATCCACCAAAGAGTTATTTCCTTCTCTTTCACATGAATTACACTCCGACAACCCAGGTCTTTGCCTTCTGTGTGACCAGCATACAGAGTGAGGGGGACAGGAAGTCCAGGAAGCTCTGCTTGGAGCTAATTAGTCCTCTCCATCATTTCTGCCACTTGGTCTAAGGTCCTTCCTGTCCACTCACAGCCACAGAGCTGGGGAGCACTCACAGAGGAGCATCTGGTCTTTGAACTGGAGGACAACTCAGAGCTCATCTGAATACAACCACCTGTGCATCCAAGAGAAGCCCTGTGGTGACAGCCATGCTCATATCAAGTTAAACTCTTCCCTTGAAATGAAGGAGACACTATCTTAAACCTGTCACTTCACTGATGGAAAATTTGCTACAATATGATAAGCAGCCATCATCTGCTGGTTTAGAACTTTCATCCATTGGGCCACAAACAAAAACTGAATTATTCTTTAAATATAACAAGCATTCAAGTGTTAGAGACTCTAAACATCACTCCCCTCTTAAGGGCACCATTCCTGTAGTCTAGCTCCAGACGCTTCTCAATCTTCATAAAAATGTATATTCCACAAACATTTTCTTTCAACTCCAGCGGATGGGAAAGGGGTTGTTTCTAACCTTGCTGGACTAAGGGACTGTGAGTCTTTAAAAAGCAGAAACCATCTGAACTGACGGAGGTGTTCAGGCTTCTACCTGGGTTCCGGGTTTCCTCCCCAGTGTAAAGTGAGAGTAAAAAAAAAAAAAATGTTTTCTGAAATTTGAAAGGAACACCAAGTCAATGGGACTCTTACCATGTTCCCCATTATTGATTCTGTAAAAAAAAAAAAAAAGACTGCCCAGGGACCTTGAACCCTGCTTTGGTGGAGTAAGCATGTTATGAGTTTAGAGTATCAAAAAAAGAGAGAGATCAATTCCAAACTCTTTCTTCTTCAAAGGACTAATATATGACCTCCATGCTAGCTTCCTGTTGCTCTTAAGAATTTTTAATCTGGCCTATTTGAAACATACCCAATGCTGGGGGCTAATATAAATGCTTAAGATCATCATTTGCTTTAACTGCTACATTGTTCATTTCCTCCTAAGTAGTCCTTCAATTCTACTTCACTTCCCTTGGCCAAAAATACATCTAAAATTAGCCATCTTTATTCATTGTTTTCATTATCTTTTCAGACATAAATCCTCTACGGGACAAATCATGAATTCATCAGATATTGTGAAAAAACATTCAATTATCAAACATTTGGAAAGAAACCACAAAGAATAACAAGGATTTTTTTTTTAGTCATTAATGTACTCTTCAAAAATTGTAAGTCTCAAACTTAAGAAAAATAGTATCAAAAACAATAATATAGGTCTAGATTCTAGCCTCAGACCTGTTCCTTAATAACTGTGTGACCTAAGATAAATTACCTAACCTCTCTCAGATTTATAATCCTCAGGAAAAGGTAGCTCATTATCCTTCTGAATACTTTCAGAATATTGTGAGACTCTTAAGTGCTCATGAAAAAAACACTTTGAAAACAAAAAAATGCTATATTCCAATAAGAAATTATCATATAATTTTGTCTTTTTTTCCACATATTTTCCTTAATACCAAATTTCTAAATATGAGTCTCCGTCCTTTTCTTGTGTCACTAAATGTTGATGGTCTCTATATGATTTCTTTTTCTCAAGGAAAAACACATTATACATGCTCTTTATAAGGTGCTATTTTTCACCCCAAGAAAATCCCAACTTGAAAATCATTTCCTTGAGGTAGAAGATGGAAACATGTTATTTATAAAAATCACAATCCAGAAAAACAAATCTATTCTTCAATATCATCTATGTCACCAGTAATTATGAAACTAAATGTTTGTGCCCCCCCAAATTAATATGTTGGAACCCTATCCTTCAATATAATGATTATCAGAGGAGTCTCAGAGCAATAATTAGGATTAGGTAAGGCCATGAACATGAAACCATCATGAATGAATGGGATTAGTGCCTTCGTTAAGAGTCATTATATTAATATTGCATAGACTTGATTATTTATTGCAGAGATCTCTGAATTTGGTAGCTACAGTCAAATATCATAGACTCAATAAAGAGTAAGTATGATGTCTGCATACTTACCTTAAAAACCACACAGACAAAGGTTTGAAAAAGCAGCCAAATATGCAAGACTTCTGGGAAGCATCATTCATAGAAAGTCTGTGCTCCCACCCCAAGGAGAAGAGCCTTGACCCTTGTTCATCTGTTCTACATGCTCAAATGAGAAGACAGGTCTTACTTTATACACTCAGTGCTAAACCTCGTGCTTTATATACAGAAGGTGTTCAAAGAGTATGGGCTGGATGAACTTCTAGAGATAACTGTGTTCTCAGTCTTCCTGAATAGCAAACATGGAACAGAGTATTGACATACCTCAGATCATTGTTTAATAACTGGAAATACTTTGCTAAAGTTTTCTAATATAGAATATCATTCTGAAATCACATGGCATTTCCCGGAACTAGTACTCTAAACATCTAATTTCTTTAACACACTTTCGTAGAGATAAGATTCGCTAGCTCTCAAAAGAAAAGTCATTGTTTTCATAACTTTTTGTAATAGAATTTGATCTATGAAAGCTGAACCAAGATTTTTTGGCTTTGAAGTGAGTGGATACACATAATTCCCAGCAAGGCCATTATATTGTACCATAAACTAGATGACCACGACAGAGTGTGAGTTATTATGCAGGCAGCAGGAAATAGTGAAATTGATAGATTTCTTCATCTTCCGAGATAATAATAATTATGATCATCATGTCCTGGATTCCATCGCACAGAATGGCAAATGGATTTCCAGTGTCCTCTCTCAAGAATTAGAGGCTGAAGCAGAAAGATGAAATACGATGCTATCTGAATGATAGCTGAAGAAATATTACTTAGGATAAAAGCATTAGAAAGGGGACCAATTTCCTAGACTCTTGTTTTTCTCTTGCAAGTTGATGCTATTCTCTGGTTTCAGGAATCTTTGAATTCATGTTTTACTACCTCCATCTTGTAAGTTACCCCATGATATGATCATACTCCACCTCACCTTCAAAGAACAAATCAGTTCTGTGCCTAGACCTGGTGAACAATGCCAGGCCAGAGAAGCAGTTCAGCTTGGTTTCTGTCTTTCCACTTCAGAACTTACAGTCACATTTTTCCTAAAATCTTGGCTCAATTAACACTGTCAACCAAATTTACAGGTGTCATTCCAAGAAGGATGCTATAATGCCAGGGCTAACTTCCTCTTTTCTCCAATGACTGTCATCTCAGCTATCTGCCCTTCTTCACAACTTCTCCCTAGAGCTATGAAAAATACCTGAATTTGCTGTCAGGAATCCTCAGTTCCTGTTCAATGTACTAACTGTGTGGTAAATCATTTAATATTTTAATAGCACTTTAAAGCTTTACAGAGTAACTGTTTAATTTGGTTCCCTCAACATCCTTAAGAGACCAGATGGATATCACTGCCATCTAGAAGCTGAAGTATCAGCTAGGACAGATTGCAGATGTGGGAAAGGATTAACATTGAAGATTGCAACTAGAATGCAACAGGGGAGAGTGAAAGTCACTGTCGACCTCAAAACAGAGTCTGTGGTTACCCTGTACAGCTTGAGCAGCTTTTTCTTTGCTCTCCATGATATTTCCATGACTCTAATATATGCCAGTCCTTTCTTTTACTCTCTGAATTTTGTGATGTTAGACTTAGTCTCTCTCGTCTCTCTCTCTCTCTCTCTCTCTCTCTTTTTTTTTTTTTTTGCCAGCCCAACATTTGTTACAGAAGCCTATCCCTTGTGTTAGGTGTGTGGCAGAGTTACTTTCATACATAAAGCCAAGTATCAGATGGAAGTTTTCAAATGTTAACTATCCCATGTAAATCCCCTCTAAGATCTCCAGATGAAAACATCACATGGAGAGAAACACTTGAGAATAAAGGGCTGAGTTTGCTAGGTCATCACTAGAACTGCATATTAGGAGCTGAGGGGTTGTTATGGTGGCCAGAGAAATTGGACTGTCAGGGATGCAGGAATATGCAAGGGAGGTTTGACCAACATCTACTTTATAATCAAAATTCTAGCCAGCAATTTTTCCTGAGATTCTCTCCGGGAAGTCCTATTTGACTCTACCAAAGCCTAGGGAGCTCAGGCTACCTGGGAAGGATGCTGGTATCAAAGTTAACTTTATCTAAGTCACAGAGATAATTACGGTCAGAGTACACAGTCACACCCATTCTTCTAACTCTAGTTTTCCTTCTGTTCTGTCTTTCTACATCTTAGTTGCTCTCAGTCTCTGTTTTCACAGCTGTGAACTGAGAGACTGGAGTAGAGGTTGTCTAAGCTCACTAACACCACAAATTCTATGATTTCTCTCTAGTGGCATCCAGTCCAACTCAGCCTCCATCATCACTGCAAATACCAACATCCTTTCTCCCACATCAATGTCGCCCTCTTCCAACACAACACAAGTAAAACGGGAACCAAATTTTCCTTCTCGGGACTTCACTACAGCTAAAAACTGGAAGCCTCAGTGAGAAATCACATGCACCAGTCTTACTGCGGACAAAGGATCATTATGTTTGTTTCCCCGGGGCCAGATAGCCTCACTTTAAAGTTTAATTACCAAGGAAACAGACAACTTCTTCTATATATTGAATGCCTGAGTTAACATGGCATTTATTTTGCCACCATTCAAACTCAATTTATTTCTACCTTCTCTTTTCCTTTTCAGTGCCACGTTGGTGACTTATCACACACGATTTGAAAAATCCATATATTTCTAAGGCAAGATCAGAAAGCTGGTTGGAGACTCCTGGTCACCATTAGGTCAGACATGTGTTGCTTCAGAGAATTGCTAATGGCATCTGGGAAAAGAGAAAAGAATAACTTGACCATCGATTTCAGGGCAAAGAAAAAAAACAAAAAGAAAGGCAAACTAGAGTGATCAGCAACTAAAAGTGCATCTCGAGTAGGGAACAACCAAGGGGAGACTAAAGCAGGAAGAGGCTATATGGGCCAGAGACGCTCTGGCCTTACAACCTAGGCTGGTGAAAACATCTAGGTGGAGGTGAAGGGGCGCCATTACTCCTGTCCATAACCTGGTGGTGCACATCCTTCTGCAGGTACCATGTAGCCACGAGACCCTCGTGCTCCGACTCTAGCCTCCTTCCCATTTGCTTTACTTGAACGTTCGCATCCGGTGGGTATTGCTGCAAGGCCTCCCAGTGAACCCAGCGCCTTCATGCCCTGTTCTCCACAGCTTGGGTGTCTATGATCCCCTTACTATCTTGGCCCTAAACTCACCTCACAGAGAGTCTCCAACCCATTCATATCAGTCCCAGTTTACTGCTGATTTGAGTTCATAATCAGAATCTCTATCCTCTGGGATTCCAATCCACACATGAAAAGACTTAATTAATTAATAAAAGTTAATGACCATGAATTTTATTTTGGTGATTAATTACATTCCTTGAGATGAGTATCAATAGGAGCAAACCTGCTCCATGGTTCCTTTCTAAGGAGGCTTACTGAATTAATGGGGAGCAGGAGCAGGGGCTGGGGGTACATTATCAATATGAAGTACCCACAGAAGCTGGCAAAGGGGATCCTGCCCAGTATGAGGCTGATGGGCCATGGAGATGCTCCTCTGAGTGCTGCCTTCAAAAACAAATCTGCGGGGAGGAGATATTTGGCTGACAGGTTCCAGCTGCAGGGATTTTGTAATCCCTCTATCACTGGGCCAAAGCCAGGCTCTCCCTGAGCACAGCAGGGAATTCTAAAATCTAGCAATTTCTGCCCAGCAAAGGATTCCTCTAATAAATAACCATTATCCGTAGTTCCTCCTCAAGCTAGATGAGTTTCACTGAAGTCTGATGCTTGTCCAACCCAGTACAGAAACAGGCATCAGAGACAAGTCACTGTCTGGAACTTTAGGGTCTCCTGTTCCCTTTTCTTATGGATTTGACCTTCAAAAACATCTTTTGCAATTTGAATTCTGGCTCCATATTTGCTTCCTGTTAGTCCCAAGCAGACATACCAAGAGATAGTGACCTTGATCAGGAGGGGAGAGAATAAGAAAGGTTCCAGGGTACTGACTTATCTGCCATCTTATCCTCAGCAACCAGAGGAATGACTAAGACAGTTACGAGCCACAAGTTCCAGAGTCAAATTATGCCCGGGTGCTACACTGGCATCTGCCCTGAGGTCCTATCTTGTGGGTCCAAGTGACCAAACCACTTAGCACCAAGTAGCCACACAGTGAAGCTGTAGCCTCTCTGGCTCCACCTGTCACTTCAGGACCCTTGGGGAAGGGTGTGGAATTGTTGGCTCTTCTCCCACTGGGGCCACAGGAAAACTAAGGTAGCAGCTTCCCACCCTCTGCCCAGTCACCAGGCCCCACTCATAGTCCTCAACTGACCCTGGACTTCTAGGTCCACTCTAGGTTTCATATTCCTATGTTGAAAAATCAATAAATCAAACAAAAAATTCCACGCTCTATTCCTGTCTATGAAGTCCCCAAACCTGTCTCATATTCACATGGTTGACCCCATGTTATCATTCTGGTTTTAGCTCAAACGGGATCTTCCCAGAGGTTTTCCATAGATACTTAACCAAATCTTTTATTTCTTCACAGAGCTTACAACTATCTGCAATGTCCTTAAATCATCCGATTAGATGTTTATGTCTTCTTTCTTGTCCTAAAAATTACAATTCAGGAAAGTGAAAAATGTTAAATATTTTTCTATCTCTTATGTCCTCAGATCTAAAGCTCTTCTAGGCAGTTATTTGGATATTTAGAGTAACAGAAATAGCCCTTGCTTCCACAGCAAGCATATAAGCTACTTGGGAAGGCAAAATCTGAATAAGTAATTGCAGAATCCTTTACAATCTCATTTGGGGAATCCAATCTCCAGTTCACAGAGCCACGGCTGTATGACAGTAGCCTCCTTGTCCTTCACTCACTATTCTATTCAGCTAAGAAAAACTTGAGTGTAAACAATCAGGCCACTTTTACCCCCAGAGAATATTGCTTTGGTGCTAATCTAAGCTGGTGGTGTAAATATTTTTTTTGGTTGTTTATCCTTACCACATATCCTTAATATATATGGTGATTTGTTCACAAATTATGAACTAACTATATGTATATTGATACTTAATGATACAACTAAACATATTTATATATTGTATGTGTGTGTCACAGTGCTAATCATAAGCAAAAACTTGAAAAGTAGTAAGATAAAAAA
>NW_004567116.1:11367816-11368513 GCF_000260355.1 Condylura cristata | reverse complement strand
ATAAAATCCCACACTTTCATCTTTGCTCTGCTTTTCCCTCCAGAGACCAGAACCACAATAAGCCCAGTAAATCATGTACTTTTACAGCCATCTCACTGGTCCTCTGAATCCTGGAGCTGAGTGGCGGAAAGCTACAACAGCACCTCCCACCCGACATGCGCAAACACAGTGTGGCCTTGCCCCCCTTCTCCACCCCTAACTAGGCTTCCTCTCCCCCCCCACCCCCAACTCTGGTCTAACTTTAATGACTCACATAACCGGTAACATATGGGAACTTAAAGGTTAGGTCAGAAAGAACTGTACAGCTTCTGTCCAAGTCTCTTAAGAGCATGTTGTCCCTGTCTCCGTAACAAAAAAAAAAAAAAAGAAAGAAAGAAAGAAAGAAAAAGAAGTTCTGTTACTTTTCCTGCCTTTTGGATTATCCTGTGCAGTCACTAGTAACAGTGCTGCATACTCTGAAAGCTGTTAAACAAAGAATTTGTACCTAGAAATAAGAGGTTGCCAGGGTCAGAGATGGAAGAAAGGCTAAGTTTAAGGGCCAGCTCAAGAGCATCTGGGCAGATGCTCAAATTGTTCCACATCCTCTCTGTGGGAAGTGGTTACAAGAATCTACCCAAGTGTTAAGCTCCATAAAACTGGATACTCCAAAAACAATAGATATTATATTATGCAATTGTCTTATATCTAAGAAAACAAA
>NW_004567116.1:11299228-11367716 GCF_000260355.1 Condylura cristata | reverse complement strand
GAACTTAAAGGTTAGGTCAGAAAGAACTGTACAGCTTCTGTCCAAGTCTCTTAAGAGCATGTTGTCCCTGTCTCCGTAACAAAAAAAAAAAAAAAAAAAGAAACAGTGTAAATGGGCATCATCCGAATCTATCCAGAACCAAACAGAACAGAAAGGAAGAAGAAGAATGAATTGCTTTCTGCCTGACTGTGAAACAGTACACTGATGGTTTCCTACCCTTGATGCTCCTGTTTCTGGGCATTCAGATTGGAATTTACGACATTGTCTTCCCAGTTCTCAGAGATTCAAACTATACCACTGCCTTCCCTGGATCTCCAGATGGCAGATCACAGGACTTCTCAGCTTCCAGAGTTGTATAGCCAGTTCACTATAATAAATCTGTTGAGGTAGAATATTTGCCCATCCATCCATCCACCCACCCATCCATCCATCCCTGATCAGTATACATCCCAAGCACATGAGATGGCCTTTTGTCACTCTCCTTGCCAAGGAGATAAGTTTTGCTTGTTGTTTTACATAAAGGCATCTGCATCTATCTCTATTGTTTTCTCTTTCCCTTTCTCTACCCCTTCCTTCTTGTCTGGAATATAAGTATAACACCAAGAAGCAAAGGAGCTATCTTGTGACTGAGACTGAAAAACACACTTCAGCTGGGGCAGAGAGTGAAAAGAGAAACAATGAAACCACAGAGTAGCATCTCCCAAAAAGATAGAGAAAATAATTTTGCACTTTGGTATCTGTAAGTTAATTTCCTTTTTCTTTTTATTCATTCAATCAAATTTTGCTAATCACTACTCTGCCCCAGACACTAGGAACACAAAGAAAAAGAAGGTACAGAACCTGCCTTGGCCCACCTTCTGATGAAACTGGAAAGATAAAAGATCAAAAGGTCAAAGAGTCTAGGCTGATAACATGAAGCAGTATCAGGTAAGATATCCATACAAGAAACCCAGAGGTAAATGTTGCTGGACACTTCTATACCTTAAAGCCTCGCATTCTCCATGACCTGTCCACAATTCATGAAAGGCACAGAATTTACTTCAATTTCCAGATGACTCCAGATGAAAACGAAACACTATTTTTGATATGTAGTGAAACACTGAGATAATTTTCCAATCCCTTTCTACTGGAAACTTGCTCGAGGCATTATTAGACTATCAAGAGCTTTCATGAGTCTGAGAATGCAATACAAAGAGGGGAGAGTGTTAGATTAAAACCATGGGAATAAGGACAAGATTTGTATCTTCCATTTCAAACCACAGGCCAGTGACCCAAACATAGATAAATCTGGCCAAGGAACATCTTGTATATAAACTGCTCTCCCAATCTGCAAGATTCCATCACTGTGATTGGTCTACATGCACCATGTTTCCCCAGAAATGATTAATATATGAATCCTAAATGATCAGAACTATAGGAAAACAACAAACAAGACACAAACTCATGCTATGTAAGCCCCTCCAGTCCTCGGATCCAAGGAACAAGAACACACAAATGTTGACAACTCAATGCTTTCTTCCGGACACCCACAGCAGTACCATCGTGCCTTCCTCCACAGTTGAGTCCTGGCTGCTGTGGCAATGATTGAGTCCAGCTGTCTTTAGGCCTCTAAGAGAGGAAACCAAGGTCCTGACACCATGCGGTCATTAATGAGCTCATGGTGCTAGTAATCAGCTGAAGGGGTTACTTGGTGACCTGACTGCAGACGGGCGCTGCCATTCTGTCTTTCCAAGAGATTACTCATGTCATTTCAATGATATGATTTATTCTTGGTTTTCCAGCCCAAAGTGAAAGTAAAAATTCCACACAAGAGACAGTAGTGAGGTGCTATATTGACCATAACCTAGATGATTAAAGAGAAAAAAAGACTAGACCAAGTAGAATAATCTGAGAAAGAAAACACAAGTAATGTCTGTGTTAGTACATTATCAGTGTCAAGTGAGTTCTTTCATGAGGAGTGTGTCATTTCTTGATGTGAGAAATTGTGGCCATATTTTTGAGGCCCTAATTGGATATCCAAGTGGAGACTTCAAGATAGTTGCTAGATATAAAAATATGATCTGTCACTGCTCCCTGCAAAATAATACCTAAGGTACAAAGTCATCAGTGTTTTTAAAGATGGTTTGTAAAGTCATCACTCTTTATTATCTTTCATAATTCTAGGGGTCAGAGACTCAAGACAAGGTGAGGCAGGCCTTGCTCCTCACTGCCTCACATGCAAATGCCAGGGCTGGCCTCTTGCCACCTCGTGCACATCGCTCAGCTAGACTGGCTCAAAAATCTAGTTGCAACAGCTTGACCAGGCTATTGAAACCAAAGAGCTAAATTGCTCTCAGATGCTAGAGCAAAAATAAAAACTTATTTAAACTTTCCTCTGAGGCTTACTTTCACAAACAGCAGAGACTGGAAGCTCATCCACAAATGACACAGAGTGAGCAGATGCAAGCATGATTGTCCCTGAGCTGGGCCCCAGATGATTCAGAGGAGGGGGGCTACCCAGAGGCAGAGGCGAGGGGTGCACCAACAGAAATTTAAAGTTTCTTCATACTTCTCCTTCTGAACCTCAGTCAAGTTCACATTATTCGCCCTCAACCTGCTTCTTAGCCAATAAAATTTAAGTCCTCGTCTTAACACAAAACCAATATAAGTCCCGTCCCCCAACCGATTGGAAAGGCATATTTCAGTTGTTATTTTTATTCCTGTCTCCTTGCTCATAGATTTACAGCAAAGTCCTTTCTGTTCTCACAGACTAATTATAATGATGTTATAGTAATCTGGAATTATGCGTATTAGGCAGTGAGTCCACTGCTCAGTTAACTTCTGGGGGCCACAGTCCTCACTCTGGTGGGGCTCCCTAGTTATCTTCCACCTGTTTGCGGACTCTCTTTGGGGCCTATCCACTGGCTTGCTCCTGAACGTCAAGCCCCCAAGCATGCAAAAATGAAAGATTCCCAGACTTCTTCAGGCTTGGGCTTGAAATGACAGCATCACTTTTGCCACATTTTATTGAAGGCCATCTATATTGAAGAGAGATCTCTTAAGTATACAAATAATCCACGGCATAGTTCACTGTGCCACCAAATTGACAGTTTACCCCCAACATGAACAATGCTCACACAGACAACAAAGTCTGTAGTCACCCTTAATCCTTCAACTCGGAAGATTTCATCTTCTATCACAATAAAGGGGGCACCTCAATTTCGTAGTTAGTCTCTAACCATATTTGGATTCCTTTTCTTTTCAATCTCTTCAGTATGTGTTTGAGTAACTGTCCCGTAACACTGATCTTACTCTACATTCTGATAGAGCTACATTCATTCTTGTGTTATCCCATTAAGTAGATTACAAGTATCTCAAGAAGAGATTTTCATCAACTTTTTCACCCTCTTCCCCCACTCCCTGTAAGGATCAGTGGCCCTCCAGTGACCCTAAAATTGGTCTTGAAGAAGCCTGAAGTCAGTATCATAAGCTCTATTGAAGGAAGACACTGGAAAGTAGACGACGCATCAAAGAGTTAGCATTTTAACTGACTTGTTCCATCAGCATCGCAGCTACTAAGTTACTGAATAATTTCTCCTCATAAGATGCTGTAAGTGAAGTATTACTAATTCTACCAAGAATTCTGCAAGCTAAACAATAACATCTCCATTCTACAGATGAAGAAAGCAAAGATCTAAATGACTGAATTGCAGGTTCATATGACTAAAACCCAAGTTTCTCTCATCGCCAAGCCCATATTCCTTTTGCCTCTTCACCCTGACCAAATCCATTACAAGTTTCAAGAATAAGCAGCTGTGTGCTAAGGGCTGACTTCTCAGGCCCTTCTCATAGGAGGGTAATGATGAATTAAATGAATGCTCCACTGAGGCTGTTTTGAACTTGTTCATAATTTGTAAGCCAGAGGTCCTACTTTTCATCTTGCACTGTGTCCCCCAAATTACAACTGTGCTCAGAGGTGAAACCTTTCGGCAGGTTGCCCTTCCCCACAGCTGGGTCTGTTTCACAATGTCAAGTCTCTGAATATGGACACAGCATAGGTATATGGATTGAGGTTTGAACATAAAAATCTACCTCCCAATATTTTTCCCCAAAGTACTACCTTAAGACACTGATTCCTTTAAGTTAACAAAAAATTTCCACACAGTTTTATACACACATGAGCTGCCTTCATTCACCCTGAATACTCTTTTTCCTCCTTTCCCCAAGCCACACAGTTTTACAAAGTGCTCGTTTAATTCTCCTTTAATACTGCTACAAGGACATCCTTTGGTAAAAGCTCCAAATCTATACCTGTAGGAAAATAAATTATTGGATGATTATTCACGACACAAAGGATTATTCACCACGAGCTCCTTTAAATGGACACCGCAAACTCATTTCTTGTTTACAAGCCATTAACCACTTGAGCCTTGTGGTGAGAGAAACCAACTAAAGGATCAGCTGCTTGTAGTATGACAGCACTGCAGCGCCTAAGGCTGTGATGTGACCTAGCAGACAGCAGGAAGGGGGAGGGAGTACAGACACTACCCAGGAGAGACTCCATCTCATCCAAAATCTTAGAAGTGGATTTGAGGCCTAAAGAAAGATGAATACTAAGGCTTACGTAAGTGTAGAAGTAGTGTGTTGTCCCAAGAAGAAAATATTTGGAATATTTAGTGGATTCCCTAATGGTTTGAAACTGTAGCTTAACTCAGAACAATGGAACTTTCCACTTGAGGAAAGCACTATGACCCATCAGATCTGCACCCGAGTCTTGTCAGTTTACTGTGAACCCCCAGATCTGCACCCGTCTTGTCAACTTACTGTGACCCCCGAGATCTGCACCCAAATCTTGTCAGCTTACTGTGACCCACTAGATCTGCACCTGAATCTTGTCAGCTTACTATGAACCCCCAGATCTGCACCAGAGACTTGTCAGCTGACTGTGACTGATCTGCACCCAAGTATTGTCAGCTTAGTGTGACCCTCCAGATCTACATCCAAGTCTTGTCAGCTTACTGTGACCCCCCCAGATCTGCATCTGAGTCTTGTAGCTTACTGTGATCCCCCAGATTTGCACCCCAGTCTTGTCAGTTTCCCTGCTCAAGCAGCGCTCTCAGGCTCCAGTGCTGGGCTGATGGTACGTGTGGATTATGGGAGAAGTTTCAACTCTATACCAAATTCTTAAGCAACCGCCTCTGGGTAGTGCTGGAGGCCAGCCCTGAGTCGAAAGTGTATGACATAACTGGGTCATTAGTTCTGAGGGACACCTAGAGGGGTACAACTCTCCCAAACCCAAGATTGCCGCACAGAGCACTGAGTGTCAGGTGCCAGGCCAGAAACAACAACAGTAAGAAAAAATGTCCTGAGTAAGATGTCCCAGTGCCCACACAGAGACAAAACTAGACTCTCCCCTGCTCCAAGACTTATTAAAACAAGCAGGGGTAGGAAAGTCATCTCTATGTGACTTTATTATAAATTTTATAATAGTTACATAAAATCTTCCATACATTCCTCACGGCACTTGGAATCAAATCCATCCTCCTCCCCACACCCTGTCTTACTGGCCAAACCTCACCTCGCTTCTCTTTTCCTGCTCTCCTGTCCCCCACTCCACTCTAACCACACTAATCTTCTTGCTATTTCCTGACTCTATCAAACCCGTATTTATTATTAGGTGGCATTATCTTGCTGTACCAGCTTCCAGCACCCCATCTGACCCCAGATGTTTGTGTGACTATATCTTGTCATTTAGAGCTAGGTGAATTCATCCCTGAAAGGGGACATTCGCTGAAATACAGTGTTCAATAACTCATACAGGTGGTTATGTTTGGTCTCCCTGTGCCCTGTAAAAATCTGAACTACATGAGAACAGGGATCTTGCTTGTCATTTTTTGCTGCAAAATCTCTATTTCCTCAAAGAGTTCCCCAGCACATTAAATGCAGTTAGTGATTATTTGCTGGATGAATAAATATGTGTGTGCACTATTAATAGACAGTTGCAAACTGTACTGTAGGTGCTGGAAATTGGTGGGCACCGGAAAGGCAGGGTATAAAGTTGGGATGAAATGAGAGGGAATGAGGAGAAAAACAAAATTCAGAGAGACAGAAGGGCAGACACATCTGTTGCACAAAGTGAAAGACTATCTGGTCATCCAGTTTAGTAGGAGGAGACCTGGGCTGGAAAGGTCAGATCCGAGGGATTTCATCAGATTGTCTTTGAGTACACGCTACAGAGTCTAAGCAACAGTTAGAGGCATAAACTAGATACCCACATGGCCACATGATGGATGTTACAACTAGGAAAATGCTGACTGGGAGAAAAAAAAAAAAAAAAGAAAGCTCATGAGAGAACAAAACATAATACAACATCATTTACATAAATTGATAAATCAAACAGAAAGCATATTCTAGAAGTTTGCATGCAAACGTTAATACACTAAAAAGCATTATTGTTCATGAAGAGGAGATAGCTATTTGAGAGTGGAGACAAGGAAAATATGAGTAAATTAAATAAAAATAGGAGGGCTTCCTTCCCACAAAGGGAAAGGTCACTCATTCCAACACTGTGCACCTAAAATGCAAAAGAAAATAGGAATTTTTCTCTCTGATTCCATCACTTTATTCATGATTTCAAAATTTGGACAAGGAGTTTGGACTTGTCAATACAGGTAAGTATATCTGAACTTTTTCTGATGAAGCGAACTTAAGTAATTTACTTTATTTCATTTCCTTTCAAGTTTAAATATAAAGATAAGCTACATATCAAAGCTACTATGGTTGAGAGGATCAGGACCTATTCCACGGAGAAACCCTAGGAAGTCACAAGGGGAGAATCATAGAGTAAAAATACAGTAACTTTGGGCCCTCCCTAGAGGCACAGCAGGTTAAAGCACAGGCTGAGAAGCTAAAGCCCCTTCTGCAGGAGTTCTATCCTCGTTGGCCCCTGAGGTGACCCACATGGCATGGCAGACCTCTCCTGACCTGCCCAATGCTCCTCTCAGCAGTTTACTTCATCGATCTGCCTGTTCTGCTCCCCACCCTGTGTCTGGTGAATCCTCTCACCACCCCTGCACCTCTGGCCTGTACCCCAGCTCTATATGCATAAGTAAATAAATCTTTTTAAAAAAATACAGTAATCTCAAACACACCACAATGGAGATGAAGTAAAGCAACATGTATTGAAAGCTGTTATTTGCCAGACTCAGGGCTAGTGTTGGATTTACAGCATTCATTCATGCATGCATGCATGCATGCATGCATGCATTCAAAAAGGCTGAAATTAATGCCAGGCTTTTTTTCTGAATCACTGGGGATATAGAAAATGGCAAAGAAAAAGAAGAAAAAAGTCTAATTCACTTTCACTGCTATATAGATAACAAGATAATAAAAATAAACAAACCAGCAAGTTGACTAAATGAGAACACCACCAGAGCTAATTGCTAAGAAAAGAATTTAAGCTGGGTGGTGTAGAGAAGGTAACTAAAAGTCTTCATAAATTTCAGTGGAGAGAGAGATGTAATGATCAAACACTAGCTTCTGGTATTTATTTAGATTCAAATCCCAACTCTGTCACTTGTTAGTTGTGTGATCCCGGGCAAGCTACTGAAACATCTAGTACCTTAATTTCTTTGTGGTAAGTGGGGTAGTAATTAACCCACCTCATAAGGTTGAAGATTGTTCATACACAATCCTAATGAATGTTTCCAGGTACATGTTAAGTACTTTACAAATACTCTTCATTATGCTATACTTCACAATGCTATTAGCATAATGGTGAGGACAGTATAGTGCTGGTGGTAATGCTGGTAGTAATGGTGGTTAACTAAGCTTGGACATGTTTTACAGGAATGTGGCGTGCAAAAATTTCAGGCCAAGAGCACGCCAGACAGTGAACAGTGGATTCTAAGTCCTCAACAAACTGGAAAAAGTTGGCATTTTGAAGGAAGAAAACATAGATTTAGAGTTTCAAATCCTGGTGAGCAAGGGGGTAGATTATGATGTCAGAAAGATATCACATAGGAATACTTAATACACAAAAGGAGTTGGAATTTTATTCTCAATTCTGTAAGAAACCACTGGAGAGCCATAAGAAAGTAACATGATTCATAAAATAACCTTTACAAGAGGCAACATTGCTTCCATTTCACCTGCAAGGTAACAGAGACTTCAGTGCAGTTCAAAAATCAACCCATGCCACACAGCTAGTGACTGAGGGAGCCAAAATATGAACCAAGTCTATCAGGTTCCAGTCCTCTCTATCACAGATTCGAGAGTAGTTCCCTTTCCACTCTAACTGCTCCTCATTAATGAAAGCCACACTCTGCAAACATTTGACTAATCGCAACATGTTAAGCACTTAGCTTTCTGTGTTTTGCTCTCCTTGAGTGTCTGCAGAGGAAAACCAGATGCAGCAGGCCAGGCATTCGTGCATGTGAACTGGATAACACACCAAACTGGCCCTCTCTGAGGATGCCAGGCTTCCAGCAGTATCATGCGTGACTTGATACAACTGATGCTTACAAATCGCCACCCAACTCCTGTGACCTGGCAATCTTTCCTTTCCAACTGGCATGTGTGATTACTGGGGAGAGCATTTCTCCATGTCTATTTTCTTCAGCCAACTTCAAGTAGGAGGAGGGGGAGAAAAGAAACAAGAAGCATAGAAGAGGCTAGAAAATGTTACCACAGTGATTGAGACTGTTGTTCTTGCTCCTAGGCTGTACCATACATTCAAAAGAATATATTGTTTGGTTTGGGTTTTGTCTTATTTTGTTGCAGCACTATAAATAACTGTTATTGGAGATGCTAGGACAATGAGTGAGAATTGTACCAGCCCTTGAAGAGTTGCAATCTTATGAGGCAGCAGTATTTTTCTGTTCTTTTCAATCATCTGTAAACTGGTAAATCCATTTCAAACTTTACAGCAATAATTAATGACAATCAATTTCATGAGACAGTGGTTAATAATGGGAGCCAGTGTTGCTGATGTGCCAGGGACTGTGTTAGACTAGAGCGTTGTAGTCTCACTGACTACAATTCCATATGATGCAAGGTAGTGAAAAGTTCTGAGAGGGTAAGCGTGGGACCCTAAGCATCTGCTGGAAGCTGAATTCTGATCTATCAAACTTCAGTTATCATATGCTGAGCCATTCAAGGCATTAAGAAATTCTGTATTCCTATTCTTATGTTAGGTACTGTAGGGTATTCACAGATGAATGAGTCTCTTCCTCAGGAAATCTCAACAATAGCGAATATTAGCAAGCTAAAAGAGATTCAGCTGTTCTAAGGAAAAGTAACACAAAAGTGGTAAATACCCATCCTTCCTCTGAACCTGTCAGAGGAACAAACAGCTCTCAACAAATAGCGTTAATCAATCACAAGCATCTACTTGGTGGTAACTTTTCAACCCAGCATTCTAATCAATCACTACTATTAATAAAGTAATTCATGTACCGACAAACATTTATCCAACATGTATTGTGGTCTGTGCAGCATTAGAATTAGAGATGAGGCGCAGCAGACCCTGCCTGTCCAGCCCGCTGCTCCCCTCAGCAGTGTGCTTCCTCAGTCTGCCTGTTCTGCTCCCCACTCTGTCTCTGGTGAATCCTCTCACCACCCCTGCATCACTGGCCTATACCCCAGTCCTTTATGCATAAGTAAATAAATATTTTTAAAAAAAAGAATTAGAGATGAAAAGTACACTGGCTTCTGGGTTCCTTCCAAATCGTGTTTTTATTGAGAATTTTCTGATTCTTCTCAAAACCCATTTGCACTATAGGGTTATATCTCATTTAACAAGTATCTTTCACCTGAAAAGTTTCCATTGCTTTTTCTTTTTTGTCCATGGAGTATTGGATGACTGAGTCCTTTGTGCAGGCTGAGGCTGTGACCTGATGGAGCTTTCTACTATAATTTATGCAAAAAGCTCTCTTTTGTTCAAGAGATAGTTTAACATCTCCCAGTGGATGTGATGTGATGGCGAGGTTGGTCTGATGGCTTCCTTTCTCCAGTGGAATGTTAGCAGACACGATATGAATAACAATCTTAAATGCCTGATTTGTTTCACCTTACCCCATAATTCTCCAGTGATTTGTATAGGAAGGACTTGCCTGAGCTAGTTGCTAGTCTGAGGACAATGAAGAAACATGCAGAACCAACTCAAACCCAAATCACAACTTGGAGCCAAGTCTAGTCAATTCTCAGCTGAACTAAGACAATTACAGCCAACCTCCAGACCCATGACCATTAAATATTTCCTTTGTAAAATTATTTGTTGCATGGCAAAATGGAACAATACAGAACTTTCATATTGTCATTGTTTATAACATTTTATATTTCTTTCACTTCCACTTTTAGGCAAGAGCTAATACTTTTCAATTAGGCACCATACCTCATCAAGAAACAAAGTTTCAGCTCTTTGTAAGAACAACTGAGTGTAAGACCCCTCTCAGTTTACAACAAAGTCAGTGGGAGATGTGGACTGTAGTCTGTCCACCAGGTGTACTGACTAGCTAGTTATATACTACTTGTCAACATTGAGTGACTTAAATTCAGAAACAAAAATTACGTGCCACAAAGTTTAAGCTCGGGTAGTCAACTTTATCAGAGTTTGATCAGGCAAAGAATAATTTCTATAGGTATACAGGATAGGAAGAGTTTTACTACAGAAATCAGATTTGCAGAACCATTTGGAAGATAGCAGGAACAAAGGGTATAAAAGTACCTTCCAGAAAATTCAGAAGCGCAGAAATCACAAGGGAGCTATCACCAGTAGTTCAGCCACACACAGCACTCAGGGAAGTGACTGTTACGAGAGAATGTTCCAAAGTCATGAGCAAAACATCACCCTCTTATGTCCAAAGCCCTCAGATGTCACCAGTGGAAAAGTGGCTTCTTTTCTATTTCACCTTACAGTCTCACATTTGCCCTTTTATTCATGGAATGAAGCTAGAAGCCTGCAGACAGAGATTCTAGGATTTTAGTTTCCAGGGTTATCCCTTTAAATAAAGGGGAGAATTTAGCAGGGCTAGGATGAGAATTGACATTAACAATATCTCTCAAACTGAAACCCTTGCCTGGTTCAGGTATTATTTCAAAGTCTAGAGAACTAATGGTTAAAGAAAACAGATACAGCCCTACGATCAGCGAGCACACACACAGCTCAGAGGCAACTTGACTCGAAAGCAGTTGGACTCTGGTATTAAGTGTAATTACACAGTGCTGTGGTATAAGCAAAATATTAGGAACAAAGAATACTTTATCCATCCAAGGGTACAGGCAGAGAGATCAGGAAAATTTCTTCCTCAGACACACACACACACGCACCTGGAAAAACACTGCACATCTTACATACAGAAATCATCATCATGGAGTCCTAAGGGCAAGGGTAAAGGGGGAAGAAGGCAGATCTGGGGTCTGTTAACCACAAATATCTTTGTCATCGAAATTAGCAGCTTCTAACCCAAAATTTATTCTTAGGAGCAATTTTTAAGGCTTCAATTTATATCTTGAAAGTTTGTATTTCCTATAGTATATTATAGGAGTTTGGGGAAGGAGTAATTCCCCCCCCCCCAAGGCTTCAGTTTATGACACCTGATTTCTGACCCGTATTTATGTAACATAGGTGTCCCCTGCTAACCCACAATGTAGGTACTTTAAATTTGGGTTTTGGTTGTGTTTCTTTTAATTTTTGATATGAGCGTTCTCCCCCACACACTATTTTCCTCATGAATTAATTTTAAGCCCTGACACTTTCAAGAGTCCTGAGGTGCTGTATGTTAATAAAAGCATTTCCTAATGAACAGTGGTGGGTAAGCAGTGAATTAATTGGAAACAGCACAGTGCTGTGCTTTAAGAAAATCCCTGCAGTTTTCTACTGTTTTTGTGACTTCCCTGCCAAACAGGATTCTTATGTTCTAAGTTTAAAAAGCAGATTTTACAAAGCCACAAGAGTTCAGTTTCATTTCCAGCCAACCCCCAGGAAGCACAGCAGCCACCATCACTGAAATAGAAGATACAAGGCTTGCATTTACCAGGGTCTTGCGCACAGATGGGGTTAAAAATGTCCATGCTTGCCTGAAATCAATTTACTTGAACTCCCATAGGAACAAAGGAGATCAGCTTTAACATTTACCATGGGGAAAAAAAAAACCTCAGATGGCTTAGGCAAAAGAGGAAATTTATGGTCTTCTGTTGCAAAGAAGCCTAGACATTTGTTTCACGCCTGCCTAGATCTAAGACTCATGCTACATGGGCGGGAAGTCATCTTTCAGCCATGCCACCCCCTGTTGGTTCATCATAAAGCCAGCTCTTCTTAAGCAAAAGGCATGCGGTGGCTCCAGGCTTTCCTTCCACCCATCAGCAACACCGTGCCAAGAGAGTCCTCATTCCCTCCAGTTCCAGCTAAAGCCCTAACCTGGTACACATCAGACAAACAGAGATCCCTGCTCAACTCTACCTGTGTAAAGGAAGGGAGCCATGTGACAGGCGCACTCTTGCTCTCTCATGCCCCTCTTGGGTTAGAACCACAGATGGGGAGACAAACACACATACACCACAAATGACATTTGCTGCAACATTTAAACACTGTAGCCAACTTTTATTTGGAGGCTTATTCTAAGTAATTAAAACTCACAGCACCCTACGAAGCAGTCTCTATAATTATCTGCATTTTATTTTTTGTGTTAGACAAATATTGACTGAACACCTATGAGTTGTCAATCACTATTTTTTTTTTCCACTAAGGTAACATTGGTTTACATACTGCATGCAGCAGGCTAAGGTCACATCTCCTAAGATGTGTTACCACAGTACATCCACCACTAAAGCACCCAAAGACCACAGCACCCCTCTCCCCCTTTATTCCCTCCCCTCCTCTGGTAATCAGATGAGAAAAGCAAGACCTTAGACCCTCACGGTGCTGTCCCCTCTTACAGGTTCTCACTGCTCATTTCCACCTCTCAATCATGTCTGTTTTCAGCAAAGAAAGAGCAACAACTGAATTAAGAACCCAATTTGATGAACTGGCTGCCTCAGGCTAATGCGCATGTTACCCACCCCTTGGAGCTGGGAAATGCAACACATTATCCTGTGTTAAAGAAATGCCTAGTGTCAGCAAGCACAGCATATGGAAAATGTGAACAGTAAAGAGTCTATCCTGAGAGCCTCCACTTTTGATATTGCCCCCCAAAAAGGCAAGCCTGTGTTTTATAGCCTGTAGAATCTGCTTTTTGATTTTTCACTTTTTTTAATTGAGACATTTGAACTGGGTAGTAGAAAACAGAAAAAAAACAAAACATACACATACACAAATCAAGGATTAAAATGCTGCCTGTCACAGAATACATTCAAATCAACACAGGAAACACGTGGTAAAGGTACTCTGGCTTGCAACCAGACATAACTAAAAAGAAACCACAGCACACACAGATAGGGGCTGATGCTCCTGCCCAAGAAGTTAGGAGTTGGGGTACACACTTTATCAGAGATCTTCACATCACAGAAAATGAACCACCTGCATTCTCTGTACATCATTTTAAAAGTTAATAGACTGATTGGAGCATAGCTACTCAGAAGGCCGCCTGCTCTATCCAGGGAGAGAAGCACAAAAGGCAATCATAGTAAGGGAACAGCACATGGAATCATTTCGTGAATGAGAAGAGGAAATTTGGTAGAAAGTCTTCAGATGGATTATAGACCTAAATGTGGAGCCAAATCCCTAATGATGATACAAAAAAAAAAAATGTGTGAATATATTATATCTTTGAGCTTGAAAGACTTAAGACAAAAAAAATATTTTATCAAAGGAAAAGATTTATTATGTGGCTAGATTGAAATTTAAGCTTTGGCATGACAAAACATGCACTAGCCACAATTTAAAGATATTAGGTAGAATGGAAGAACATTTATAATATGGTAATGGGCAGGGATTAATATGTAGGCTACACAAAGGACCCCTATAAATTAATAATCCAATAGAAACCTAATGCAAGAGCAATTATGAATGGTCAATTAAATACAAGGACATTTGATTTTATTTGTGATCAGGGAGATGCAAGTTGAAACCATGATAAAACACTTTCTTCCCACTTATTACACTGGCAATAGGTACTGAAGTGTAATCATGTTACACGTTTGTATGGACTGAAAGAAATGGGTGCCTTTGCGTGTTGCACGTGGGAATGTAAATTTGTACAATGATATCAATGCAGTAGTACTGACTAGAAATTTAAATGCTCATAAACACATCAAAAGAGGATTAGAACTTTAGACTGATCAGAATAGGGTCTAGAATTAAAAAAGTAGTGTATTTGAAAACTAGGGGAAAAGATGTGTGAAATATTTAATACAGCATTACAATAAATTTTAGAGACTAATTACCTTGAAGTAGAAAATCGCTAATCACATCTATACAAAATCCAAATTATGTAGTTGGGGTGAATAAGTCGCCGCCATTATACATTTTGAATGATATATGAAAGGCTCCGATCTCTGCTACCACTCATCAGACCCACCCTAATCCATTCATAGTGGCATAATATACTTAATAAGAATGCATAGATTATTGCTGATTGCAATGATTGAGAAATATAGAGATGTTGCTTGAATGTAGTGGTAGGAAGGTAAGTCTAAAGTAATGTAGAGGAAACCAGAAGGACATAGGAGAAGGAATTAGGGGCAGTGGACAAAGACAATCCTTGCTTTATCTGTTAAGGTATTCATTTTAATAAGGACATTTCATTTATCTCTGAAATAAAATCAGTATTAAAATTGTTTCCATTCAGCCCTCCTGGGTGGAGCAACAGGTTAGAACATAGCATGGCACAGCCACTTCAGGGGGAGTTCGATCCCCAACCCCAAAGGTGACCCACATGGCACAGCAGACCTCTCCTGTCCCACCCGTCGCTCCCCTCAGCAGTGTACTTCATCGATCTGCCTGTTCTGCTCCCCACTCTGTCTCTGGTGAATCATCTCACCATCCCTGCACCTCTGGCCTGTACCTCAGTTCTGTATGCATTAAAAAATAAATCTTTAAAAATATTGTTTCCATTGTTATACATAAGATAAAAAAAAACTTATTGCCATTACAATACAAAACACAACAAAACAAAAACAAACAGACAATTATAAACCAAAGACATCCTACAGGGGAGGGGGAGGAAAAGGAACTGAAGGAAGGGAGGGAGGAATGTGGGAGACTGTGAAGATGATGTGCAGGCGAACTGAATGGCAGGAGGGGGAAGTAAACTGTTTTAAAATGAAAATGTTATCACAGCAATCTTAAAAAAATCTTATGTATAATATTTAATGTTGCAAATATGTATCAAGTTATAAGGCTCATAAATTAAACAGACCTATAGATAAAGTCTTTGACTCAATCTTACTCGTGAATTCAATCATTGTTTAAAATCCTTCAGTTAAATTTTACTGATGCTTGATCTGAGTCCAGCACTGTCTCTGCAGTGCCGCTCCAGGGAATCAGAGCAGGGTGGGGCCTGTTGTCAGGAGGCTTTCATTCTAATGGGAAAGGAGACAACAAATAATCACATCAAGTGATAGATGATGATAAAAGATAAATATTCTTTTTCCAGCTTTTCTAACTAAATTAGTTTTGCTGACTAAATCACATGTTCCTTTCTATGGGACTACCTCTTTATCTCATGCTCAACAAAATTTCTGATAGGGATAATTATCAGGACTACAAAAGCAGTGATAGGAAAAGGTGAGTTCTGCGACACCTGTGATACCAAAACCAGCATGGTCTCAAGAAATGCAAGGGAAAGGTGCCAGGCAGTGCAATGCCCCTGTAAGTGAACTGTTATTTAATAAAACAAAAGCCAGTGTCTCAAAGGAATAAGAATGGCAACACTTATTTTGATCAGCTTCCTTCGTTCTGTTATTGTTGTAAGTGGTGATACTACAGCTGAAAACATACTGTTCTTGACACTTGCTGACTGGAAAGAAAGTTCATCTATTGTTTCTTTTCCAAAGTTCTTTTTATCTTTTAAAAATTAAGGTAGCTCTAGACACAGGTAACTGTGGCTAAGGCCATCTGTGTGACTTTTTGCCTTTAAAGTCAATTTTATGTATTTTCTTCTTTTAAGAGAAATTCTCCTTGAATTTTGACTAGGACACGTTAAAGACTCTTTCTAAGAACTTAGGCACTTTATCATTGGCAAGGACTTACTTCCCCAGCTTTCCATTATAAAAATTTCAAATACACAGAAAAGTAAAATGAATCATGGATTCCACTTCAGTTGAATACTTGTTTACATATTCAAATACCTCATGATAGTTTACTCCTAAATATTATAACATTGTCTCCTGAAAAAATAAGCTACTCTCCCATATATCACTAGTATTTTTATTCTAAGAAAAAACAAGAATATTTAGGAAAATATTCTAAATCTCTACTGTCATCTGATATTCAGCTTATTTTCAATTTCTTGAGTTGCCTGCAATAGTCTTTTATAATTGCCTTTTAAAGAATTGTGTCCTTAGTCTGCATTGACTGCATTTGACCCTCTTTAGCCTACTTGAATGTCGAACAGAGAGAAGAACAAGAATTCACTCTTTATGTAAAGCACAGCTACTTCTCCACTGAAGTTTTGTGAACAGTCACCCCATGGTTCCGAGAATCTCTCTAACTCAAGGGAAACTTAGCAGGTTGTTGGGGAAAACTATAACTATCACTGCAATTGATCCTGGGGCCAAAATTAATAGTTGACTTCTCCTTCCTCTTTGATCCAATAAATCCCTCTCACTCTCAGCTATGAAAATCAGTTGTTAGTGACTTCCTGTAAGTAGAATTTCTATTCAAAGGTTACACAATTCTGTGGTTTTGCCATCTGTTGCTGAATGCCCCTTGTGGTGGCTCTTTCCATACTGAATCCCCAGTAGCAATGAATCTGTTTCCCCACAGATTTCCCAAAAGTGGTGGTGAATAATGGTATCTGTATAATTTCAGTCTGCTTTTCTCTTGTTATAGATGAGATCAATGGTTAAGTCATTTGCATTTCTTTTCCTATGACCACTCTGTTCATATCTTTACCCTACTCTTCTAGGAAGTTGTTGACATTTTTCTATTTTTTAGAAAATGTTTCATTATTAGCAATACTAAAATGATAAAAGTTGAACATCTTTTCTTATATAGATATTTTCTTATATTGACATGAAGAAATTGAGTGAATGAGGCATGCTGCTTTGTGATTTGAGCATAAATGCAGCTCTGTGGGCGGAAGTATTTATATACTGTTAAGAACTTTATCCTTAGCAGAGTCCTCCATGGAAAGAATAGGTCATGGAACGTTGTCCATACTTGAGTATGGATTTCAAAATTCAAGAAAGAGGGCCCTCCCTAGTGGCGCAGCGGGTTAAAACACTGCACTAAGAGGCATAAGCCACTTCCGCATGAGTTCAATCCCCAACTGCCCCGGAGGTGATCCACATGGCGCGGCAGATCTCTCCTGTCCCGCCCACTGCACCCCTCAGCAGGCCCGCTGCTCCCCTCAGCAGTGTCCTTCATTGATCTGCCTGTTCTGCTCCCCGCTCTGTCCCTGGTGAGTCCTCTCACCCTCCGTATCTCGGGCCTGTACCCCAGTTCTGTATGAATACATAAATAAATCTTTAATAAAAAAAATTTCAAGAAAAAGCTTGCAGCCAGAGATGAATCTGAAAACCATCAACAGGGAGCCAGTGTTCCACAGCATGGAACTACAACTACCTAAAAAGCAAGTAGAGGCAGAGTGGTATATATTCTGTAGAAGCAAATGTGCCTATAAATATGTTTTATATCAGTGACACTGAACTGGCCCTACGATATACATCATGGATCTGGATGCTGCCAACTACACCTTACAGAGCAATGAACACCTATTCCGAACTACGGACATGAAACATTTAGCCAATGTTTTATCACAACTCACTGTTTTATCACAACTACTCCTTTGAAAGAAAAGTGAGAAAAACAGGTAGACTACCAAAACATGAGTTATCAAGAGTAGTGTGTCAAAGCATTTCAATGCCTTCAAAACTTCAAAAAGGAAAGCCATGTGAACACTTTCCAGAAACTAAAGTACAGGAAGAATGAACTTTCACAGCATGGTATGGCCTAGGAACCTCTGCGTGTGTGGGTCCCAGCTACCTCTGCTTCATTTCCACACCTACTGAGATGTAAGGTGTCCAGTGTGCAAAAAAAGATTCAGGGAAAGGTAGGGGGAGGATGAGAAACCTGCTAGCAGAGAGTGAGCCAGGTTGCTGGAGTGCTGGAACCAGCTTCTCCCGACAGCTGGAGTTGGTGATTAAGCCTCTCCCAAGTGGACAGTTGTTTACATCAGCCTAATGATCAGAAGTCCATCTCTGAGCAAAGTGGTGTGCATTTCCAATAAGTATTATAAATAGTATATGGCATCTTCAAATACAGCAGTTCCAAGTAAAGATGCAGACTTTCATTCTACCATCAAAATAAGTTCAGGTAGGAAGGGTCAGGGTAGTGTGGAGTAAACAGAAACTACCCCCAAGGCAGGGAAGAGTGGATGGTGTCAAGAATCCTAGATTCTAGTCTCAACTCTGCATGACTTGGCATGGACATGATTGACAAGTTACATGGAACAGCTACATAATTGAATTGTACTAAATATTAAAAGGGAGGGAAGAAACACATTTATCTAGTTCTACTTCCTCAACATACAGACAGGAAAAGCAAGGCTCAGCTCTTTCTGGGTTCTGTTTGGGAGACCAGCCTCCTGCCAACAACATGTATTACAGTCTGTTCTCTGTCATAGTTTCAAAAATAAAGTTGTCCTTGTGTAAGTAGCCTGCAATGCCAGTGATTGGGTGGGTAGGTCCATTTGTATTCCAAATTAAGGCTCAAGCAAATTCATGTGCCTGCAGAACTGAAAGTGTGAGTTATTATTCAGTTTATGAGAAATAAAGGTGATCATTTATCTGACTCACTTGGATCCACCCTAGAGACAAAGGGGGGTGTTCCTGCCAACCCCCCAAAATATTTAATCATGATAAACTGAAAATTCTTGTCAAGATGCAAGCATTAGAAGAACTGATAGAAGTCATCCTACCCACATCCTCATTAGTACCACAGCAGAGAGATCCCCCCTGAGGAAAAATAAAATCCTAGAAAAAGGGATATAAGAGCCAATTTGTTTAATGAATATGTGAGAAAGATCTGGAACAAGAGATCTAAAGGCATACTCAGGATGCCAACCCCACGGAGAGAAGCTATGGATTTAGACAATTTACATCTTCAAACATCATACCCAACTCATGATTTTGTCTAGAAAGATTTTCCTCTCTGGGAATTCAGTCATTCATCTATGATCTGATACTCTTTGCTCTGTGACTCACTACCTATGTCAACCTTGGCACATTATTTCACCTTCCTGAGCATGCATTTCTTCACCTGTAATTGAGTAGTACCCACTACTTATCTGTCCCCAATTGGTAACAGGCACCCTACTAATAACTATAAGAGCTTTCAATTGTTTTAAGTTTTTCTGTATCATTTAAGAGTCTCATCCTACAATGTGGACAAGTGAGTTCCATTAAGTCTTTCATACTTCACAAAAGCCGTTTAAGATATTATTATGCACTGAGAGGTTAAGTAAATTGCTCAAATTCATCCAGCTAATAAGTGAAGAGTATTATTTAAGCATCATTTTAATTTGGGAAACTTCTTCCAAACTATTCTGTGATGTTTTACTTCCTTCACTACATTTTAAGAATGACAAAAATCAATGAAGATGCATCCAGGAAAAAAAAATACCAAATAATAATATGGTAAGCTGCCAATCTAGGGCCAAGTAAACTCCAGAGCAAGGTATTTAACCCCAAAGTGAACTAGATACATAAACCTAGCTCACATTTATAGATTTGCTCTAAGAAGTATTAAAACTGTAGAATGCCTCACGATCAAGCAGCTGCAAATATTTGTGCACACAACAACAACAAAACAAACAAACAAACAAAAACACTCTAACACAAGCAAGTAGAAAATAAACTTCCTTCAAGGGAGAGAAATATGAGTAAGAACTTATCTAATATTGAGAAAGAAGTGTATTCATTTCCTATGGCTGCTGTAACTAAATGATCACCAACCAGGTGACTTAATCTAAAGAAACATACTGTCTCTTGACATCTGAAATCAAGATACCTTGTGGCCTCGGTCTCTCTGGAG
Organism: Condylura cristata; assembly: GCF_000260355.1. Lineage (NCBI taxonomy): Eukaryota > Metazoa > Chordata > Mammalia > Eulipotyphla > Talpidae > Condylura > Condylura cristata. Next base: position 11,347,543 of record NW_004567116.1, on the reverse strand, counting down.
GCTCTAGAAGAGAACCCATTCTTTTTCTCCAGTCCTGGTGGCTCTAATGACCTATGACAACATCACAGCACTCTCTAGAGTCACATGGACTCCTTCTCTTTTGCCTTTTGTCCCAAGAACACTTGGGTCTGCATGTGGGGCGTACCTACCCTACAATAACCTACTCCTCTCCAAACCCTGAACTCAATCATATCTGCAAAGACCATTTTCCCAAATAAGGAAACAAGAGGTTTGATGTGGATTTCTTTGAAGTATAAAATGATTTTTGGCTCAACATAGGCAGTGATGGCTCTTGCTGCAGGTGGACCACACTTTATAAGAAACCCAACATATCTCATTTGTACAAAAAGATGTTCGCTAGACAAAATTAGTCAGTGCCAAGAATCTACTTCAATAATAATAATAATAATAAGCCCTTTCCTACCACTGAACAGTCCAACTTTCCAGGACCCAAATTTCACATGTTTTAGACACTTCTCAACTCCATGGGTAAAATTTTGTAACGTGGGTTTGAAGGCTTGCAGTGAGCAGACTATGCCCTCTGTGCACTCAAGCAGGTGACCTGGACCACAGATGTGCAGGAATGCTTGGGGAATGAAGCCCAGTGCCAATTTGCAGCTTCACGAATGTGCTGCTGATCTCTGGTTGCCTCTGGTCAAAAGAAATGGCAGCATTTTGTCGGTGTTCAGAAACCAATCTACCCCACCCTTTCTTATAATCAAGTCTGCTGTGGACTTTATAAAAAGAGTGAATGCAGGGTAAGCCTCTGACAAAATGCAGAAAGTAAATCTCAAGGCCAGTGGCAGTCACGTTGGGCAGAAATCAGAAGCAATCCACCAACACGAGGCACCCACCAGACAGTGGTTAAGCCCTTTGACAAGCCTGTCTCCAAATAAAATTGGAAGAGGGAGGTGGAAAACAGCATCTTCTCTTGAGGGGAAAGGAACTAAGTACAGTAGCAGATGGAACATGGCCTCACTCTAATCCAGGCGCCATAATTAAATTCCGGCACCTTGCCAACAAAGGAGGATGGTATTCAAAAATAGCAGGTGTCTTCTGGAGATTTTTGCCAGGGAGGCTTTTGTAAGCCACTGGGCTTATAACCTAGGGGATGAAAACATTGGTGAAGCAAGGATCCAGTTTGCTCTTCAGAGGAGACAAGAATGAGCCAGCACGGCTTTATTATATGCCCTGGGGAAGAACTGGCTCCTAAGTAGATATAATTGCCTCTGGGGTCCTTCAGCTGTGCAAGGACTTTGTTGATGAAGTGGCAGTCACAGCAAAGAGCAGTCCTGGCAGCAGAAATAACTGCCACCTGCCTGCATCAATACACCTCCCAGCTAGTGTGCGTCTCAAATCTGCATCAGAGAGGTGACTTCAAAGACAATGTCCATTAACATGGTTTGGCCAAGTCTTCAGCATTTTTAGCATGGTAGTATGATAATTTAGATTTGCATTCTGGAGTCAAAGAGACCTGGAAGTTTGTCCAGCTTTGTAGCTTACTAGTATGTGATCTTAGGGAAGTTACTAAGCCTTTCTAAGCTATAGGGCTTTTTCCTTTGAATAGCGATGATCAAGTTGTTTTGTTTTTTTATATCAGAGCAGTATTGTGAAGAGTAAGTGATCTGTAACAAGACAATTAGCTCACAGCATGGCACATGGTAGAAATGCTCAATCAATGTTAGTCACTATTAAGATAACAATGATAGAATGGATAAAGCAAAGCATGTGGCTATCAGGTGCAAACACTGATGGCCTCACACACAGAAATTCACACAAAAGGAAGCAGCACTTGTTGTCTGTGTCATGGCTTTTATGTTGTGGCCTCGGGATGCTTGCTTCTTTCGTCCTTGCAGATAGCAAAGAATGTGGACAAAGGCCTGTCCTTGTCATGCAGAGCAAGCTGGAACTCAGACAGGAAGTCAACAGTAGCGCAGTGCACATGCCCCCCCCCCCATTCTCTCAGCACTCCACAGTCTGGCTAACATCAGGCACAGGTGGCCACACTCCTAGTGTACTCCGAGAAATGGGCCCCATCCCTGCTGTTTCTCTTTTTATAGAATTTTCAAGGAAGCAGCTTTCCAAGTCTAGAGGGATGGGATCAGCTCAGGTATCTGCTGCTTAGGGGAGTTGCACAGCAGTGCTGGGAACCCCAGAGCACCTGTGGAGGTGAAGCACAGTCACTCCCCAGCTCTCCCAGCTGCCTCACTTCCATGCAACCTTGTGAGAGCCATCCAGTTCAGCCAATGGACAATCCTGCCTGTGTCTTTATTGTCCTGCAAACATGGATTTATCAAGCACCTCTTCTGGCCTTTGGAGAGATCAAGCCACAGACTTGTCAACTAGTTAAGTCTGGTGATGGTGAGGAGCACAGTGAGCTTTGGAATCCAACAGTCACAGAGCCAACCCACAGACGCCTAAGTTAGCTAAGTGGACGTATGCTTAACAAATCAGCCTCTCTAAGTTATCATCTCTGTAAAAGAAGGATTAAAATTGTGCCCCAAGTCATAGGACTGTTTTAACAGTTGCATTAGATAATGTGAGAAAAGCCTTGTACGTGAAAGCAAGTGAAGGAAGCTGGAGTGGCGGGGCTCTGTGCTGAGTGTAAAAGCGCTAAGCCAGATCCCCAACTCAGATTGATTCTTAGCTCACTAGAACATACCTATGTGGGAAAGTCCATTTCCTTCAAATAAAATATTTACAGTTAAAATTGAAGATACAAGATGGACCTCAACTTTTCCCCTGGTCGGAGATTTCTTTTTAATATATTCATTATATCGTCCTTCATTTTTGTACAATGTATGAGTTCCCCGTGAAATTCCCACCACCATTTTAACTGCAGGTAGGGAAATTTCCCACCTGCGATACCACCATTTCTCTGCCTCCCATTCGATATTCCACTCTCTGGAACGCCATCCTACATTGCTCATTCTATCAATAATTCTCTTCTCCTGTTATCCAAGCTCCTTTCACCTAGGTTGTTTCTGACTCTTATTCCATCATTCATTCCTTTAATATTGACTCACACAACTTTGATAAGACTACACCATTATTCTAAGTCTAAAGACACAACAGTAAGTGAGACAGACAAGGCTCTCTGGCCCTCAGATAGTCTACCATCTATTGAGGGGCACAGGTATTTAAACTAATAAAACCAGGACACAGGTAAGAGTAATAGTAAATAGTTCAAAGCAGATGCAAATAACCCCATCAGGGATAAGTGGATAAAGCTGATGGACAAAATCTTCCAAGAGAAAGTAAGATGTAAGCAAGGCCAAAAGGATTTTCTGGAGTTATCCAAAGGAAGAGGAGAGGAAAGTGTTTCGAGCAAAGACAATTCAACTATCATTCTTGATCTCCACTTCAGATCCAACCCGGTTTACAATAGGCTGGCAAGAACTATTTATCACTGCCATTAATCCTCACTAACCACTAGAAAACTTTGAAATGTTAGAGCTAGCATCCTGTTGAAATTTCTGCACCTCTCAAGAGATAAACGCTCTCCAGTCCAACCTCAATTCACTCAGAAAAAGTAAGAAAAAGAAAAATGGGTTGGATTCAGAAAAGCTCAAAAGCTGTCCACCCATGAAGCATGAAGGATACTTGATGAGATTGCTAGAGAAAGCCAACAGAAATGCCAAGCCCCCTCTCTGCCTCCCGTCAAGGCCGGAGCCCAAAACTGCCTTCAAACCCAAACAGAGAATGACCCAGTTGACAAGGTCATGCCATTTCTTTGCCTGTCAAAAAAGTGGACTTTCTCAGTTTCCACTGTGGATGAAAATGTAATATTTCTGTTTGCAATTTCAATTTCACAGCTGACTGGCATCTGCAGAGACAGAGAATTCTAATAAAATTGCAGAAGCATTTAATACAATGACTGGCAGATGGGCAAAGAGTTTGTAGCAACTCCATTTTTCTGATTATGTTAACAAAACATGGCATGTGCTTTTCTAATATACTCGGCCCTGTTTCATTTACAATTTAAATCTGATGACTAAAAACAGTTATTAGGACTTAGGCGGGGGGGGGGGACAATGATGTTTACGAGATGAATGGTTTAATAATATATAGATCCTCCCCCCCCCTTTCCAATCAGACAAATTAGCATTCTGTGCTTTGCACTTAATAAAGTTACACAGAGTGATTTCAAAAAAATTGTCTGAGTGCAACACTGCATCAATAAATTATTTATGCACAGTTGATTTAGAAATTAAGCAACAATGAAGTATTCTTTAACCATTATAGTAAGCCCTTTAAATAAAAAGAGACCCAGTGGGGCATTATAAAACTAAAATCATCACTGAAAGAACAGGATGAAGCTTTGAGTACCAATTGCAGCAAAAGTTGTCACTCAGCTGGTTAAGAAGAAACAATTGGTACCTTCTTCCAGAATAGCCAGCCTGTCAAGACTTTCTACATAACCACTGAGAAGGAAGATGAAAGATAACCAAAAATCCAGCAGTGAAGGGAATTTGGTTTCAGCTCTCCTCTGTGACTAGGAGAATTTGGGGCCTGAGTTTCAACATTTGCAAACTAGAAAGTGTTAGCTGGCTCCCAAGTGCTTGAGCTAGAAGCTATTCTCTATGGACCATGTGCAGAGATTTGCCACTGTTTCTTCTCAATACAGATTCCTGAGGTTCCTGAGCTCTTTACCACCAGAGCTTGAATCAGTGGATCTGGATAGGTCCCAAGAATCAAATTTTCAAAGTTCCCTGGGTTTGGATGCTATATTGGCCTAAATTATCTCTAGGTCTAACATGTGACCATCTAAGCACAGAAAGAGAAATCCAAGGCACAGACTGGCATCTGACTGAAAACGGCAAAAACACTTACTTTAAACTAACTGACTTTGTAACCATAGCTAGATGTTCTAAGACAAGAAATATTGCTTTCAGCCATTTTCAGGTGAACTTGGGAATCCCTGGTGTCTTCAGACCCAGGTGTGCAGCTGCTCAGAGACTATCTGTACCCCTAGTAGGCTAAGCTGAGCAGAGGAGAACCTGAATTAAAAGTCAAGTGCTACTGGATCAAGAGATCAGGGAGAGAGCACAGCTCACGTGGAACAAAGGCTGCTTTTCTCAGGACCAAGATAATGACTGGAAGTCACAGCAGGCTGTGAAGAAAAGTGAAAAGTGCTTTGAGAAAAATGGTTCCTTCTCCTACACCACTGCACTATGAGCTTCTCCTGGACGTTAAAGCAACTCACGCCAGAATGTCCTCAAGTTGTGCTCAGTCAGTTGCCTACTTATTAATTTTTAAGAAACTTTAAAATGCAACTATTCTCAAAGGTAATGTGAGCTGCCATCCAAACTCCTCACCCGGATAACCAGGTAGAAGCAATCTAAAAGAGAAGGCTTTGGGAAAGAGGGAGGGACAAAGGAAGAGAGGAAGGAAATGGGGAAGAGGTGTGCGAGAGAGAAATGACAAGGGGAACATAACCACAGAGGGCTGAACAGCCAGAGAAACAAGGTCCACCTCACAGGATTTCCGGAGAACAACCTTACCTATCCGTAAGGTGAGAAAAATAGCAAGCCTTCCCAATCCTCGGAAGGCCTGCAAGGTGACAGTTGATGTTGTCAGCGTGATTCCCAGTACCATAGAGAAATTAGCTGCGTAGATCCACTGTGATGACCTCTAGCCTAGGGCAGTTTGAATGCCAAGTTTAGCTGATGATTGGCAGGAGAGCATTCAAAGGATGTCATTTCCGTCATTTTGTTACCTGACCTGCTGCCAGTGAGTCTTCCTAGCCTGTTTCCAGTCTCATTAGTTGCCATGGATGCATCTCCTTATCTAAATGACATTTCAGTCAACATCTGCCCTATCACCTCCTAGAGAGGAGTGTGAGCTCTCCACAGAGAACTCTGGAAACATCTCAGCTTGTTTCTTCTCATTATCATCATCATCATTATAATATTGTTATTGTTTCATTATATAGTTTTCAGCACATATGAAGTCTACTTCTCCTGGTAAAGATCTATATAACATAAGATGAGTGAGTAATTTAAACTGGACTTGGAAAAATGTCCAACTACTGGAGCTAAATGCAGAGCACAAGCACATGGCCTACTCCGAAACAATGAACGCTCTGTGCCTGTATATGTCACTGGTTCATCAGGAGGACAAATAGGAGCTTGTATCAGGTACCATATTGGACCCATCATGTTCCTACATATAAGCCTCTGACCCTAACGAAGGTTCTATTATCCCAGTTACACAGGTGAGGACAGCATGCACAGAGCTCAGTGTGGCCAAGTATGATGGACACTACACCTGCAGAAACGTGTCATGAGGGCCCGGGTTGTTCTAGAAACTTTCCATGAATCAACTCAGTTCCCCAACATATGACATGGGTGTAATCATCCCATCATGGTACACTGGCAAATGACATAACAGCAGTGACAGCAGTTGACAGAAATGGAGTTCAATGCAGCCAGACTCCAGGTAGGGCCTGAATTTCTGTATGCTTCACACATTTCACTTCAAGTCAACTGCTTTCAATTTGATCGGTGTCTAAATTCACAGCAAAGACCTGGACTCAAGTTTATCTAAGACATGATTCCCATGCTTAGGAATCATCTAAAGTAAGCACTTAAAATTATGGATGCTTATGAATTAGTTGACAATGATTTAAGATTTGATATTCAGTCCTTTCTATGCTTTATACTTAAAAACATACTGCAGTTATGAAACTGCAGTCTCACATACCTGTGGATTTCCAGGTAGAGGTACTTAGGTTATGATAACTTAGAATTAGTTGTCAGGAGTATACCAGAGGAGAGGAGAATGGAAGAGAAAGAAAGAGGAAAAAGCAAAGGAGGAGAAAAAGACTTTTATTGAGTACCTATTACGTACTGGAGTCCTAGTGGAAAGTCTACATATGTTATTGCGCTTTACCCTCGAAACAACCTGTGAGGATGCATTAATAGCCCTGAGTATCTCACTAGCATGCAGAATAAATCAAAAGCAAACTAGTGTCTATCCAACCTCAAGTCCAAGCTCTTTCCATTGCCCTCATGCTTCCTCCTCCCAGTCAAGCTCTTCGATTTCAATTCCATTGAGAGAAAAAGAATTGCTTAATCTCTCTTATCTCTACTTCCCCTTATATAAAACAGGGATAACAGTAATAGTCTGCAAAGAATTGTTCTGAAGATTCAGTGAGATCGTATTTTTAAAGCGCTTAGAAATATCCTTGGGCACTCAGAAAGCACCCAGTTCTGACTAATGATGGAGCAATGATGAGAGAAAGAAGAGGTGCCACACACGGCGCCAGGTGCAGTGCTAAGAGAACACAAAACTGAGGCCTACAACCTTCTCTGAGCATCTCGGAGCCCAGTGCTTCTCCTCTGTCATGTGCAGGGCATTGTCTAGGGAGCTTGTAAAAATGCAGATTCTTCCCCAGTAAGTCTCAGGAAGCATCTGAGAGGCTATGTGTCTAACAAAATCCTGGCTGATGTTTTGGCCACAGACCACACTCTGAGTAGTCAGGATGTAAAGAACTGCTCTCCCACTTCCTAGTCTCTAAATCTCCCCTCCCAAGTACTTGAGATAATGAAAACAAGCCAGGGAAAATAAATCATCTTCAACTACCAATTGTCAAATAAATTAAAGTCTCAAGCACTGAGACTATAAAAGCTACTGAAAGCAGCTTCTCCAGGCTCCTGGGACTGGAAATCCATTCTGCACATTCTCTTGGCAGTCAGCTAATCACCCAGAAGAGGGAACGCCTCCATTTTCTTTTCCCTCCTCCTGAATCAAAGGCAGTAAGGAGAAATCTGTTGTCTGATTCCAGATCCAATTTGAAGACGAAGTCCATCTCCGATCTCCAATTTATTCAAAGAGGAAGGCCTAGTTTCCTTTTGCTTGTTAGGATATTTATAATCTTTCTTCCCTCAATGTGTTGCTTCTTTCTCCCTCTAGCTGATTTTTTCCCACCAGCAACACTCCAAATTAATTTGCACTGTTATGAAGACAGATGCTTCAAAATTCATTTGTTATTAAGTGGTCACGGAAAATGGCAGGGATTCTGATAAGTAATGGAAATTATATCATATAACAATCAACCAGACCCTCTACACTCATGCCCCTCAGGATCTTGGGATAATATCAATTAGGGCAAATTAGGACAAAGAAAGTTGGGTTGGATGATATATTATTTTTTCCAAGAAATATGATTGGCCCCATGGTGAGTTCAGACAACGGGAGTCAAGAAATGTCTTCAGTCTGACTCTGAGAAAAGCTCTCACAAGTATTTTATGAGCTCTGAAATTATAACTCACCAGGTGGTTCTTTCTAACTTCTACCTCTTTTCAAGCACAACAGAAAGACCACCCACATCCAAAGGGCAGTGGCGTGAAGAAGCTGTGTGCAGGGAGTTGGTTCCTCTGGCTCTGACCTCGGCAATGATGGACCCCATCTTTTCCTGGTGCTGGTGGGAGTTTATAACCCTCATCCCCCTGAGTTACAGTGAAGAAACCAGAAATTAAATGCTGGATCTTGCCCAGTTTTCAGATAAATAACATCTTTTGCAGGGCCGCTCTTGTTCAAAGCATAGGGAAAGGTACATTTGCTATTTGGGTTCTGACCACCAATGTGACCTTGGATAAATCATAGCTTCTCGTCACCTCCATTTACTTATTCATGAACTAGGGTTAATAACAGTATCAACCTCTAAGGTTACCATTGTGCAACCATCCCAGGCCAGGTAGGTTCATTGTTCATTCAAACAGATGGAAAGAGAATTTTGGAGCCTTTGGTATCTCTAGCATGCCTTTAGTGCTGATCAGCAGACTGGACACACAGTCAGGGAGGCAGGCACCAGCAAATGAGCTCAGTCCAAACAAGTTTCCCCTTTATCCCTGGCTTCTCAGCCTAGGTGTCTGTGTCCATCTATGAACGCGCATCATTCTTTCTAGCAGGGAAGCATGCTTGACCTAACCCGAGTCCAGGACAACATACTGGGGTGAGGTTTCCCAATTTGTTTGTGCACACTCCCAGAGGTTTCTGTACCTAAGAATCACTGCTATGGGGGCCCCCTAGTAGCACAAGGGATTAAATCTCAGCACTATGAAGCTATCTGCAGCCACTGCAGTAAGAGTTCGACCCCCAGCCAGGGAGCTGACCCACATGGCATGACAGACCGCTCCTGTCTTATCCACTATTCCCCTCAGCAGTGTATTTCAGACAATCCCCCTGTTCTGCTCTTCACTCTGTCTCTGGTGAATCCTCTCAAAACACGCCCCTACACACACAAACACACACACACACACACACACACACTCCTCTGGCCTATACCCTAGTTCTTGTATACATAAATAAATAAATTTCTAAAAAACAATCACTTCTATATGATAAGCTGCTATATTCCTCAGTGTGGGGGGTGGGGAGGTGATTTTTGGAGTAGACATCAAAAGACGCTGATAAGGGAAGCAAAGATGTGCATGGCAAGCTGACGATCTGGAAAGACAGTGTGTAAGAAGGGCGACGCAGCAAGAGGGGAGAGAATGAAGTCACTGGTCTCCAGGGCTGCCTTACTGTTCCCACTTCCCAGTTTTGGTTCCAGTTCAGTAGTATGCCCACAATAAATAGCTTTTCTTGAGATATTTGAAAGGGCTTCTATTCCCACACCCATAGGATTCATTCCGTGGCAACAATGAGGGGTGCTCACTGAGGGGGTGAGCAAGGAGGGAGGCAGCTTCACCAGGCAGTCAGTTCAACTCCGGGTCCTGGGTGACAAAGAAGAATTGGCCTGGAATCACTCTTTGCCTCACAAGTTCCCCTTTGTGCCCCATAACCAAAGAAAGGCCTGGAAGAGGGAAAGATCAACAGCAAGTACTGGCCAGATGGTGGAAAACGTGAAGAAATTTGGAAAATGGCTCAGCAGCTCAGTTCCTGTGCGGCCAACCTCCCCTCCCCAGACAGCACACCTGCTCTGCTTGAGATTTGCGGACAAAGGACACAAAATGGAAGCGAAGGGCATCTGTAGGATAAAGCCATGCAAACCGTGTCCTCATCTCGAAGAAAGGGGATGTGCCAAAGTGATGGAAAAGGACATCTTTGACAATAAAACAGACCCACCCTACCGTTAGTGGAAAGAAAGATACTGCTGATAGCCAAACTCTTCCCTCACACTGGTTAGAGGAGACCACCCCAACAAAAGCACAAATCATCACGGATTAATAAAGACTCACGCTAGGAGCAGTGCGTCTACACCGGGTCATGCCTTAGACAATGGTTTGGCACCATCTGGGTCCTCAAACATGAGGAACACAACCGCAATGAAGTTGGCTCCCGACAGTCAGTCAGGCTTCAGCAAAGGGCTAGCTTGCTGGTATGGAAGCGCCACCTACCCTACCGTCAGTCATCAACCTGTATTCTGTGTCAGTCTACTTCACAGGTGTTCACCCCTGCAAGACCGTTCTTGCAAAAGGCTGCTGGGATAAATGGATACTGTTCCCTTTTCTCACCTGGCCAAGGCAACACCACGGAAGTGTGAAAGGAGACATATACCAACTACAAGACTCTCGGAATTATTTTAGATCATTCTCAACTTTGCAAATGTATTAAGTGTACCAATAAAATTGATATTTTCAATCAAATTTTATTGGTTTGTTATTAGTTTACAGTGCTGTGGAATTTGGGAGCACAGCTTCACGCCTCCATGTGCGCATGCATCCTTCACCCTCCACCGAAGTGCCAGTGCCCACTTACTGTCCCTTCTTCCTAAGCCCCCTTCCGTCCCTCTGAGAGCCACCTTATTTTTCATAGGATCTAGAGTTACTTCTATTGTGTTTTGCTTGGTTTTCTTTGGTTAAATCCCACCAAAGAATGAAATCATCCTGTCTTTAACTTTCTGACTTCTTTCACTTAACATAATCACCGCAGGATCCATCCATATTGTTGTAAAGGCACTATTTCATCTTCTCTAATAGCTGGGTTTCCTATTGACTATATATACCACAATTTCTTTATCCAGTCATCTGTCAGTAGACATTTAGGTTAATTCTATGCTTTGTCTATTATAAAGAATGCATTTATGTCACAGGGGTGCAGAAACCTTTTCATATTAGCGCTTTCACATTCTTTTGATACATAGCTAGAATTGGTATCACGGGGTCACATGGTACTTCCATTTTTAGTTTAAGGAATCTCCACACCATTTTCCATGAAGGCTGTACCAATTTACATGGAATTAGACGTGAAATGGAGAACTTCATAAGTGCATTTATTTTGAGTGATGCATGCCTGAAGCTTATATGATACTGTAATGCAATGTTGCTTCAGTAGCATACATGTACTTTTCATTCAGTCTGACAAATATTCACGGAGCTCCCCCTAAGTGGCAGAGGTCATGCCAAGGGCTAATGATTTCACTGGTCTCTCTCTGTTTGGGAAACAGACAATTAGGCAAACGATAAAGGGAAGGGCAGGTGAAAGAATAATGCGTTAAGAAATCAAATGTCATTTAAGAAACCAAAATATCAACGCAAATCAAAACGTCAACATATATGGCCTTTTACGATACACCAAAACAGTTCTGGTAAGATATTTGCTAAATCAGTAGTGACTGAATTTTTTTGTAAAGGAAAAGAGAGTAAATATTTTTAGTTCTGTGGCTCACACAGCTGCAATTAGAGTGTGAACGCATACATAAAACAAATGAGCACCCACAGTTGTGTTCCAATAAAACTTTAATTTACAAAGGTGGCAGTAGTCCTGATTCGGCCTCAGGTTGTATTTTGCCAATTCTCATTCTAAATTATAAAAAGTACGTTGAGGCACAAAACAGAGATGACTTTAAAAGAACCTTTTATCCCCCATACTTCTATCTTGTTGGAGAATTTTGTCAGTCACTGAGTCCTTGATCCCTTCACACAGTATCTGGCATATGTAGTCACAAATAAAGACTTGTTAACACATCAGTAATGGGTAAGTTCAGTTTTTTGAAAATAACACTTCAACTTATTAAACAAGCATTAAATATAATCAAGAGCTTCTTCTCAAGAAACAATTACCCAAGTTTACTAAAACCACCATTGCATATAGTGATACTGAGGCAGAAAGCAGGTATGCCTAATACATGCACAAGCAGCACAAAAATCGCCAGACTACTTAACCAGGGTCTGAGCCACTGATCAATCAGCTCAAGTGGGAGGCTCAGGAGTGTCTGGGTTCAAGCTGTGCCTCAGCAAGGCAGGCTCTGCAAACCCTCCCCCCTGACCCTATGCGAGGCCACACTCGGGCACATGCCAGCAGCCTAGTCCTCCAGCTCCCCACTGAGTGCCATGCCGTCCAGATTCAATCTTGGATCCAGCAAGAGAGAGAGATCTGCAGTCCTCCTGCTAAAATGGGGTTTTGCAAACAGTGAGAGAAATTACAGGTGCGCGCTCTTCCCTACAAACTGATGTCTGTGGACAATTACTCCTCTGTAGCAAACAAAGTGTCAGTCACTTCTCTAAAGAAAGCAGCCTGCAACAAAGACAAAACTGCTCCTCTTTCCTGGAAGCACACACCACACACTGCTCCTGCAGGTGGTCATTCAAACAACAAGGGAGAAAAATCCTGCCTCTGTAACGTTCAGCTACCTTCAAAACAAAGTACAAGTGCAATCCAGCTTTGCCACTGCAGCTTATTTTTAAAACACTAAAATAGATTAACTTATTAAATACAAATACTGTTTAACAGTGTATTAGTAGTCACCCTGAGACTTAGATGTTCACAAGCAAAAATCCTTTTTGACCTTTGCTAGTTCTCATCATATGTACTAACTCTAGAAGAAAACATGTCACTTTCCTTTGAGGACTTATATATGTGGAACTCTGGCTCCACTAGCTGGTAGTAATTTAAACTAATGAAAGTGAAATGGTAGCAGGGGAAATGCAACTAAGAAAAGGCAAACATGGAGAAGTACAACCCTAGAACCAAATTCTGCCTACTTTGAGCCTGTGCTTAGGAGAAACTGTATATAAAGAGTTTGTGTGACTTCAGTCTTAAACCCTAGAGAGTTCTGTGAAAAGCCCAACGCCCACCAATGTTGAGAGGGCCCCTTCCTTCCTGCAGAAGGTCCCCAGGCACTCTCGCTCCCTCTTGCTTTCCTTAGTGACCTCTCCCAGCTGTTCCCTATGATATTTTAGGGATTTCTGTTTTGTCAAATAATCTCTAGGTCCTTCTGCCATCTGCCAGCTTATCTTCTCTTAGCTGTACAGTCGAAGAACAGTATCTGGCAGTCAGAACCCATTATAAGCCCTAGTGACATTTACACCGATTCATAGTTAATCTCCTTAGAGACTCGGGGAAGCCTTGAGAGCTGCATCTGGGAAAAATGAAATTTTGTGTCAAACTCTGGAATGTCCTCCTTGGTCCTGAGACATGTTAAGGGAAAGTGATAGAGCAAGTGCAGAGCCAGAAAGAAACAAGTGAACATCATCCTCACCTTCCAGAGAACATCAGTCCCAGGAAAGAAGAGGTTCAACATGCTCTCCATTTAAAATGGATCTTGACCTGGGTCTTAATTTTTTTCTAAAGTGTCACCTCCATGAGCAGGAGTAATAAATACAAATTTAAAAGAGTTTACTCATTCAAGCCCCCGGCAGTAATTTTCCTGTATATTCAGGGTTGTTGTCATTTTGGCTGAAGGCCCCCATAGACTCACCAAATTAACAATAGTGAATTTTTTCCCTTGTCACTGCTATCGTTTAACAGGCATGGACCACAGAAATGATGGCATTGGTATTACTATCCTCCCATCAGCTACTACGCAGAACACTGAATGTAGTAGGTACTCTAAATGTTTGACGAGTGAATGCATGAAATAATAAATGGCAATTCGAGTTAGCCTACCCTGGAGGACATTGAAACACAATCCCTCTCTTAGCGAAGGCTTCTTTCATGCCTTAATTATTTATCCCTCTCTCAATGTAATTATGGAACATGTATTTATTTCTCACATGCCTATTATAACTTCACATTACTAAAGTTCAGACGGATTGTTGACTTTCCTTAGAAAAGCCACACCCTATGCTGGGAATATTCTCACAGGATTCCAACACTGCCCCTTACCTTGGCCTGTCACATACTAGCAAACAGCCAGGAAGAGCACACACAGTATATACTGGAAATAACCACCTATTTCTGTCATGGTTTTCTGGGTTCCCAAACAGAGAGATATTCTAAGCAGCTGGACCCTAAAGAAGTCCTCAGACCACCTTTCCCTGAGCTCAGTCTCGGCCACTGGACAGGAATTCCTAGATTCCACCAACTCCTAGATTCCACCAACTCTCTTTCCTTTCCCTAATCACCTGAACTTTAAGAAATTTCAGTTTTATTATAAAACTAGACCTCTACTGGTATGGGCTGAAGTGTATTCCCAAAAAGTAGTGTGCTTAAGTACTAACCTCCAGTACCTCAGAAAGTGACCTGACTTGGATAGTGGGTCTTCACGGAGGAGATCATGTCAAAATGAATAGTTAGGTAGGCCCTCCTCCATCTGATCCAACACTCCTGATAGGGAGGGAATTTGGACACATATAAACATTAAAAAAAAAAAAAAAACCTACCATGAGAGCATGAAGATGGCAATCTAGAAGCCAAGAAAAAGTTTACAGTAAATGCTTCCCTTGCCACCCAAGGAAGAAATCAACCTGCCAGGGCTTTGGTTTCAGACCTCCAGACAGAAATGAGACAACAAATTTCTGTGGTAAATTGTGGTACTTTGTTTTGCAAGTCCTCGGATACTGACAGTGCCCCAACCTACCACCTCTGGAGCCCATGTCTGTGTGTGTGGACACTAACACCAGCTAAGCGTAGGTGACGCGGTGACTGAGGACAGAGCAGGAGTGAAAGATAAGGCTCAAAGCTGGCTTCTACCACTCACTACATGCGTGACTTGAACTGCATTATGTACTATCTGAGCCTGTTTTATCATCTCTTAATAATGACGGTACCTGAATAATACCTCAGAGTCTCACTGAGAGTATTATATGCACTAAACCAGTTCAGCATCTTACACACAGTAAGAAGTCGGTCAATATTATCACTGGTTTTGGCGGTGGTGGCATTTAATGGTGGTACCAATTGGTGTGCACTTAATGTGATATATCTTAAAGGAAAACAGGGTCTTGATCTAAACCTTGACCTGGGGTGAAACTTGAGCTTCATTTGCAATAGCTTGGTGATTTGGGACAATTCGCTTTACCTCTCTAAACTTCAGTAAATTGGAGATAATGTAAAAATTGGAGGTAATCATATCTCTCAGAATTACTGTGCAGATTAGATGAGAAAATTAATAGAAAGCATTTAGCACCATGCCTGGCTCAGAGTGAAGCCCCGATGAATGGCCATTTTTAAATACAGATAATCTGATTCCTCATCTCACTCCTACTCCACTTGATTTTTTTCAACCACATTCTTTCCCCAAGCTTCCAAAAGGCACATAATATTGCTAGACAAAAAGCCTGAAGATATCTCAGCAACACCTGTTCTTCTTTATCAACGAGCCCTAGTGTGGGTCACACCATTAAAATGCAGTAGTGCCCCCCACGAGAAGGCAGGCTCAACCACAGAGGGCAGCTCATTTCTGAGCCCACATGTTCTCCAGCCAAAGCGAGCCATGCATCCCTCCCGCACGCTGAGCTGCATTTCAAGGTCATTTCCTGGGACAGGAATTTGTCCCTCAGCAGTCACAGAGCTGACATTTCTTCCCTGGACCTGCAAGGCCCCTGAAGTGTGCTCAGTGAAATGTTCCTGCCTTCAAAGACTGTGCTGCAGGTATGTGCCCCTCCCTGCTGCATGCCTGCGGCTCAGGAAAGCATGCACTCTTCTTAATGCTTCATAAAAGCCTCCTGCCTTTAAAAACATACATAAAGGCATCAAGAAGGCTTCATAAGGAATTAAAAATCAGATTCTATCTTTCAAGCCTTTTGGAAAACTTGAAAAACTTGTCAAATATTGTATCCGTGACTGTGAGCCTTTGCCTTTCTTCTCCACATAAATGCAAATGCTGGCGCCAAACAAAGCCAAGGGTGTATACAAAGCACGGTTAACTCTGCTTATTCTAATACTTGTAACCTTCTATCCTGAATCATTTTTTTTTTCTAGCAGGAACTAAATATTCCTTTAAATTGTCCTTCAAAACTACCATTATAAATGCTCTCCCCAAAACTTGGGGTGTTTCTCTTTTTTACCTGATAGGGGAAACTAATGTTCAGTGTCCATTTCACAGCTTACTGGTGCTGGGTACTGTCCTCCTGCCATTCAATCCATTCAATGCTTCTTCCTACCAGGCTCCCACGCACTTGATTGTCACCCTCAAGACTTTCCGCACAGATTCAATTTACAAGGAGTATTTAGAGAGTGACTCAAGAGCACAATAACCCCTTAGGAACTTATACCTGAAGATAAAATATGAAGGAAAATGACTTCTTAATGCCAAGATGAAGGCAGACAGGAATGAGGTTGAGGGACAAGGCCCAGCATGAATTAAGCTTCAAGAACACAAATCCCGCTAGTAAGCAGCAGGAGGATGAGGATCGCCTCTGGTCCACACAGTGCTTAGTTCCCGTGTCAGGCGTGGTGCTGACCCAGGCACTGGGAGAATCTTGTCGACAACTGATATTTATTGATTCGCTCTTATATAAGACATATTATCTTATTATCTTCCAAAACTATGTACCAGGGTATTGTCTCATACAATTTTCTCTCTCTCTGGACACCAGTACTCTTTAGTACTTAAATTCCATGCTCTACATTACACACTAGGATATGTAATGCCTCATTTAACAGTCACACTACAACTTGGCAAGGTATAATATTCCACTGGTAAAGAAAAGGTGTTCTCAGTCACCTGGCAGTGGGAAGCAGGGCTTAACATTTGGGTCTCTCAGACCTGTGAGACCCCAATGTGCATGTCATCTCCCCCACCCTGGATTTCCCCAGGGGAGCTGGCAGCCTTCACACAAGCCCACATATCAAGGCTACACAGTCAAATTAGCTCAAAGATCTTTAGTTTCCTTTACTACAGATTTCCTCCTAACCTCTCCACGACAATGTAAACTATAAATCTCCACAAGGTTGCTAAGAATATGTGACATTCTCCAAACTCATTCGCATAAAAGCCTTTTGCTCATGGACAATCTCATGGCACCATTGTTTCAGAGAGAAACTTTAAAAAATAGTATAATAGTTTATTTTTACATCATTTTGTGCCTTTTTATATCTCAGTTGTAATCCCCGTGAGCTTCCCATCACCAAATCACCTGTGTCATCACCATAGTCCAGTGTATTTCTTTCCCCCCGCTGTTTAGAGAGAAACTTTTAATAGTGTTCTGCATCACCCTATATCGAACAAACACCTGTTCAACTGAAACTCTCAGGTGTTTGGTCTCAGAGAAGAAACTGATTATCATACCACATGGACATGTTCCTCTCCACCTCATTAATAAGCCCCGAAGCCCCTTCCCAAGATTGAATAATAGAAATCTTATTCTGTGGGAACTATTTAGTGAAATTCTAATTTTACTGACATCATGTGAACCGCTAGCTTCATTAGTCCATTTATATGCTCAAAGCCAGCTAAATTTTGAAGCTCCAGAAATGCAATGGAGTACAAAGGTAGACGAGAGGACATTTCACTAACTGCACTATTTTTTAAATTTCTCTCCTTTCTCTTATTCCAAATATATCCCATTTGACTTCTCTTGAGGTTCCATATTATTTCTTTTTCTGTTAGTCAAAAAAATTGGATATTTAATCAGATTCCCAGGTGTCTGAATAGCAATAATAGCCTTCAAATTTAGTGGAAGTTGGAGACTGAGGGATACTGAAACTGAGAATCAGCTCTCCTCTAAAACTGCCAACCTATAATGTGTACTCCATCATTTTACTGACCTGCTTGAGGGACTCCCAGACTCCCACCTCTTTGCTCATTCCTTTTTGGTCATGCCTGCTGCCCCATTCCACTCCTGGGGCTTTCTCATCACCCCCAGCACTGAGCCTGCCCACCCAGGATAGCTTCACCCTGTATGTACCTGTAAGGAAAGGTAACTTGTGCTAACTTGGCTTCAGGAAGTGACCCTCCAGCCAGTGGGATATTTAAGCAAGTTATTGGGCCTGGCAACTAAGAGGTGTCCTGCCTCAGAGCAGTGTGGCAGTGGCGACCTGGTCCCTGAAGCCTTATATTGCCCCTTGAAGTTATCTCTGTTATGACACTTCATAATGTTCACTCCCTCAAACACAAAAGAGGTACTCTGTCTGAAAGTCAGCTGCTTAAATATCAGACACTGTTACTTGGGCTCACCTGTCCCTCTTAAATGTGCTCCTTCCTCAATCCTGACACCTTTCTCCTCCACAGTTAGAGCACCACTGTGGCTCCAGACCTTTGCAGCTTGGGGTGACCTACAGGACAAGCCCCCCACCGAGTCTCCCAACAGGCCACACTCCCCCATCACTGACAACAGTTCCTCTGTTAGTTAAAGCGTTAGAAAGGCATGCTATGGGGCCCTTCCTGGTGGCGCAAAAGGTTAAAGCACAGCACTACAAATCTGGTCACGGGCAAAGCTGGCCCACATGGCATGGCAGACCTCTCTTGTCTCTCCTGCTGGTCCTGCCAGCAGTGTATTTCATTGATCTGCCTGTTCTTCTCCCCATTCTGTCTCTGGTGAATCCTCTCACCACCCCTGCACCTCTGGCCTATACCCCAGTTCTATATGCATGAATTTTAAAAAATCTTAAAGAAGATAAAAGAAAGGCAGACTATGCAATAGCCTACATAAAGCCATTGAAAGCAGTTTTTGACCTCTGGCACTCAAGCTCAGCTGGTTGAATTTAGCCCTCACCCATGCCCTGGTCCTTAGCAAGGAAAAGTGAACCAACACCCACATGGAAATGAAAGAACTTTATGAGAGTAACAGGTAGTGATGAGAGTGAAGACATCATTGTAGTCCTGAAAATGAATGGGAACCTGATGTTACAAATGCACCAGTTTCTTCATTTTCTAGAAGGAGGATCAGATGAAAAATAGAATTTCTGGCTGTTTACATGACATACAAGCCCACCCAATTCAGAATTTGCACTCTTCACATTCATAAGGCTTAAAGGAGAAATCAAGCACCATGTACTCAAATTCAGCAGTTACTTCTTGCTGGAATTTGTGAAGATTGATTTATCCTTCATTAGATTTACTTGTACAGAATTATGATGAAGAAAAAGCCATAGCAGACAGCCTGGTAAGTAATATTCTGAAAATTTATAATGGGCTCTTGGCCATTTCCAAAGCTTATGAAGAACAAGATGAAGAAACTCAAGAGAATGTGTTCTCATCTGACCAAGCAACCCAGTCCATTCATCCTATGGGTCACAAATGACACGGGGGACCTTGTGCAGCTACTCAAACTCTGGCTGGGCGACACCCCACCTTGACCAGCACAGCAAGACTAGAAGACAAGTTGACACAGAAAGAAACAAAACTAGGAGGCAACTTAAAATTCCTTTTTCAGGGAGGTAAGGTAGAGACTCCATCAGTGGTGAAGGAGGCTCAAATGAAAGTAATCCAGACTGTGCCATGAGCTGTGACACAGTGGAGCAGCTGGGACAGGGACAGGGTGTGCACCCCAGGGAGCAGGGACAAGGCCACCAGAGTTCAGGGGGTTTGGGGGATGCTACTTCTGACGGCATAGGCTTATTTATGATGATTCTATTCGATACTGGAATAGGGAAAGCAAAGAATGTCAGCATGACCTTTGAAAGCAGTGTGCCCAGAGTGAGGAGTCAGCATTGTTTGGGGGACATGAGCCCACCACCTGACACAGAAAAGACACTTATGACATCTGCAGTGGGGACACTTTCCTGGTTCCAATTGTTTCTCAATCGGGCAAGTAAGTGAACTTACAGCACCTGAGATTGGAAGTCGGGGGAGACTTTCTCATTTCAACTGATTGTTCAGATCAATAAATGGGTTTGGGCTTGGGCACCCCGTTCCTAACTGACTGTCTGTACCCATTTCCTAGCTTTCTCCTTCGTTCCCTTCAGAGTAGAGACCCTACCTGCTTCCAAGGCCCTCATTGGTTGGGGAGATAGCCACTGAGGGCTGTGGCTATCTGCTTGACAGCAACATCAGCTCAATTGTTTCCCAGACTTACTGTCTGGGAATCTTTTTGTCACTCCAGTACTGTATTACTGCCACTCTGTGGGAAGACATCCAGCAGTCAGCAAGTGACCGATCTCCTAATGGTGTTTAAGGGGTGAGTCGTTTGCTATTAGAGAATGTCTTTCCTTCCATGTGGCTGCATGTGCGTGAAGGACTAGATAAGCATTGCAACAGAGTATGGGGACATTGGCTGGCTTCCTCGTGCTAAGGACCGGGGTGAGGGCTATATGTTCAGCCAGCTGGGCACAAATGCCAGAGGTCGAAACCATGCTTTCAATGGCTTTATCTAAGCTGACTGCTGCATAGCTTACCTTTCTAATTCCTTAACGCACAAAGGAGCTGCTGTCCATGAGAGGGGCCGGTCAGGAGAGTCGGTGGGCTTGTCCTGCAGGTCACCCCTAGCTGCACAGTCTGGAGCACTCTTTGGCCACAGTCAGGCTACAACACCAGTGTCAGGATTGAGGGAGGAGCACGTTTAAGAATGACAGGGAAGCCCTCAAGTCAGTGTCTGATATGGAGATTTTTAATTTAAAAATATACCACATCTACTTTTTGTGGGACTTTCTTTCTGCAGCCTTTTGCTAAGAACAAGGTATTTCCTTACTCCTTATTCAACTGCACACCTACTTTCTGTGGGACTTTCTTCCTGCAGACTTTTGCTAAGAACAAGGTATTTCCTTATTTCTTATTCAACTGAGACAGGCGTAAGTTTTCAAGTTGCTGCACTTCTATGACTGTTATTACTCCTACTTTTAACTTGCTTTTCTCTTTTCTGGTCTTATGCCTTTCTTTAAATCATACGATCTCTGAGTCAGAAGAGGCTTTAGATTTCATGCATTACAACCTTCAGCTCTGTTATGTTTAAATGTAGACAAAAAGCAGAAAATCTCAACTCAGAAATCTAAAATCAGGTACCACTCGAGTGACAAATCATGCCAGCTTTTACTGGAAGATGATATGCTTATTTGTTTACATATCACAGATGGCTGCTTTCACACTATATTGACAAAATTGACCTACAAGCCTTAAGTATTTATAATGTGGTCCTTTATAGAAAAGTCTCCTAGTTCTTGGTCTCAACAACAACAAAGCAATTTATTATTTCATGATGCCAGAAGCCGAAAAATGGGCAACTTCAAGATTGGTTGATCTGGCAGTTTAGTATCATGAAGAATCTGGGTCTTTTCAAATATCCACCACGCCACCCTCATGATAGCATCAGCTTAATCCCTGACCCAGCTTCTCTCAACTACCCTCATAATTGCAAGGTAACTGCAGTGGTTTCAGACATCACGTCCTGACCCAGACATTATCCACCAAAAGAAGACTTATTTTTTCAATAAGTCTTTCCAATAAGATTTACTTAAGTAGTAGGGATGTCTTTCTCTCCTGTGGGTGGGGGGAGTTTCCAAATTTCATCATCAACCATCACATGTTCATGCCTAAAACAGTCATTCTCAAGAGAATGAAATTTATCTGGCTTATTCTATTCAATTTACAAATGAACTAGAGTAGCTTGTACTCCAATAAGTAAAAGTATATCTCTTTAAAAACTAGGCTTGGTTTTGCATAACATAGTACTAAACTTACAGTAACATAATTTTCATGCTATAAGAAGTGCACATAATTTTCATGTTCTTTCACGCTACAAGTGTAGAGCAAATTCATGTTATAAAAAGTGCAGAGGTGATCCAAGACTAGTTCAAAGGCCAACAGAAATGTCTGCATTTCTCTTTGTATTTACCTGACCATTGTTCAAGACAGTTATGTCTCCAGACATCACATACAGAATTTATGGAGAAAGAAAAAAGGATAAAAAAGACCAAATAAACATATTCCTCTTTTATGAGTCTTTCTAGAAAGTCATATATAACAATCTTTTTCTTCTCATCAGAATTGTGGCACATGATCATTCCAATCATAGGTGAAAAAAAAAAAACATACTCAATGGTGAAAAATTGAAAACACATCCTCTAATATTAGGAACAAAGGATGTCCACTTATATAGCTCTTATTCAATACAGCACTGTAAGTCCTAGTGAGAACAACTAAGCAACCCAAAGAAATGAAAGGCATCCGAATTGGAAAGGAGGGAGCAAATGTGTCATTATGAACAGATGATGTAATTTGTTTTGAGAAAACCCCAAATAATGAAAAAAGATGTTGGAACTAATTTAGTAAAACTGCAGAATATAAAATCAATATAGAGGATAGGCTGCATTCTACACCCTAATAATGAAACATCTGAAAAAGAAATTCACAACATCAAAAATAACCCAAAAAAGGAATAAATTTAACCAAGAAAATAAAAGAACTGCATAATGAAAACTACAAGACTTTGAAGAAGTCAAAAAAGACAAACGAAAAGATGCCTGTGTTCATGGATCAAAAAAGCCACTACAGATTCAGTGAAATCCATACCAAATTCCAAAAGCATTCTTCATGGAAACAGAAAAAAGAATACTAAAGTTTTCATGGAACCACAAAAGATCTTGAAAGACCAAAGAAAGCAATTCTATGAAAAAACACAACGAGGGCATTACACTTCCTGTCTGCAACTATAACCAAAGCTATGGTAATTAAAACAAGATGTTGTCAACATTTTTAAAAGACCCATATCCAATGGAACAGAATAAAGTCTATAATCAAATTTCCTAATATATGGACAATTAGTATTTGGTAAGGGAGCCAAGAACACCTAGTAGAGAAAGAATAGTTTCTTTAACAAATGGTGCTGGGAAAATTGGACAAACACACACAGAAAAAATGTAATTGGACCCAATATTACACCACTCACAAAAATTAACTCAAAATGGATTACTGAATTACACATAAAAACTCATACCATGATACTCCTAGGAGAGAATGTAGGGGAGAAGCTCCATAACACTAATCTCAGCAATGAATTTTCACATACAACACCGAGAGAGGAAATCAATAAGTAGAACTACATCAAACTTAAAAGCATCTGAATAGCAAAGAAACTTTTTTTTAAGTCAAGCTACAGAAAAGAGGATATATTTGCAATATTAGATGTGGAGTTAATATCTAAAAATATATACAAAAATCATACAAATTAATACTAAAATCTTTTATTTAAAGCAGGAAGTAGAACTACATAGACACTGTTTTAAAGACATCCAGACAGCCAACAGGTACGTGAAATGGTGCTTACCTCATTATTCATCAAGGAAATATAAAGCAAAACTATAGTAAGATATCCCTCACATTTGTTACAATGGTTAGCATCAGGAAGTACTGGCAAAGACATGGAAAAAGGGGACCTTGGATACTGTTGGGGTAATGTAAATTAGTTCAGTCACAATATAAACAATATAGAGGTTTTTCAAAAACTAAAAACAGAACTAACATAAGATCTGGCAATTTCACTTCTGAGTTTCTATACAAAAACTGGATATGTAAGTGATATATTCACACCCTATTTATGTGCAATAAACCACTTAAGTGTCTATTAGTGGATGAAGGATAGAGGACATGATATGTGGAATACTATTCAATCATGAAAAAGAATGAAATGTTGCCATTTGTGACAAGATGACTGAACCTTGATAACCTTAGGCTAAGTGTATATGTAAGTCAGAGACTTACAAATATTTTATATCAGTCATATGGAATCTAAAAAGACAAGTTCATTTTAAAAAAAAAAGAGTAAAATGGCTTCCAGAGTGTCCGGGGGAGGGGGGGGTGTAAAGAAAAGAAGAGAGATAGCTTAAAAATACAGACTTGTAACTAGTAGACAAATAATTCTTAGAGATCTAATGCAAAATAAATACAGACAATACTATACCATAGTCACCAAACTAGATCTTAATTATTCCCATGACACACAAAATAATTATATTATGTGACAGAGGTATTAACTATTGCGACAATGGCAATTCTATTATAATAATAAATGTATCATATCAATACATTGTACACCTTAAATTTATACAGTGTGAGATGTCAATTACACTACCATTTTCAGAATAAACAGAGGCTGGAAAAAATGGTTAGCTGAGCTTCTTTTACTTCTCACAGTCAAATTACATTTTGTGAGTAAAAATTTATATTGGGTCAGCAACCAGAAAGGGGAAATAAGGAGTAGGCAGGTAATCAATGATATTTACTACATATCCTGTGAAAAAGACCTCTACAGCATCTCTGATCATCTTATTTCACTACTATTCATCTTATTTGTCCAGTATAGACACAAAAAGAAACTGTAAACTTCTCTTTTACTTCCTTTTATTTTGACAGAGTCTATATTAACTGCATGAGGGAATTAATGTCCCCTGTCCTCTGTACCCTTTGATTTAAGAACAATGCAAAAACAATAAATAATAATTTGACTATGTCCTTTCTTTTGGATTCCTCATTTGATCCATCTCCTGGACACGCTCTTTCTTAATTAACATTTGATATGAAAGGTGATGTAGAAACAGCAGTGTCACACAAACAACTGAAAACATTTCCTTTATGGCATATTTCACCCCTGAATTTCAATCCATGCCCCTGGAGATAATGTTTAAAAAATCATTTCAATTTCATTCATTCCATCTGACAGGTTAGTGTTGAGATGGTTCTTTAAATATTTAATAAATGCTTGAGACATTTCCCTTTATTATAATTCTATGGTCAGAATGCCCTGGCTTTTTCATCAATTCCAGGGTCTGGAACAAACACAGGCAGTTAATTTCCAGGCAAACGCTAAGTCACATGATGTCTATTCCAATTTCCCAAAGGTCAAATGAGGCACGCAGTTGAAGGGCATGTGCTCACTCTTCTCACCCTTCCACCAGTCATACTTCCTTTGCTTCCCATCTGTCTCCACCACCCCCCACCTCTACCTCCCCACCCCCCAATCAAATCAAGTCAGATTTCCCTTAATCATCAGGGAGACAAAAAGGTATAGCTTTGGAACATCAGGCCACAATTTCACACTCCATTTGCACAAAAACTCAGAAGACCACTAATGTGCTGTTTGCTTTTTAGCAAGCATCTCGGCAGTCGTCACAGAAATGTGTTTTGGCGCGCCTCCCAGAGCATGGGAGCAATTTCTGAGCGCTTGTCTTGAAGAGCCTACATACAACATTGGGATGTCCACCCTCAGAAAACTGGACATGGCCCAGAGACATTTGTGAACAGACCAGGAGAACTTTGATCTCAGAGGAAGGTGAAAGTAGATGTCACCTTTCATTTATTTCAATCCTGCTGCCCCTCCACTACTCCAGGTCCACTTGCCAAGCACTTGCAGGATCAAGTTCACCAACCCTCATCTAAATCACTACACGGAATAAAATCTTGTGTTTGAACCTGTGAGAATGCCCCGAGTTTCAACCTGTTTTTCTTTGCACACTATAGTTGTCAGCTTGGAATGAAAATTGTCTCTGCTTTTCTCTCTTCCCACATCTCTTAATCAGCAAACAAACTTCTCTGATATTTGCCACAAGAAATATTCATGACAGCAAGAGAAGCCAAGGCCAACTGATCACCTCTGTCTTATAATCTGCCCCTCTCATCACCAAAATGCCAGTACTTCCTGCACCACAGTCTTCCTGGCTTCTGGGCCCTTCTTCTTTTCAAATCACTAAGAAGTAATTCATAAGCGGTTTGTTCCATTTTTATCTCCTATTAAATATCAACTAAGTGCCAGACACCATAAATAAGGGAGAATTCCTTTAAGGGGGGGTCTCCAGGGTAACGAAGAAATAAGGACAGACATAATAGATATTAGAGTGGTAGAGTACAGTGGACATTATATGTGTGTGTGTGTATTTTTATATATATTATATGTATATATACATATATACTTGTGTATATATTACCTATATATAGTGGAGATTATATAATATATACAGTGGAGATTATATATATGACATATTACAGTAGAGATTATATATGTATATATAGGAGCACAGAGAAGGGACATTTAACAAAACCAAAGAAATTAGATGCTCCTGGGCAAGAATACATTATAAGTTATATATGGGAGAACAGGTAAGATCATTTTTAGTAGAGTGAAAAAGGAATAGCGCAGAGGAAGTCATAGGAGCAAGGGTTTAGAAGTATTAACCTAAGGGGAGGGGAAGAACAGGCAGTACTGCATATCAAGAGTGAACATGTGAGGCCAGGAGTGAAAAGAGATGAAGCAAGAGAGACACGCTGGGGCCAGGTCACAGAAGGCCTTGCATATCAGGCCAAGGAACATAGATTTTATTCCACACCAGGGAGCAACTCAAGGGGGGTTAGCAGGGGAGCTGTATGACAAGATTTATGCTTTGGAGAGGTCACACGGGTACCCGAACAGAGGATAAATTTAAGAAGGAAAAGAAGTCAGTGGCAGTAGAGCAGAAAGGAGGTTATGAGGGCAATCATCATGGAGACCAAGGGAGGGAACAGCACCAAGAATAGACATGGGAGGAAAAACTGGCAGGATTTGGTGATTATCTGGGTCTATGGAGTGAAAAAGAGGTAAGTGAGTAAGATGACTCCCACATTTGTGACTTCAGTGACTCTAGATGCAATTTAGAGGAGAATACACTTGTGCATACTGATTTCTACAAGATGTGCAGGGACAACTCAGTGACTATGTCCAGAGGACAACTGGCTATTGACACATGGACTAAGGGATGGAGTTAGGGCAGAAGGCAAAAATGTGTGAATCCCTATCCCACCAGAGTTATTAAAACCATGAAACAAGAAAGGGGTTGTTTCACAAACTGTGTAGCACAAAAATATGAATAGAAACAGAAGGGGAGGTGTGGAAAAGACCCTGTTAAAGGGGAAAGCAAATAAGAGCAGCCCATGAGAAGCAGGGAGGAAGGACAGACAGAGGGAGATAATCAGGAGAGAATGACAGAAGCCAAAGAAGTTGCAGGAAGAAGAACGAATTTTGGAGAAAATAACTGAAATATTCGACGAACACCACACAATTGGGGAAAGTACTTAATATGAAAAACAGTCTAAACAATGAATGTTTTTAAAAGCAGAACTTGGAAGAGACAGAGGCAATGAGGTAATGTTTTAGAAGGACAGAACTGATAATCTTCAAAAGGTGAAAGGTATTTCTTTCCCTGTCATACAAGAATATGTATTTTTAAAGAAAATGTATGGTAGGACAGAAATGACAACTGAAAATGGTATACATGCTAACAGAAATGTTAAGTGTATGCAAAAGATGTGATTAAAAGATGGAGTAAATAAATAAACCCCTCAGCCAGTAGAAAAAACAAGTGTGAAAAGT
Organism: Condylura cristata; assembly: GCF_000260355.1. Lineage (NCBI taxonomy): Eukaryota > Metazoa > Chordata > Mammalia > Eulipotyphla > Talpidae > Condylura > Condylura cristata. Next base: position 11,320,160 of record NW_004567116.1, on the reverse strand, counting down.
TTCAGACATAGAGGATGAGAAAAACAAAAATAGATCACCAATGAAATACTACAAGAAAACTTTTTAGAATTGAAAAACATGGTTTCAAGCATGAGCCCAACACAAGGGACAAACAGTAGCCACATTAAAGCATACCACTGTGAAATTTTGGTATATTAGAAGAGATTTTCAAAAACTTCCAAGGAGATACAATAGGTCATCTATTTTAATCATGTATTCCAAAAATATTTATTGAGGGCATATTATATATACAACTAGAGAGCAATATTAGAATAATAATGGTTGCCTATAACAGATAAAACTTCCAGTAATTTAATAAAATTATTTCTCAAACACAAAATCCAAATAAATGTGGACTCTTGGTTTGGTGGTCATTCTCAGGCTTCTTCCATCTGCTCTATCTCAGTCCTCTGCATTCAGAGAATAAAAAGAAAGCAGGGGCAGTCATATAAGGAAAATTTCTGAAGGCCACCTGAATGAAGGAGGCAGACCACTTCTGTTTACAGCCACCTCTGACTACAAGCAAGGCTGAGATAAGTAGCCTAGCTGTGCACTCAGGAAGAAAAGGAATGGATTTAGGGTATGTTCTAGGTCTCTCTGACTACCAAACACCCATTTTATTTTATTCTACATATATCACATAGTCCCTTCCCAACAGATAAAACCTCAAGTCCCATTCAGTCTCTTGATCATTTCAAGTCCAGACACACCATGCCATTGGATGTAGTTCTTCTATTCCCCACCTATCAGAGAGAAAAAATGAAACTGCCTTTCCACAAGCCCCAGCCAATAATCACTAGAGAAGTAGGGAATATCCACAATTAAAATTCTCACTCAAGGGCTTTCCATGGTGGCACAAGTTAGGACTCAGCACTGCAAGCTGGCTGCAGCCACTTCAGTGAGAGTTCGATCCCCTGCCCTGGAGCACAGCAGACCTCTCCTGTCTTGCCCTCTGCTCCCCTCAGCAGTGTACTTCATTAATCTGTCTGTTCTGCTCCCCATTCTGTCTCTGGTGAATCCTTTCACCGCCCCTGCACCTCTGGCCTGTACCCCAGTTCTGTATGCATAAATAATCTTTTTTTTTTAATTCTCACTCAAAAAATGAAGACTAGAAATCACTGAAATCCTGAAAGAAAAATCCTAAAAGAAATGCTGATTCTTTCTGGATAGCACCTTTTCACACTTTGTCACAGCCAGTAACAACCAATATACACTATCACATCTTTCCTGGAACTACAACTACAAGTTCATTAGCAACAAGCTGCCTACACACACACACACACACACACACACACACACACACACACACACATGTTTTAACCAGAAGTTTTCCCTTTGTTACATGGAAACCATCATTCCTGCCTGACATCAACCGCCTTACTGCCTTCTGGTCTGTTACATGGAGCAGGAAGAACAATGCCTAAAAGATCAGTAAGTGGACAACTCTATTCAGGACACCAGAAAACATCTACCAGAGCTGATAAAGCCTGAGGCGAGCCAAAAAACACCAAGAGGGAAGAAAGGCAGACCCCACCCCAACTTAGAGGAAGACCAAAATAGACTGTGTGAGCAAGAAGTGGCAAAGGGGGTGAGGTACACCCCTTCCCAACCTGCTGAAGGGCCTTGGCAGCACAGTAAAAGGTAGAGAGATTTAGAAAGTGCTGTCAGAGATATCAATCTGCACACTGTGAGGAGCACCTGTCCACTACACCCCAGGAAGAAACAGAGTGAGTGCAGTGAGTGCAGTGTCCTGCACCATGAAGGCAGGACGTCTTCACCTTGCCTGGCAGTTTCCCTGTACTCTGCCCATCTGGCTTCTCCCTGAGTGTACTTTCATTCTATCCTAAATATATTCTGCTTTTGCTTCTGCTAGGGAAGTGGCTCTGAATTCTTTTGCACCACAAAGACCAAAGAACCTCAAAGCCTAAAAACACCACCCAGAAGTCCCACATGTTATAGGGGTCTATTACGGTAGCACCTGCTCCAGACACCAATTTCTATATTAGTTAAGGTAAAGGCACATTTCATTGAAACTACCTTTAACACCAAATCCAAACAGCTCACTAGCTTAATATAATCAAGGCCCAAACTAATGTTCTTGCTGGATGGGCCCCTAATAGTCAAGGGCCATGCTCCTCCCACTCATGGCCCCTTTGCTGGTGCCCTCTGCATCTAGCCAGCAGATGGGGGAAAGGGTTAAAGAGCAAGGGTAGGAGATATTTATATGCTAGGCCTGGGAATGGTACATGGCATCTCAAAAATACCTTCACGGAGACCTCAGTCAAGTGACTGCACTCAAAAAAAAAAGGAGGCTAGAAAGTGAAGCCTAATTGTGCCCCATGGATAAAGAGGAAGTGGTTCCAAGAGCAGCCTAATCTCTGACGCAGAAATAATCAGCATATAAATGGATATTTAAAACCAAAAGATGTGATGAGATCATGGGGGGAATAAATGCAGATTAAGAAGACTTCTGAGGACTGAACCCAGGGGCACTCCAGAATTTAAAGGTCAGGAAAGTAAGGGATTCTTCAAATGAGACCTACGAGAAATAAAAGTGACAGGAAGAAAACCAGGATTTTAGTATCAAAGTAAAGACAGTATTTCAAGGAAAACAGACATCAACATTTATAAAACGGTATTGACAGCTCAGGCAGAATGAAGATGGAAACTGAACATTGACTAGAGCAACATGGAAATCACCCTGCATTTGGCAAAAGCACATCCATGGAGTGGAAGGAAATGAAAACCTGACAGAGCACAGTGGCCCTTTAGGACAGTGAGATGGATTTGTCTTCTTTTAGCTTGCTATTTTACTAAGGTATTAGCATTTTTGAATATTGATGCAACAATTAATGCACAAAAATGAATTAACCCAAGATGATGTTGCTAAGAAGTGTCAGCAAGATTCAAACTTAGGAGTCCGCCTCAGAGCCTGTGCTATTAGTCATCACCCCATCAGAACAGGTGTAATAAACACCTGCCCACCTACAGCATATGCACACCACTTTGGATACATGAGTGTTGCAACAAAATGTTGTTTGAAAGACATTGAAAAGTCATTAGCCTTTTTATTATCACTAAGCTCAAAAGGAATTGTCCATCTCCTCCTCCTACCAGTCAGAATAATATTGAAATTTATGAAACCTGAAGGGAGAGAAAGATAATGGAGGGAGAACACATTTAGCAACAGAACAACTATTAGTACAATCAGACTTCAAAATGCTTTGGACAAACCATAATTTATGGTAAAATTGACCCCCAAAAACCTAGAAACTAATGATACTCGTGCATTAATAACAATTGGATAGACATTCACTTGAGCTTTCTTCTCCAGTTTTCTCATTATAAAGACCTTGAGCCAGCTACAAAGATATTTGATCACTTTTGTTATTCTGCCTATGCTAGACAGCTGATATTCAGCCTACAACAGTGTCTCCAAAGAAGAAGAAATCAAAGAATTTCTATAATGATATATAAGAAGCTAACTCCTTCCACCAATCTGAGTTTCTCTAGATTCTTTACCTGGCTAACTTCCCGAGAATGGAAAGTTAACATTTGTCCAGGAGACTCCATCTTCTTCCTCCATAACTTTAGCATTTAAACCTTTTTGTTTTGTGATGCTTTCTTGGTCACTTTGCGGTCATTTACTCATGTACTAGCGCTATCCTGGTTTACAGTAACCTAGTAAAGAAGCTGAGGAACAGTTGCTATCAAGGACAAATTAAAGAATCTATTTGTGCTGTCTTGTAACCTTTTCTGCATTATAGACAATGTTTTAGATATCCTTTTTACAGTAAGCATCACCTTCCCCAGACTTCAACAAAGTTTTCTTGAAGTTTCTCATGGCATTTCTATGACCAAAGAGCTGTACAGAATTACTGGGAAGATATGCTAGGAGGTCAAAGAAAGAGCCACAGGTGCAACTCTATGGAGGAAATATCATAGTAGTAGCAAGTAATACTTTCTGTTCTCTAAATTAACATCTGACAACTTAGACTAGATGCATAACTTCATATTGAGACACAAAATAAATAGATCAAATGATACACTAGCACAATTCCTAAATGACATAATATCCAACAAGCTAAGGACAGAAAGAACAAATTTACACCTGAAACCATGTAATTGTATCTACTGAAAATACAAACATTATTCTAGAAATGCAAATCAAACCACAATTTGTGACATTTCCCTTATATGAAAGATTAATATTCATGGGACTATGGTACATGGTGAAGCCATGGTGGTAATTTTATGGGGACCATAGCTGAAATGAGAAAGCACACATTGTACAAAAACAAAAAAATTATGTAAAAATATACAAAATAAAAAATGAATTATTTTTTAAAAGGAAAGATTAATATTCAAGAAAGCAACTTAATTTCTTGTGGCTTTTTTTTGAATAATAGCTGTTTTTATATCATTTTGTGCATTTTTCTATCTAAGTTGTAATCCCATTGAGCTTCCAATCACCAAATCGCCCATGTGCCATCACCATAGTCTAGTGCACTTCCCTCCCCACACTGGTCTTAATCCCATTCCCCATTCCACCCCCATAAAATGTCTCTGGTATATAGCTGTTCATTATTATATTATTTTCTCACCTGGTCTGTTATATTCCTGCTATGAGTGAAACCATCTGGTATTTTTCCTTTTCTTTCTGGCTTATTTCACTAAGCATGATCTTTTCCATGTTGCTGCAAAAGGCATGTGTTTATTTTTTTGGTTGCTGAGTAATATTCCATTGTGTGCCTGTACCACATCTTTTTAATCCAGTCATCCACTTTTGGGCATTTGAACTGTTTCCATGTCTTTCCAATTGTAAATAAAGCAGCAATAAACATGGGGGTGCAGGTGTCCTTTTGAATAAGTGTTTTTGTGTCCTTTGGGTAAATACCTCGGAGTGGGATTTCTGAGTCATATGGAAGCTCCATGTTTAGCAGTTTGAGGAACCTCCAAACAGTTTTCCATAGTGGTTGTACCAGCTTGCATTCCCACCAGCAGTGCAGGAGAGTTCCTTTTTCTCCACATCCTTGCCAACATTTGTTGTTTCTAGTTGTTTTAAGATGTGCCATTTTCACTGGGGTGAGGTGGTATCTCCTTGTGGTTTTAATTTGTGTCCCCCTTATTACAAGAGATGGCAAGCAACTAAATTTCTAACCCTGAATTCAAAAATCTAAAAACTCAAACTTGCAGAGTTCAAGAACCCTGGGCCCTTTGAGGCCAGAACACAATGGAGAATAGTTTGAAATTCATAAGTCCCCTCACTACATCATGAATTCTCCAAGGGTGGCTGATCAAACCTAGTTTCTCCTGTCAAATTCAAACCCAAGAACAAAAAGCAAGCATAGCCAGGAGCTGTCCACATGCAAGTGCTGATTCAGTTCTCTTTTACTTCTCTTATTTTATCAACGTAGAATTTGACTCCCTCATCATATATAACACTTAATTCCTGATATGTGTTAAATATTACATTATTTCCATAGATAAAATAAATGTTAGGTTTCCTCAATCACATATTCTCAGAAGGTCTTCCTGGAATGGGTTTGAGATTATAAACTACCTTGATGCCCTATGACATAAAGTAACAAACATTTACTTCTTGGTCACAGATCTTCCACAGTTGTCTGAGGTCAGGTAAAGCCTTTAATGTTGGCTCAACCCTGCATCATATATATCCTCTACTGCCTCGGACCAGTGGCTTAAGTGGATTACAGGAGAACAAGAGAAAATACGGCATCCATACACATTTACAACCTTTGCTTACATCTTATCTGTCCACAGTTGGCTAGAGAAGTTTTATTTCCAAGCTCAAATTCAGTGTGGACAAAGTAGGTTATAGAAATAACAGAATAAATGTCATAATTTCTGTCTCAAGAACTCATTTTTTGTATATGTATTTAAAAGATAATGTTACAACTGCTAAATAAGAACCCAGCTAAAACATTAAGTGTGGGGTGGGTACGGAGGGAAATTGTTTTTGAACTGAAAGAATCAACAAAGGCTTTACATTTAGGTGTCTGTGAGGAATTTGAAGACAAATATGAATTTTGAAGGAAAGGGATAAAGCAACAATGTGGAAGTACAAAAGAAAATGGCCTCTTCAACAAAGGGCAGTGTTATAGTAAATGGGAATTCATTATTTGCAAGGGAGACTGAGGATAAAATCAGCCCATGAAAGTCAAGTAAAGGTATGAGAATCCTTATTATGGACCCATACTAACACGTTCAGAATTTATCCTACTGGCAATAAAGAGACTAGCCAGCTTCCAAGGAACAAAAGATACCATTGACATCACCAAAACTTTATTTTGAAAAGATGTCCAGTGGCAGGATGGATGGTAGGCTGAAGGCATAAGGGAGATACTGATACTATTCATTAAGGAGTTATTGCAGTGTCTCAGGTAGAATGATCAAGACCTGAATTGGCACAGTGCCAGAAGCAAGGAGAGTCAATTTGAAAAACATTTTGATTATGAAATCAGACAGTTGGTAGATGACAAAGAGGGAAAAGAAGAAAGGGCCTGAGTTAAGTGTTTTCCAAGCTCACAAAGAGTTAAAGGGTCAAACTGTTTCTTCTGCTTCCCGAGGACTCAGTACTATCATTCCTCCTTTCCCCCTCTCCACAAAAGACAATAAATTGTGCTTCTTAGCCTAATTGAAACTCCTGGGGCAGCAGGACAGAGAGGAGTTGAAGCAAAGGAAGCATCATTTGATGAATAAAGATTGATATATTTCTTTCCATAATCAGAGAGACACAGGTGAATAGATTGAACAGGTTCTTTATCGAGTGTCTTTAATCACCTAACTCAGATCAATACTCCTTTAGGAGAACATAAATTAATTCTCCAAACAAACGGCTAATACCTGAGAAGAGATGCCTGCAGTGTTTACACACTCCAGCTCCCCGGTGAAGAGAAGATGATAAAAGAATAGCAACACTGCACCCAGAGACAGTGCCTGGCCTTGGGAGAGCACAGGGGCAGGAAGTAAAACTCCTAACCTGACACTTTATCAACTATTTCAGCATCTTTTGAATTGACATTTGTGGACAGTGACCTAAACATGATACAACCCCCAACCCCAGGCCACCACCACACACACACACGTCTTAAGTATTCAGTGGTGGGTAAGATGACTCATATCTCTACTGAGTCCTTTCATCTTTCCATATCCACTAGGGTGGAGGAAGAACTAATGTGAGGGAAAGAGCTTGGAGTAGCTCCAAGAAATCCAACTTCCCACCCAAGCCCAGTAAAAAGATCAGTGATGATCTGTGTTTCAAATCTGATATACCAACCATATGACCTTGAACACGCCTGTTTACCTCTCCTGAGTCTCCATTTCTGTAGGTAGAAATGAAAATCAATACCTATGTCTCTGCTGATAGTTCTGGGATAAGATAATCCCTAAGATCTACAATATTTGGTGCACTTAAAAATGCACCCTCCCTTGTATAATATAATATTTTGCTAAACTGCGACTGATTTACTTAAAGCACTGTCAAATAAAACTGCTTGCAAAACTTCCACAAGTTGAAAATATACAGAAACAATTTGTGGTTTGTGCAATAAGAGCTATCATTTTTCTCCTGCTATTTCCTCTGACAGGAAGAACAAGACCAAAATGCTAAAGATCACCTATCCCTGCTGAGAACAAGGTCAAGGGTTAACACAAAACTTTTAAAATGATCCCAGTTGTTGTTCTAAGTAATGGTAGCTGTTATCAGTATTATTAATAAGGGCTATTCCACCAAACTGGTGGATGTGTCCTGCTTAAATGTGAGGCAAAGAGGTCAAGGCATGAAGGATGAGACTAGGTTTCCTTTTCAGAATGACCTCAAGGCAGTTTCTGAGAGCTTCAACCAACAATGGAAGCAGGCACATGGTTTCTTCTCCCTTCGGGCTCCTTCCTCCAGAATAGACATCATTTTTGCAGCTGCAATACACTCTTAAGTTTTAGAATTAATATGCAAATTCCCTAATTACATGGCTAAGAATTTTATAGGTCTCACCTGGAGTGGTAAATGATTTCCTAGGTCCCTGCCTTCCTCAATAGGGGGTCTGAAATCCTCAACTTCAGGACTGTCATAGAAACCATTAGTGTCACTAAATTAACCAGCCCTCAGAATTAGCCAAGAGAAAGGGTATATTGATCTGACTTAGCAATGTGAGAGCAGAAGCACTGTCTTTTATGATTAACCTTTTCAGAATCCTCTTAGGCAAATCATACTTCTCAGCAGATGGAAGGATTACTGAGTAATAATTAAAATGTCCATAGCACCAGAGAGTCTTCATGCCATTATCTCCTTATAATAATCAAATGACTTATACCTTCAACTCTGAGCTTCTTTTAAGAGTTTCTCAGGGCAAGACACATAATGTAAAATAATAGTACCTATTTCTTAGGAAACTCAGTACTTAACAGATAAATTATTAGCATTTCTATATCCTGTTAAAAATAACAAAGTGTTTCTCATATACATTATTTTACTAAGATGTTCACAACTAAAAGAAATGTGCTGTACTTTTATCTCTGATTACAAGTGAGAACACTAAGACCAATAGAAGTAAAACAATTTGCCAAAGTCTCATATCTAATAATGACCCAAATGAAGGAGCAATTATTTCTACAAAGATGGAAGGGAAATAAGAAAAATTAGTAAGATCTACAGAGAAAGATTATTGGGTTTTAGAGGATAAATGAAAACCTAATGGATCAATAAGTAACTGCAAAAAAAAAAAAAACAAACATATGTATTAATATACACGGACTCACAGTCAGGACTATGCTTCAATTGTCCTGGGGTCTTTCAGAACTTTATTTCTTACTCTGTCCCAGCCAAACCACTTACACCAAGAACACCTAGTCCCATCCTTGCTTTCAACCAAGTTTCCCCTGCTTGCTGCTGACAGTGCTACACACAGGCATCCTCCTGCTGATCCACAAGGAATTTTTATGTAACTATTTCCTTATCAATTCTTTACAAATGGTTGATGTACTTACAACTCAAAGATTTTCATGTGATCATTTTCTCAGTGTATATAAAATGATCAGGGGAAGGAGAAAAAGATTATTTAGAATCAACTTGTGTTACTGGTATTTTCATAAAACCTGACACAAATGGAAAAGATTATTTCCATTTTGAATTACTCCTTGCCAAGTAAACCAATCTTTTTTTGTATACACATTATCATTGAGGCTTCATTCCCAGGGAAGGATTTCAATTTCCCAAATGTGATATAAAATATCCAGTAGTCTTGAAACTGAGACGACACACAAATACTAGACGGATATCACCCCTGCCCTCAAGTTACATACATTCTGGGAGTAGACACGGCATGCAAAGGTCATCCCAAATTCCATCCGTGGTCTGGGGTAGTCGAGTTTAAATTCCCAGTGGGCTCTTTATGTCTGCACTGCAGCCACCAGTTTCTCCTGGATCCAGATTTTACCACCCCCACCCCCCCATTAAACACACTAGTCAAAGCATAGGAGAAGCTAGTAAGTCACTCAGAATGTAGTATTACCATCAGCCTAGTTCTCAAGTTCAGCCCCTTGGAGACTGGAGAAAAGGAATGAAGAAGGAAGAAAAATAGTCGATCTGAGGTGTAAGGCACTTTCTGCAACCACTGTGTGCCTAGGAAATCCTGGGCTCCAGAGGACACGGGGCTCATCTCTTACCCGTGCAAGAGAAAACAGAAGATTCACCTGATAACCAGTCTTTAAAAACCCACTCAAGATTATGGTCTTGTTCTGGCTAAAACAAGGGGGAGACTTAGCTGGGTAGGTGTTGCAGGAGGAATGCTAAACAGAAGCAATACGAAGCACAGAAACCACACTGCTTGGGAATCCCTCATCTGCACTTCTGTGATCCTGGACCAGTTGTTTAGTACCTCTTGATTCAGTTTTCTCATCTGTAAAATGGGGGTAATTGATTATACTGCTTACCTTGTAGAAGTTTAAAGTATTTATTAACATATGCCAGTGGCTTAAAATAATAACTAGCACATAATAAGCATTTAGGTGTTAGGGAATTTCTAATGTTGCAGCTGTCAATAGCGGGACTCAGCCACTCCAACCTGCTTCAGTTGCATGCCATACAGGGCCCTTCCTGGTGGCACAAAGGGTTAAAACACAGCACCATGAAGCTAGCCCTAGCCCCTTCACCTCCTGTTCCATCTCTAGCCTGGGAGGTGACCCACATGGCTGGAAGACCTCTCCTGACATGTCCACTGCTCCCCTCAGCAGTATACTTCATCAAATTGCCTTTTCTGCTCCCTGCTCTGCTTCTGGTGAATCCTCTCACCACTCCTGCACCTCTGGCCTGTACCTCAGTTCTGTATGCACAAATAAATCAATCTTTAAAAAAATAATAACATTTCATATAAATAAGTAAATAAATTATATTGACCCTACAAATGATAACTTCCAATACACCATTCAGATGATCACTCCAAAGTAAGTTAGTTGTCTCCTTCAACCCTGTGAAAGACCACCACCTTAGAAGACACAAGCTTCCTGGGGAGACATGATGAATTTTAGGAGTACTGTTTGATACTAACTCATGATTTTTGTCTCTGAAGCTTCCTGACCATACATACACAGAAATATGCACACACACCAGCTGGTGTCACTTAGGGTCTTTTGCATCTGATAAACTCAGATTCAAATTCCTTCCCATTTACCATGTGCAGGTAGAAAATAAGTTAAAAGCACAGGCCTCAGTACCCTCATCTGAAAATGGGAGCAAGAAAACTCACCTTAAATTAGATGAGTTCCCTATCAGCATGTGGTCAGGGCCTGATAAGAGGAAGCATTCTATAAATGACAGGTAAAGTATGCACATGAGCATTACTCACCTGAAAGGGGCCTCATAGAAATGATGCAATTTTTCTTTCCAATGAGATTATTGATTCCCTTTAAGGAGACTTTCAGCAGGATATATGACCCTTCATTATTTCCCTGGTAAATTCCTGACATTCTGAGGTTCCAAACAAATCTGACTTCCCACATCTCTGAGGCCCAAAGGTCAATAGACATTGCTTTAAAATGGCAGAAAATTATCAAATCAATAAAAATTGACCATTGCTCAGATACTGAATCTTCTAAGTAGTACTACCTGGGACATTCTGGAATGAGGATGGCAAGGCTCAGTAGGATCTACCTTCTTTATCAAGACATTCCTCAAAGGTAAACCAGACCAGATACAGTCAGAAAATGAAATAGTGTGGGAAAAGAACAACAGGTTTTCTGTATCTAGACATCAAGGACCCACACGGGTTCTGAAGGGATACCTTAATAGCCACATAAAATTATACCTTTCACCCTAAAATAATCCAGTGGCTCCCCTTCTCTCATAAACTAAAACCCGCCTTACGCACTCTCCTTACTTCAACTCCCCAGCCTCTTCTCATCATTCTACCCTTATATCCATAACCTATATCCCACCCAACCCCCCAATCTCATCGTCAATTAATTGCATGCACTTAAACTTTACATATCACCTTCTTCAGTCAACCATTTTACTGTAAGCTATTTCAACCACCAGACAGACTTTACTATATTATGTTTTTTGCTCAAACACAATCAATAGAGGAATTCAAGCCTCTATGCATGATCCTGCATGCGAAATCAGTACCCAAAATGGAAAGAATATAGTGACCAATTTTTTCATGTGTTTCTTTAGGTCAAAACCAATTTCCCATCAATTTTTTTTTAATAATAGTTTATTTTTACAATATGTTGTGCCTTTTTCCATTTCAGTTGTAATGGGAACCCCGTGGGGTTCCCATCACCAAATCACCCTTGTGCCATCGCCATAGTCCAGTGCACTCAGCCCCCTTACCGTTTTTTATCCCATTCCCCTCTCTACCCCCATAAAATGTCTCTGGTATGTAGCTGTTCATTATTATTATTTTTCCCCTGGTACTTTATGCTCCTGCTTGAGTGAAACCATCCAGTATTTTTCTTTTTCTTTCTGACTTCCCATCAATTTTGACCCATAAGTTTATTACTTAACCTTACTAGGGCATCAAGATATGCATTGGATAATACCTGCAGCTTCTAAAACCACTCATTTAAGTTGTTCTTATATATTTCAGTTATCTTTACTTACAGCATACCAACCAAGAGTCACAAAGAATGAACTGAGAACCCCAATCAATTTGACCTGGTTAGTCATGGTATTGCAAGAAGTGATCCCTCTGGCTACAGATGGTATATATTATAACCATTTCTTGGTATACCTGAGAGGTACCTGGGTCTATTCCCTACCATCTATTTGTCATGTGACTATTGGAAAGTGACTTGTTTGTATTGTTTACTGCTATATCCTGATCTTTCAGCAGGTATTTAGTAAATGTTTCAATGAATGAATTAATCAACTTCAGATCTCTATTAAATGGGTTTGAAAATGTTATATCTATGTCAAGGATGTTGTGAGGATTACATGAGATCTTTCAAGTGCTTAGCACAATACCTCCCTTTAGGTAAGAATTCAAAAAATTATAGTTGTAACTTGCCTTTTCGTGCAATTAAAATTGTAGTTCAATTAACAGACATTTTAATTTTAATAAAGTTCCATTTACTAATCTTAAAAAAAGTAAATTTCTCTTATTTGCTGTTTGCCCTGAATTTAATCTTAACCTGAAGCATTGTATCCAGTGTAAAAACAATGTTACCTCTATGTTACCGTAAACCTCCAGGTCCCCAGTGCCCACTTCACCTACCTGGCTAAACCCTCACACCAAGACTTCATTTCCAGTTCATTAAAAGAAATAAAGCTCCCCAACCAGCCCTCACAGACACCACATGATCTCACATCTTCTGCTCCAGGAAAACTGCATCCAACTGCTTTCCACACAGATACTTAATTCCACATTGTCTACGTCAGAAAACATAAACTCCATCCCTTCCCACAGAGGCAACGCATGAATCCCATATCCTCAGCACCAGGAAAATCAGTCCCCACACTTTCCTGAATGGGTGTCATCTAGCTCCACATTTTATCCTCCAGGACATGACACACACACTTCTTCCTACATGTACCATACAGTTTCCATATCTTTTGCTTAGGGAAAACTGGACACATCTTTTTCTGCAAGGATACTACATGGTTCCTTGACTCCTGGTCAATGAATTTTGCATCACTTCTGACTTCTGTGCCTTAGTTGGTTATACAGAACCAACCAAGCTGCATTCAAGTTCTAGAAAGTCCCTTGTCCTGTCTGCTTTGTATGCAATACTTGCACAGTGTAATTCTTAGCAATGAAACCCACTGAGCAATTAGTGTGTCCTTGGAGAAAGCCAGCAGAGACGGCAGCCCTGCTTCACTGGTAACTTGCCTTGGGCCATCCAGGAGGCAACCTCCAGAATCATACTGACATCATTTTGCTTTATTTGGCCTTATTGTTTTTCTATTTGGGAGTCAAATTATAGTCTCATAAAACAGCAGGAATGCCAGAGGAGTTGCTTAAATACAGTAACTATTAAAACCCCAAACTGCTGTGCTAATTAAATTGCCTTATTGCAACAAATTTTGTAATACAAGGCAAGTAAAAATGCTGGTCTCTCTTTGGCAGAGGAAACAATCCCTTCTAGTTATGCTCATGCTTGACTCGAAGACAGACCTTAACTGTAAGGGATCTATGTTAGGATCAGCTGATTTGACTCAGTCTACTCCAGGGAAGCTTCTTCACTCAGTTGGAAAAGGAGACTTGTGCCTAAGAGCTAGGAACAGAAAACAGAAAACCCAGCAAGGGCCACCACATTACAGGTGATTGCTGACTTAATCCAAAAATCCAACAGAGAAGCTCAGGGGATTTTGTGCAAATAATCGGTAAGTAACAACTGAGTAACTGGTGTACACTTACAACATGGTAAGTCCCACTTGCGTTAAAAACAGGATAGTGATGTCCAGTCCTTTCACATGATAGACAGACAGGCAGGCCAATATAAGAAATACATTATGCAAATTGATAGATCAGGAAAGTTAATAACACAAGTCTAGAGCCAGCTTGCCTTATTTAAAACCTAGTCTACCACATACTAGATAGATGACCTTTAAGTCATTACTGAACTTTCTATCCATACAACTTATATGTAAGATAAGGTTATTACTAGTAGGTATTTAAGAAGGTTGGGAAAAAAGTAAAGAGTTGATATATGAGAACTGCTTAACACAGAGTCTAGTGTAAGTCTATGTGACTTACACTAAAACTGGGGAATATTACTACAGTTTCTATCACTGAACAGTATTAAAAATATTGATTTGGAGACTGGCATTTTAGACGTGTCTCTACCTCTCATTTGAGTCCATTTTCCTTGTGTCTTTGAATGTATTCGCTTATGGACAAGAAACACACAACTTTTTCTTTCCTTCCTCAGATTTCTGGTTAGGGCTCCCCATTGCTGAGCCCCATCTAAAAACCAGGACACAAGGAAGACCACTGACAGTCCATACAGGTCTGTGTGTCCAGGCAGAAAGCAGAATTGGTAAGGGTGAGGAGTGGAAGAGGAGGAGCAGCAGAAGACATCAGCAAACCCCAGAAGAGCATGTCCAAGTAGGACGAGCAGTAAACCAGTCTTTCAGGAAGAAACTGCAAAAGTCCCACTTTAAAAAAAAAAAAAATGAAGCCTGCCGAAGGCAAGCATCTTTGGATAAGTTAAAGATGAAAGGGGGAATTTATTTCTTCAATCCAACCATTAGCTTCTTCCTTCATGTCAGCATAAGCACGGAACACTGCAGGGAGAGGCAAGTATGATTTCACTCATCTCTCCCAGTAAGAACCTTCCGTCAGTGTATCCTTCAGGCTTCCCAGGGTATTTAAAAGCCAATTGTGTTCAAGACCTGCTGACCTCACCTCTGCTACCAAGAAACCTGCTACAACGTCCAGTGCCTGAGCATCCATGTCACTGGTGTCAAAAGATGATCCTAGAAGAAGTAAGGGGCTAATGGTGATGCTTATGGTGAGGGCAGAGTCAGAAAGACTCACCTGAGCCAGGTGAGAAAGCCAGCTGTGCTCCAGCACTTTAAGCTGAGGCTTATAGATACATCCACAAGTTGCTGAGGTAGAGTGAGCAACATGACCGAAAAATCAGCCTACATTGAGCTCAGTTCTAGGAATGTGAGACTCTGCCATACGTGACTTCTGTCCTTCAAAAATCCACAATATATTAAAAAGAGATAGAAATAACCCACTGGTGACAGCGCAGTGCACAGGACTGCATGCTGGCTCTTCTGCTAGGGGTAAGAGCACAGCAAATGGCTAGCAGCCCAGACCACATGGATAAATTTACTCTCTTGTGGAGGTGGTGGGGAGAGGCAAAAATCACTGAGAGAATAGATATATACAAAGTTCCATAGCATCAAAATTTCATAGAGTGAGACAATTAGGAAAAGAAATACATGAAAATGTTTTGTAAAGATGTGAATGCAAGAAGAGAGAAGGGCAGGTCTCAGCTGAGACTCTGAACACAATTCCAGTTCTTACAAATGAGTGAATGACTTTAGACTGAGCTTACTCAGCCTTTATGTGCTTCAGTTTTGTGACTTCCAATACCAGCTCCTAAGTCCTCCAATTAAATGAGATTATACACATTGTCTAAAAGAGTATTGGAAAACTTAAATAATAAGTGTATGCTATTGTTATTTATCTATTCAGCAAATATTATGTGTCCACCAATACAAAACATAAAAGTATACATCCACCCCTAGCCCATACGCAGTGTTAAAAGTGGCTTAGCACTTAACCTAAGCCTTGCAGGCAGAGTGGAGTTTGCATATAGTATTCAGCCACTATTAGTTCCTCCTACAAATGCCAAGTTCCTTTTGGAGGCCAACTAGGAGGTGCTAGGAAGATGACAGTGACTTGGACAATCTTGCCCTTTTGGGAACCTACATTCTAACAGAGCAGACAGACAATAGACCTATAAACTAATAATTATGTCATAGACTGTCACAGAATAGTAAGTATCAAATAGAAAGCTACAGCAGAATAGGTATTATAATAGAGTGATAAGGTGTGCTAGCAGTTTTCAGGGAAGACTTTCTTGAGTGACATCTGAGTAGATATTAAAGAAGTGAAGGAACAAACCCTGAAGAAATGTGGGGAAATAGTGTTTCAGAAAAACAAATATCAACTACCAGTTACCTGAGGCTAGTACTGCTTCAGGACAGTGAACTGGGGAGGCTATGGTGGGACAGGAAGTCACAGAGTGACCAAGGGCCAGGATTTTATTTGAAGTGCAACCAAAAATAAGGACAGAAAAACAACGTGACCTGATTTATGTTTTCTCAGGGTTCTCTGGTGATTTGTGGAGAAGGGATGTAGAAAGAGGCAGAAGAGCAGAGCAGGAACTAGAACTAATAATAAAGGTGACCACAGAATAGTGGGGCCATATGACAGATAGCTAATAAACAGGAATTTTTTTGTTCTTTTTTTTTTTTTTTTTTAAGAAATCCACCTTGATGCAAACAACATGAAGAATTTCCATCACATTTCCCTTGTCACTTCTTAGTGCTAATGTCAGGGCTAAATTCATGCCCAAATCAAATGACTTATCTTATCCAATGTGATGCCTCATAAGGAGTATTTTATCCCACTCAGAAAATTTCTAAAACTCTACCCACCACCAGCTGCCCAAGTTCTCTTCAGGCAAGACTTTTCTAAACTTTTGGTTGTTGAGTGTGACCAGATGTGGGCAGTAACACAGCGGCTACCTGTGTAACCATACACGGTCACTAGCACAATGACGGGGACCGGGGCTCGCATACAGGTGCACAGCACCAGGTCAGCTTTCTAGAATCAGAACCTAAAGCCTATATAAGGGAGACTTTCCCCTACAGCACTCGCAGTAACTGCGGACCCCACCCTAGGGGCTCCGTCTCAGCTGCTAGCCGGGAGCAATAAACTCTACTTGCTCAGTCTTTCTGCCTCCTGGCTTTCTTCCTTGTGGCTGGTCACAGAAATCAGGACAAAACAATGGGACAAAACAGTGGCTAAGCTACTTACACCATAGTGGCTCATATATTAAAATGATATCAACATAAAATGGCTCCAGGAGATAGAGAAGGTATTTGAGAGTTTCAAAGAGTGATTCTCACCAATTTTTAAGCATTAAACAACCTCATATCCCAGGGCCCAGAATACATAGTAAGCAATCAGATCATGTCTATTAAAGAAAATATGGATAAATAAATAATTCTAGAAGTGCATTTGAACACAAAGAGCTTACAGAAAGATTAGTCATTTCCTCCTTTGGGGCTATTTATCTTACAACAAATTTATGTACAGTCTCTTGATTGTTTATTTCCAGAATTCAGGAAATCGAAGTAATTTCATGGGTAAAAGACCAACATTTGGCTATACACCTTTAAAATCAATTTGGATCAATCATACCATCTTATGTAAGTAATTATCTAACAGGAATGACACTTACAAAAGATCAATGTCCTAGATTACACTGGATTCCCAGTAAATTTAGTTCAAAAGCATATTAGAACTCTATTAAAAGGACGCTTTCGTCATTCTCCTCAAGTTTCAATAAATTAAACTTCTATTCATCAGGAGTCAATCCCGAGAGATTAATCTTGACTGCATCAGCAAGCCAAAAAATACAACAATGCTCAATGGAAAAGCCTACTGGAATCATGCCGATTACTCTCAATAATGGCAGTCAATTTCAGCCGTCTCATCCCATCTCAGAGAAAAGAACAGGGACTGATGGGTGAGCGCCTTATGGAGCTCTTATACATAAAGCATCAGGCCAGAGTGGAAAAGAGCTTTTCAGATACATCTGTCTTTGAGAGACACAGCATTTCCCACCTTCATCTGGAAATGTATTAATCACCAACGATTAGGTAATGAGGAGTTTCCAGGCATCAAGGCTGATCCAATTTACACACCTTCCCTTGACCTTCCGGCTCTGTCCTCCACTGCCACCAGCAAAGAACAGAATGCCTTCCCCAGTCTCCAAACAGTGGAAAATGAAAAAAAATCTGACTTTCACCCCATATCATTTTCATCTTTCATCTTAATTATTACCACCAAAAGTACAGAAATCATTATCTTTACGATGATGAACGTCCAATTAGCATTTCCCATATAAATTTCATATTATAAAGGAGGTTGTAATGGATAATGCAAATTGCTAATAGCCTTTTTTTCCTGAGCTGAAAAATTGAGGTGCTTAACAAAATGAAATTAAATCTGAGTCATTTTCAAACAAGTCAAGAACTTTAATTACTTGATGGGAAAAGAGATGGAGAGACAAACTAAAATTTTTAAATGGTCATATTTCTAAATAGTTTCCCTTTCAACCACAAAGCTCAAGCTATCTCTCTCGATAGCTAAAAGCCTCTCACACTGTTGTGCTCAGTGGGTTTTAAACTATTGTGAAATTTGTTAAATGTGATTTTCTTCATTAGCAGTACTATTTAGTAAGTTGGAAACTTATTCCAAATAAACATTCCATTTGCTCTATGGCATTTTAATTGTTTTCCATTCACCACAGTTTCCCACAAAGACAGATCTTGTAGGTGATACCATCTCCTCTTTAATTAATGTTGATTTGATTTGGGCCATAACAAGATACTATGGTTTGCTCAACTGGAATCCCAGAATGGTCCAGTCCACATGACAGTGGTTAAACATACATGTTCTAAGGTCATACACACCTAGTCACAAAGCATGGCTTCACCACTTACCACCTCTGTCGATCTTTGCGAGGTGACTGAAAGTCAGGACTGAAAGTTACTGAGAGGTTTAAATGAGAAAGGATATAAAGCATCTAGAAGGATAGCTGAAAAATAGTGCTCAATAAATATTAGAAAGTAACCTTGATTTTGACTTTTACAGATGTAGATAAATTAATTACCTATGCAATAAATATGTATCAAGCACTTGGTTTATATGAACCAGCATTCTAGACACCTGAAATATCAGAAAAAAAAATAGGCCCTGAAAAATATCCAGGGAGATAAACAAATAATAAACAGTAAATCAGGTAGCAAACACCCCCCCCCAAAAAAAAATATTTAAAAGAGCTGGGAATGAAAGGTTGGGAAAGAGGTGCATGGAGATGGCTGAGGAATTGTGAACATATGCTTCTGAATCGCATGCAGTGTTTTAACCCATGTTACATAAAAATAAAAGCTAGAGAGGCAGAATTGGAAACATCAGCAAAAGCTTGATTTTAGCTTCCGAGCACATCCCACCTCTACCTAGACAATTAATGAATTGAAAACAGTAAGAAAAATGTTCCAGTTGATTTAATTATCATGTAGGGGCAAAGTTAACTTTTATCCTATGCCTCACCAAACTCAATTCACTACTACAATGACCATGAGCTCCAACTATCTATTATCTACCTCCAAAGTAAACATGTTCTCATGCTATAAGAATTCAAAGTTGTACTTACTGGAAAGCATATGCTCACCCATGTGACATTCTTAAGAGTTGCCAAAAGGTCTACTATCAAAATTGTCATCAAGAAAAACAGATTCCAGTTACTACCCCACTTCCTTCCCTGTGTTTTCCGCTCAACATCAAGCCTGGATACAAACTTACAAAATAAACAAAGGTGGGGGGCAAGAAGAAAACCAAAAGAAAAAAGAGTGTACTATACTAAATTTTAAGAAATCTGCCCCCCCCCAAAGGAGCTCAGCATGCCACGAGAGTGGAAAATTAGCAGGGACACAATAGAACAAGACCAAACTGAATTACGCTTTATTCATTGTCCCAAAGAGTAAGAACCTATTCATTCATACTCATTAAATGTAGTCAATATCCTATAATGGAACCATCAATTGCTAGATCCCAGACATAAACAACCAACACTCTATGCCAAATTAAGAAACAGACTTAGCTTTCAGACACTGACTTGAAACTCACTGCTCAACAGTACAGTGGAAAGTTAATTTCCCCTGGGAAGCAGTCACCACACAGCATTATGAGGGTCATTTTATACAATCATATTTACTATCTCCCCTGCCCCTCACTCGCCCTCTTTCTGAATTCCAACTCAGAGATCCATTTTTCCAGTTGTATTCTGTTTTTTCTTCTGTGTTATTACTAATACAAGTGAAAAGGATTTCTTAACATCAATCAGAAGTCTGTCTGTCTTCTTTGTGGTTTTCTAATTAAATCCAAAGAACCCTAGGACTCCAACTGAAGGTGGAGGATTGATGACATACCTTTAATTATTGTGTCCCCCATGACTCTCAAAATGATAGTTAAGGAATCAGAAAATATAAATTTATAATGACAAAGAGAAAAAAGGAGAAAGAATAGTGATCATCATCATGCTATAAATTTTTGGAAGACAGAAAGTGGAAGAAGAAAGTTAGTTGGTTTGCAATGCCAGAAGTTCCCTGGGTGAAATTCAAGATGGCCCCCATACACAGAAGGCAAGGACAGATTAAAGAAACAGGTGGCACATCAGATTGATAGGTGGGAGTTTTAATAAACAAAATAGACTTACATAACAGGCTTATCTTAGACAGCAGCAAGATGAGCAGATTTTCTGCACCCACCTACCAGTATCTTAAGAGTTTGTGTAAAAGACTTAACAAGGCCCAGTTATGAATACAGTTCAAATAATCTCAACAACCTATTACTCTCTTGAGAATTTTGAACTTCAAACAAGCTAAGAGGTTTAGACTTTTTTTTTAAGACTTTATTTATTTATTCATACAGAACTGAGGTAACAGGCCAGAGATGCGGAGGGTGGGAGGATTCACCAGAGACAGAGTAGGGAGCAGAACAGGCAGATCAACAAAGTACACTGCTGAGGGGAGCAGCAGACAGGTCAGGAGAGATCTGCGCATCATGTGGATCTCCTTCGGGGCAGGCGGGGATCGAACTCATGCGGAAGTGGCTTAAGCTTCTTAGTGCTGTGCTTTAACCCGCTGTGCCACCAGGAAGTGCCT